>NC_083343.1:63787215-64141184 GCF_019175385.1 Lycium barbarum | reverse complement strand
ATGTTAAATTTGAATAAGTCTTTGATATGTCGATTTGGTAAGCGAATGGGTTTGGGTGTCCAAATAGGACACTAGTCACGGCCCATGGGGCTGGGTCGTGACAATCCCAATGCTCAATCCTTTCCTATTCAGTGCATTTAGCATAGACAATAGTTAGATAAAAAGCATATATCAAGTTTTGGTTGGTGTTTTTGCAAAAAACCCACTGTGTAACGTTTAAATCCGCTTGGTCAGACCCAAGGATCCATAACTTTTTGTTGCAATTTTTGAAACAGTGGTTGTACCGTAGCCTTCTCTTGAACTCATCAATCTTGTCAGGGCCAACCATAGGTTCCTGTAAGCTGATAATTAGTAAATTATATTGAGGTTTGAGAATAATGAGTATAAGTGCTACACCTCGAAAAATTTTTCGTTCATACACAGTGAATAGACTGATGAAGGGTACGTCGCATGCGACGTTTTGATGAGTAAGAAATAACATTCGATGATTCTAAACGAGATTTCAAAGACATTCGAAGTAAGAGAAGAAAGTTGCCAAGAGGAGGCAAGACATACGAGATGTATCGGAAAGGATTTATGAATAACGAAGTAACGATGACTTAATAATGCTTTGGAAAAGATTTATAACGACCCCTAGATTGTTAATGAAGTGATAAACAAGTGTCAAGAAGGTTCCATAAGGATGGAGATCAAACGAGTCGACGAAAATGATTTTCGGAAAGACTATGGATTGTACGGTCCATTATATGGACCGTACAAAATATACGGACCATAGATCTTGCAGTATAACCTTTCCAGAGAAGAGTCTCCGCTGGAACCATTATACGGTCACACATGCGGACCGTATAAATTGTACGGACCGTATGTGTGTCCGTATAAATGGGTCGGGACAGAATTGTGTGTATTTAATAAGGGACCGAGTTCATTTCATTTCATTTCCCTTCACACCCCTTCTCTCTAAAACATCTCTCTACACTTCTCCCACAAGAATTCAAGGGATATTAGTGATCAACTACATCAAACCAAGGAAATCAAGTGTAAGAAACCCATTAAAGTTCATCCAAGTGAAGGTGAAACTAGGGTTTGCTCAAGTGAAGTGTTTGCACTAAAGGTTCATTCCTACACCATCTAAGGTAAGATATATGGTATTTCCATGTTGTTAAAGGTATTTGAAAGTTGAAACACTTGGATTGTAGAAGGATATAGAAAAATGGGTCATGAATGTGAGAACAGTGTCATTTGAGGAATAGCTTGAATTGTTTCATGATTCTTGATATGTTGTGATATGGTTATGTTATAAATGATGTTAGGGACATGGGATAAGCATTATAAGTAAGAAAAAACGTATTAGTATACTATGACCATGGTTGTGGCTGAATTGAAGTGGAATTGTGAAATCAGGGTGATGTAGATGAATGAAGATTGTTGGTTCTGATATTGTGAACGTTATTATAAATTTTTAAGAGTTGATATACAATATGGGGAAGGTTGTATAAACAAAGGAAATGCTGCCCAATTTTATCTAGCTTTAGGAAGCACGTTCATATAATCGATTAGCTAATGTGAATGTGAATTCTCTTGAAAGTAGAAACGTGAGCATTGAAGGAGAACAATCAAGCGATGGAAATTGTTAAACGAAAGAGGTATGTAAGGCCAGTCCTTTATTTCTAAGGCATGACTCTTATGGTATGAATCCTCCTATCTTTCCATGATTTTCCTCCATATCGGGAATTATGAATCTACGAGTATAAAGAGCCTCATACGAGATAAAGAAAAGAGATACGTTACGAGCATGATAATGCCGATGATGAATCTAAGTCTAGAAATCCTAAAGCTCATGATACGATATTCCTACGAAGCTAATGATCCTTATATGATTCCTATGATACAATTTCCCTAACTCTCCATGACTTTCTTACATTCCAGGAACTACAAGACAATATTGATAAAGAGCTTCTTATGAGATAAAGTTGAGATATATGTCATGAATACGGAAATAATGATGGTCAGTTTAAGCCTAGAGATTCTAAAGCTAGACATGATGTCTATGAAGTTAAAGATCCTACTTATGATCCCTTGATGTTGTTCATGGTGTACACTCACCTTAAAATGTTAGTTCCTTCAAGGTGAGATATGATATATATGATTACTCCATAATGGAATCGGGGGTTCTCGACCTTATGTCACCCCGACATTGTTATAGATTTTCTATAAGCTCTAATGCGTGTTCTATGACCAATGTTGCGAAAAATCACGAGTCTATGCTCATAGAGGATTTCATATGAGATAAAGGTAAGAGATATGCCATAGATGCGATGATGGTAATGATGAGCCTAAGTCTAGGGATTATAAAGTCTATCATACGATATTTACACAAAGTTCATGCTACGAATATGATATGATTTTCATAAGTTGTCTTAAAAATTCAAATGCATGCTTTATGGAAAGTTATGGTAAGCTTATGAGATGTATGTCATGGCAATGATGATGATGAGATATACCGAGCCTTGTTATGGCCGGGTACGGAAGACATGTATGTGATATTGTCGAGCCACTACGTGGCCGAATACGGATAATATTTAATGTGTATGAGCAGATACGATACTATGATATATATATATATATATATATATATATATATGTATGTATAATGATGCTAAGTTATGATAAGGTCATGATATGTCTATGAGATGTATAATAATGTTAAGTCTATGATGTGCTCACGATGATGCAATTCCACCGTGCCTAAATGGCCGGACATGTCACCGCAAAGGCGGGCAGCTTGTGATTCCACCGTGCCTAAATGTCCGAAGATGTCACCGCTACGGCGGGCTGCTTGTTATTCCACCGTGACTAAATGGCCGGACATGTCACCGCTAAGGCGGGCTGCTTACGATTCCACCGCGCCTAGAAGTCCGGACATGATCACCACTAGTAGCCAGCATATGATGGTTACCCGGACGCTGGTTAACAATGATGATATATATGATACGATGATGTATGCGCTATGATGATACACGTACTATGACTATATATGATATAGGCATGAAGGGTATCAACCCTTAAAAGATACGTAGGTTATATCTTCATCTTATGTCTTATGATTTCTCTATTATGTTCATTTCATTCATGCCTTACATACTCAGTACAATATTCGTACTAACGTCCGTTTTCTTTGGACGTTGTGTTCATGCCCACAGGTAGACAGGGAGGCGATCCAGATTTATAGAATCGATAAGCAGACTTTTGAAAGCACTCCATTATTATGGAGGTGCCATTGATCTACCATTTTATGTACATATATGTTTTAGGTACGACGGGGTCCTGTCTCGTCCATATGTCTAGTACTCTAGTAGAGGCTCGTAGATGCGTATGTGTGGGTAGCATGGTCTCACTATGTTATTATGGCATGTATATTATTTTGATAGCCGAAGGGCTTATGCGTATAAAAGTATTTATGTTTCAAATGAAAAATGATTTTCTTATGATATGAGTATGATAAGTAAGGGAATGAGTGGTGCTCGGTGGTTAGCCTCGGGTACCCGTCACGGCCCCTAGTCGGGTCGTGACAAAGGTGGTATCAGAGCCAGGTTCCGTCCTAGGAAGTGTCTACGAGCCGTGTCTAATAGAGTCTTGTTTATGGTGTGTTGCGCGCCACATCTATAAACAGGAGGCTACAGGGCATTTAGGATGGTTACTCTTCTTTCATCTCTAAGATCGTGCGATAGAGCTAAGCCATAGAAAATGAGATTCCTTATACTAACCCCTGATTACAGCAGAAGAACGGTATTGACCGAAGAAAGTGATTGATGATGTTGAAGTTACAGAGGTAAGTCACTTCAGTGAGACTACGTTATCTGGGTACGTATTCGTATGTTAATGGATTGGTTGTCATAGAGGTAAGTCAGTATTCATATGATAGAGGAATTGATCAAATGTGTCTCTTGATGATAAGTTCAGTTATAAGTTGAGAACTAAGAAAATTGAATGAATCAGAACAAAGGTAAGCGACGGTATAAATGATGTGTGTCGAATAAAGTAAGAATATCGAGATATGATTGAAAAATAAAGCTGGAGGATGAAAGAGAAAGTAAATAGGAAGAGGTAACAGGGCAGATCGCTAAAGGATCAGGCACATCTTGAAGCGTGCTATATGAGGTAAGTTTCGACATCTGTGTGCATTTACTTGAAAGTGGGAGCCCTGTGTGGCTGAGATATGTCGTGTGTGTGTGTGTATATATATATTGGCCCTGTGAGGCATTGTTGGTATTTGCTGCATGTAGGTTTTGAGATAGTAAGAAATATAGAGGAAACTCTGCCGATAGGATATAAGCTTGTAATATGTCCTAACAAGAAAAGATGATGTGCAAAATAGTAATGGCAGAATGAGATTAAGTTAGGAGTATCGTTAATGACTACAAGAGTTGAGTTAGATACTATTGAATTGATAGTAATGGCAGTTATAATAGCGACATTGATACAGTAAAGAGAAATGCTAGAGTAAATTAAAGAGATTGGTAGCACTAAGACATGACGTGGAAGAGGAAGTGTAACTCTATTAGAGTGCGATACTGGAGTAGCGATTGGATGTATAAGCATGAGTAAGATACGATAAGTTTATTAGCAAAATAAATTAACAGCATCACGGAGACAGAGGTAAGAATATGAAGAGTTATAATGAATGTGACTACATTGGTGAGATAACTTATGTGGTAAGTGTAATAGGGCTGATTAGAAAGAGTAACGTGTTAAGTATGCTTACTTCATAAGGTTTATTTTATTTTATTCTATAAGCAGGCTTGCAAACGAGGTAAAGAAGTGTCACCTTATAGAATTGATTATGATCAAGGTATAATGAGAACGTAACAAGAATTTCAATACAAAGTGTAGCGAGGAAACGCCTAAAGATATGACATGTCCTATATGAATAATGTCACGACCCAGCCCCGTGGGCCGCGACTGGCACCCTACCTGGGTACCCAGACCAAATCGCATATTTATTTCCAGATCCAAATTCCTTTCAGAGTTTTTCGAAAATCATATCAAACATACTTTATGTCAAAAACATGTCTTAAGCGGTCATACCAAATCAAAATGCCCTATCAAATACAAACGGAGCGGCGGAATAGACATCGCCGGTCAACAGTACAAACATAAGCATAAGGGCCATTTGGGGCCATCATAACAAACGGACCGCTTTAAGACCAGAAAACAAAATCGAACAACCATACATAGGACCCTTATCCCACATATATGACTACAGGCCTCTACGAACTCAAAACAAAGACAGATGGCGAGACAGGGCCCCGCCGTACCCAAATAGTCAATGAACACAGTGTATGCATAACAGAGAATGTCTATACCAAAGTGGACTCCGGATCAGATGGAGTACTCCAAAATAGCAGAATGAGTAGCCTAAACCGGAGGATCATCCCAAACGAGCTTCTGTACCTGCGGGCATAAAACGCAGCCCCCGAAGAAAGGGGGGGTCAGTACGAAATATGTACTGAGTATGTAAAGCACGAAGTACAGAAATATGGATCAAAACCGGAAGCAAATCAAAAGACAAAGTGGAGTACAAACCGGAGTGTCGAAATCAGTATCAAATCGTGTACATATACATAATGCAGGCGAAAATCATGCAAAGCTCAAGAACGTGGTCGCCACTCCGACGCTGGCGCCACACACAGCATAACACCAGAAGGTTTCAAATCTCCGTACATCCCCGAACACAAACATAATCATAGGTGAGCGTATCGCATCACGAGCCATATCACAGCATAACTCCAAACGGAACCCGACCCTATGGCGAAGCCTCGGGAACCGTAACACAGCATACGGCCGAATTTGTCATAAGGCGCACGAATCAAAACCGGCCCGGGAACCGGTGAACGAAGTCATAATAAGGCACGAGCGGAGTCGTGAGCAAACAAATGCAAAATATATTTCAAAATAGCTTTCCAAAGCATAATGATTTTGTAAGTCATTTCATAGTACAAAGTAATCGGATACTTAGCCGATAACAAGGTTTCATTTCACAAAACGTTTCCAAACTAGTACGTATAGCTCAAAACATGACTTAGCGCATCGTAATATTCAAAATATATATCCCGTAGGAGGAAGTCCCAAAATCGAAAGCATCATTTCAAACTTCATTCAAAAGGACAGCCCAATAAGACAGATAGGGCGTCTCGGGGTTAACGGGCCCACCTCGAGTCAAATTGAGGCGGCGAACATATTTTTCGAACATTTATAGGCCAAAGGGGTCATACATAATCATTTCTAAATCACCCGACCACATTTCGATAGGTTTCGGACGAATGGTGGCATTCTAGCCAAAATAGAGCCCTTAGGCTTCAATAGGATTGAATGAATAGTAACTTTTCTGTGGATCGGGTTTCGAGGAGCAGAAATGCTCCGGAAGGTCTCATATTCGACTAACATACTAGGATATGCCAAATGAAGGAGTGGTAAGCTTTACATACCTCACAGACGTCGTAAGCTCTCCCGAAAGTCCAGTCCCGTTTCGTCAAAAATCTGCAAATGGTCAAAGTTACCAATTGAGATTCTTAGGCTTAAAAATGCCTTTAACTTCATATTTGCCTACTGAAATTTCGGCAGCATTTCCCCTATAAATCTAACATCCCCGAGGCGTAGCTCGGCTCCAAATTCATCAATCACAACAGCCCACACATCAACAACAACACAAACAACAATCAAACCACCCTAGCTTCAAGGTTCTACTTTATTATCTAAGTTGGCAACTTTCGTTCACACTTTCAAAACTCCGACTCTATACCTATATAATTGTATTCATTTCCACATTCAAACTTATACAATCACATTCTAATTACAATCCAAGCCATACACGAAATTGCACCAAAATCAATTAATTTCCCTAATTCTTCAAAACATCCAAAAAATGCACTACGAACATTCTAACTCGCATCACTTCATTCCGAATTCCTCAACGTCATTATAGATTCATATTTAAAGTCTATAGCACCCAAAATATACATTGATATACATAAAGATACCAAGGGTATACACTTTCCGATAATATCCGAAATCGTTTTCCACCGTCAATTTAATTTAACAATCAATCTTTTACGATACAAGGATCACAACAACACATTATGCCAACTTAAACAAGCTCAATCCCCATCATTTTTCCTCTCTATGGCTCACGGCCAACACCCAACTTACACACACACCCATAGCTTTCTATTTACATCAAAACTACGGAATTCTCACCTATTCCCAATCCTTAACATATTCATATCAATTCTATATCAATCAAGGGGCAAAATTCTTACCTTTTCTTGAAAACCCGACTTGTCGTAAACGTCGTTCTTGCGCCAAACTAAATATACCCCGTTGAAGAGGGTCTTGAGCACTTCACAACTATGTAAAAACTAGGATTTTTGGATCACAAACAAGACTTGGAATTTTTTTTTTCTCTTCCTTCTCTAGCTCACGGCCGAACCTCCTTGTGGGGTGTTCTTGAAATTTTTTTGTGGTTCTAATGAAAATTCTAAGTGTAACATATTGATATATATCCATTAATAGTCATGTGCATAGCACATGACATTACAATAGTGGGTTTGGGCTTGGCTAGGGCCGGCCACCCTTCAACTCTTGGGCTTCATTTTTGTTATAATTTTTTTTTTCTTGGCCCAATTCACAAAACGCCCCGTTTTGTAATTCCCGAAACTAATTTCCGAAATTCCAAATTTACCCTCGTCCTTCCCCGAGGTCTTGACATTAAAAATTCCATAACCAACATAGTCATATTTACAAAAATCAAATTATGTCCTTCTAACACCCAAGTCGTAATTATTTCTCGATTTCCAATTATGCGAAAACGCGGGACATAACATTCTCCCCCCCTTAAGAACATTCGTCCCCGAATGTTAAATAAATCTTATAAAGACTCACAAGCATAACGGGAAAACCATTTTATATATAAATAGCACACATGGTCCATCCGTTCATTGGTACAACAAATACACAAGTCTAGATTACAGGAGGCGTAGGGAATAAATGGGGGAATCTCTTCTTCATCTCATCCTCCGCCTCCCAAGTCATCTCTTCCTGGTTGTTATTGCGCCACAGAACCTTGACAGAAGGCACCTCCTTAGTGCGCAATCTCCTCACCTGACGGTCTAGAACAGATACCGGCTGCTCATCATAAGACAGCTGCTCCGTCACCTGAAGATCATCTACTGGGAATATCCTGGAAGGGTCACCAATACACTTCCGCGACATAGACACATGAAACACCGGGTGCACGGACTCCAAATCTGATGGCAAGTCTAGCTCGTAGGCGACCGCGCCTATCCTCCGAACAATCTGGTATGGCCCGATGTACCGCGGACTCAACTTACCCTTCCTACCAAATCTCATAACGCCCTTCATGGGCGACACCTTTAGGAATACCCAGCCGCCAATCTGGAACTCTAACGGTCGACGTCGTCTATCAGCATAAGCTTTCTGTCGACTCTGAGCAGCTAACAGTCGTTCCCAAGTGAGCTTCACCTTATCTACAGCTTCCTGGATCACATCCGGCCCAATCAACTTAGTCTCGCCCACGTCAAACCAACCAATAGGAGACCTGCATCTCCTGCCATAAAGGGCCTCGTACGGGGCCACCAGCATGCTGGAGTGATAACTGCTAATGTAAGCAAACTCTATAAGCGGCAAATGATCATCCCAGTTGCCCCTAAAATCAATAACGCAGGCCCGCAACATATCCTCGAGCGTCTGAATAGTGCGCTCGGCCTGCCCGTCGGTCTGAGGATGGAAAGCTGTACTGAGGCTCACCTGAGCCCCTAGTCCCTCCTGAAATGACCTCCAGAAATTAGCTGTAAACTGGGCACCTCGGTCAGTAATAATAGATACCGGGACTTCGTGAAGTCTGACTATCTCTCTGATATATATAATCGGGCATAGTCCTCAGCCGAATACATAGTCCGGACCGGAAGGAAATGGGCTGATTTAGTCAGCCTGTCCACAATAACCCAAATAGAGTCGTACCTGCGTAGAGTACGCGGCAACCCAACAATGAAGTCCTTATTAATCATCTCCCATTTCCAGGCTGGAATTTCCATCTCCTGTACCAATCCACCGGGCTTTTGATGCTTGGTCTTAACTTGCTGGCAGTTCGGGCAGTGATTAACAAACTCGGTAACATCTTCTTTCATGCTGTCCCACCAATACAACCACCTGAGATCCCGATACATCTTAGTGGAACCAGGATGCACATAATACCGCGCATTATGTGCCTTGCCCATAATCCGTCGCCGGAAGCCCGCTACGTCCGGTACACAGAATCTACCATCGTACAATAATGCACCTTCAGGCGAGATTTCAAACTGAGTCCTTGTTTTATTAAGGGCCACACGCTATCTTCTGTAACGGACAACGCTTTCCAGACATCATAGCTAATGTCATTCCTTATCACACTACTGAGCTCCCTACCACATTATCGTAATTCCACTTCATACCGGACACCTCACACCAACGGATTCAAAATCACTTCATACCAACGAATCCAGAATCATACCAAACACTTCACATCAACGGATTCAGAACTAGGACCGGACGCCTCGCAGCATATCGAGCGAACTCGTAATCGGAGGCAGACATATTAGACTATGGCAGACGGCTCATAGTCAAAATCAGGGGTACAGAAACATGTCAAACAAATCTGAGGTCGGAGTCAGACGTACGAAGGCGCATCAGGCGAATTCGTAATCAGAATCAAACACACGGAAACATCCTGTCACCCCAGACGAATTCACAACCAGATCATCGTATTTAGACTCCTTCAGACTCAACATACGTTGTTCGAACTGAGAGTCAACAACAGACGTCACGCAACACTTATTGCCCCCTTATCTTAAGCAGTCGCCCGTGCAGAATAGTCATATCAAAATCAGAAAGGTGGCGGAATATACATCGCTCAAATGCACACATACGTACAAACTCGTGGACCGTCTTGGCCATAGCAGTATACGGGTCGCTTAAGAAGGCAAAACAGATCCGTATACGAACACACCAGAGATTTATCAGACAGATTCATAATCGAGGTCAGACGTACGAAATCATATCGGACAGATTCGAAACCGGAATCAGACGTGCAGAATTATATCACACAGAATCGTGACCAAATTCAGACAGGCAGAAATGTATCAGACAGAGTCGTAGTCAAAGTCAGACATACGAAGATATATCAGACAAACGCGTGATCAACATCAAATGTACAGAGGCATATCAGACAGGTTATATTCAGAGTCAGACATACAGAAATGTGTCGGACGGATTCGCAATCAAAGCTAATCATGCAGAGGTATTTCAACCAAGATCAGATTCCGAACCGGATGTACCAAGGTTTATCAATTGGGAACACAATCGAGGCCAGAAGCATAGAGGCGTAATAGACAGGGCCTTATCAACATCGGGAGTGCAGGCTCCAATGATTCATGAAAAATTTCCCTTTTATTGGTAAACTCATTCGCCAAGCTATCACACAAATTGTCTTGCGTTTCGCGTATCGACTCTTTCAAAGATTCCGCTTATTCACACTGCTTATCTTTCATCTTTCCTACCCCCCATACTCGTTTTCTCTTTCAGACATCGTCGTTCCAAACTAAGTTATAATGTAAATGGGGCTTTTCTATCCCTTGACAACATTCGGATCGTCGCCCCCGCTTCGCTTCATGTATCCGGTTTAGTGAAACCCTTCGTCTATCACAATTTGGTTGCCGGGACTCGGCTCTCATCCCACACGGCACCAAACAAAAATCCTACACACACACATATACATACATATACACACATACGGACATTTTTACCCATGCCTTACTGACGAACGTCTCTGACTGTCATTCAAATTCGCTCAATTTCCCGAGCGGTGTTGTACCTTTTCTTTGCCCATTTAGTCCGCCTCGTTCTGCGCGACTCCTGTAAGGGCACTAATTACTCCACACATTCCCTTTTCCTTTAGATTGCCCCAAATTTTCATTTATCTCTAGCATACTTACACTTGTGCAACAATCTTGCATTACTTCCCAGGGGGGTCACCCATCCAGAATTGCTCTGGCTTGAGCACGCTTAACCCCGAAACTTTCACGCGTTTTGACGCGTTAGGGCTAATATAATTTCGTCGATCGCCACTCACGACCTTTGTCACGTAATTTAAGACAATTCGGGGTCTTAACAACTTTTCAAAACATCCCCGTAGCGGGTCCCACCCCGGCCTACGAGAATTCTATTACTTTTCTGACTTGGTGGTTACCGTGTCGTCACTTATAAATCCTCAACATTTACCTCCATACGTACCTACATACTTCCAGACAGCCCACAAGTCTAAATTCGTATTCTACAAATTCCATCTCCAAATAGTCAAGGGAAACTGACAGAATATTACAGTAAGGTGTCTTCCAACCATCAACAAAAGAAAACCAAAGTCCGACGAACTTCGCGAAATCATCAAATGCCTAATTCACATAATTACCCCCACGGTTATACATATATATATACTTAAGCCGAGAGCGTACCGCTCAATTCTCAACGGCTTGTCATACGTTTTGTATTTTTCCAATTTGAGGAACCTTAATCGTCGGACATTCTTGTCCTTCACATGGGTTGTGCCAAAACAAAATGGGGTTGGAACACATTCCTGGTCCCTCCAAATAACTTGCGAATCTACTCCTCGTATATATTTTGTTGAGATAAAATTTTTCCGCTAGGGGTAACGCTCCTCACAAATAACATGGAGGGGTACCTTTTAATCCACCATAATAGGTTTATCATAATGCTATCGACCTTCAAAACAGGTTAAGAATTTATATCTCTTTTCCCCTTTTTCGTATTTCTAGAAAAATTTGGGCAGAGGTTCCTCTATATTTCTTACTATCCCAAAACCTGTACACAGGAAATACCAACCAGGCCTCACAGGGCCACCACATATACGTACATACATATTACATCATATCATCTCATAGCCACACGGGCTAACAATTTTAAACAAAAATATAAATATGCCGAAGCTTACCTCACATGCCCAACTCAACTGTACCTGCTACACTTTTCATATTTTATTTTTCCTTCCAATGTCCGGCTTACGTTCCAATCATATTTCAAACACCTTACCCAACATACATCTTCCATATCATTGCTAACCTGAGCACTGTGTAGCTTCCAATATCAACAATCACTGTCTTACATCGATACCGTTCTCCAGCTGCAATCAAAGGTTAGAAAAAGAAATTCATTTCCTACAGCTGGCTCTATCGCACGATCTAAGATTCCAAAGAAAGTAACATCCTAAATGCCCTGTAGCTTCCTGTTTATAGGTGTGGTGCACAACACATCGATAAACACGACTCTACGAGACACGGCCTGTAGACATTCCGAGGACAAACTACTCTGATACCACTTTTGTCACGACCCAGCCCCGTGGGCCGCGACTGGCACCCTACCTGGGTACCCAGACCAAATCGTATATTTATTTCCAGATCCAAATTCCTTTCAGAGTTTTTCGAAAATCATATCAAACATACTTTATGTCAAAAACATGTCTTAAGCGGTCATACCAAATCAAAATGCCCTATCAAATACAAACGGAGCGGCGGAATAGACATCGCCGGTCAACAGTGCAAACATAAGCATAAGGGCCATTTGGGGCCATCATAACAAACGGACCGCTTTAAGACCAGAAAACAAAATCGAACAACCATACATAGGACCCTTATCCCACATATATGACTACAGGCCTCTACGAACTCAAAACAAAGACAGATGGCGAGACAGGGCCCCGCCGTACCCAAATAGTCAATGAACACAGTGTATGCATAACAGAGAATGTCTATACCAAAGTGGACTCCGGATCAGATGGAGTACTCCAAAATAGCAGAATGAGTAGCCTAAACCGGAGGATCATCCCAAACGAGCTTCTGTACCTGCGGGCATAAAACGCAGCCCCCGAAGAAAGGGGGGGTCAGTACGAAATATGTACTGAGTATGTAAAGCACGAAGTACAGAAATATGGATCAAAACCGGAAGCAAATCAAAAGACAAAGTGGAGTACAAACCGGAGTGTCGAAATCAGTATCAAATCGTGTACATATACATAATGCAGGCGAAAATCATGCAAAGCTCAAGAACGTGGTCGCCACTCCGACGCTGGCGCCACACACAGCATAACACCAGAAGGTTTCAAATCTCCGTACATCCCCGAACACAAACATAATCATAGGTGAGCGTATCGCATCACGAGCCATATCACAGCATAACTCCAAACGGAACCCGGCCCTATGGCGAAGCCTCGGGAACCGTAACACAGCATACGGCCGAATTTGTCATAAGGCGCACGAATCAAAACCGGCCCGGGAACCGGTGAACGAAGTCATAATAAGGCACGAGCGGAGTCGTGAGCAAACAAATGCAAAATATATTTCAAAATAGCTTTCCAAAGCATAATGATTTTGTAAGTCATTTCATAGTACAAAGTAATCGGATACTTAGCCGATAACAAGGTTTCATTTCACAAAACGTTTCCAAACTAGTACGTATAGCTCAAAACATAACTTAGCGCATCGTAATATTCAAAATATATATCCCGTAGGAGGAAGTCCCAAAATCGAAAGCATCATTTCAAACTTCATTCAAAAGGACAGCCCAATAAGACAGATAGGGCGTCTCGGGGTTAACGGGCCCACCTCGAGTCAAATTGAGGCGGCGAACATATTTTTCGAACATTTATAGGCCAAAGGGGTCATACATAATAATTTCTAAATCACCCGACCACATTTCGATAGGTTTCGGACGAATGGTGGCATTCTAGCCAAAATAGAGCCCTTAGGCTTCAATAGGATTGAATGAATAGTAACTTTTCTGTGGATCGGGTTTCGAGGAGCAGAAATGCTCCGGAAGGTCTCATATTCGACTAACATACTAGGATATGCCAAATGAAGGAGTGGTAAGCTTTACATACCTCACAGACGTCGTAAGCTCTCCCGAAAGTCCAGTCCCGTTTCGTCAAAAATCTGCAAATGGTCAAAGTTACCAATTGAGATTCTTAGGCTTAAAAATGCCTTTAACATCATATTTGCCTACCGAAATTTCGGCAGCATTTCCCCTATAAATCTAACATCCCCGAGGCGTAGCTCGGCTCCAAATTCATCAATCACAACAGCCCACACATCAACAACAACACAAACAACAATCAAACCACCCTAGCTTCAAGGTTCTACTTTATTATCTAAGTTGGCAACTTTCGTTCACACTTTCAAAACTCCGACTCTATACCTATATAATTGTATTCATTTCCACATTCAAACTTATACAATCACATTCTAATTACAATCCAAGCCATACACGAAATTGCACCAAAATCAATTAATTTCCCTAATTCTTCAAAACATCCAAAAAATGCACTACGAACATTCTAACTCGCATCACTTCATTCCGAATTCCTCAACGTCATTATAGATTCATATTTAAAGTCTATAGCACCCAAAATATACATTGATATACATAAAGATACCAAGGGTATACACTTTCCGATAATATCCGAAATCGTTTTCCACCGTCAATTTAATTTAACAATCAATCTTTTACGATACAAGGATCACAACAACACATTATGCCAACTTAAACAAGCTCAATCCCCATCATTTTTCCTCTCTATGGCTCACGGCCAACACCCAACTTACACACACACCCATAGCTTTCTATTTACATCAAAACTACGGAATTCTCACCTATTCCCAATCCTTAACATATTCATATCAATTCTATATCAATCAAGGGGCAAAATTCTTACCTTTTCTTGAAAACCCGACTTGTCGTAAACGTCGTTCTTGCGCCAAACTAAATATACCCCGTTGAAGAGGGTCTTGAGCACTTCACAACTATGTAAAAACTAGGATTTTTGGATCACAAACAAGACTTGGAAATTTTTTTTTTCTCTTCCTTCTCTAGCTCACGGCCGAACCTCCTTGTGGGGTGTTCTTGAAATTTTTTGTGGTTCTAATGAAAATTCTAAGTGTAACATATTGATATATATCCATTAATAGTCATGTGCATAGCACATGACATTACAATAGTGGGTTTGGGCCTGGCTAGGGCCGGCCACCCTTCAACTCTTGGGCTTCATTTTTGTTATAATTTTTTTTTTCTTGGCCCAATTCACAAAACGCCCCGTTTTGTAATTCCCGAAACTAATTTCCGAAATTCCAAATTTACCCTCGTCCTTCCCCGAGGTCTTGACATTAAAAATTCCATAACCAACATAGTCATATTTACAAAAATCAAATTATGTCCTTCTAACACCCAAGTCGTAATTATTTCTCGATTTCCAATTATGCGAAAACGCGGGACATAACAAATAAACAGTGAATGCAAATATGAAACAAACAAGCGATCCATGGAACAGTAGATGAGAAAGCTTATAAGACCTCGTTAGGGGAAAGTCCAGCATGGGGGTTCTTCAATGACAAGAAATGATAGCAAGCAATGACCAAAAAAAAAAAGGAAAGTCAACTTGAAAAAGAAATTAGAGAAAAGTGATATGGCAAAGTAGTAGTAGTTTGTGATTGGTATAATCAAGTGTATAAGTGATATCTTTAGCTGGATGTAAAAGACCAAGACTACAGAGAGATGAATAATGAAATAGGACGCTTGTTAGAAAAAGGATCAACACAATAAGGATGAGAGGGGATGATCAGAATGAACAGAATAAGTTTTGGAGGCGAAAAATGGATTGTACAAAGGTAGTACATTCCAAAGGACAAGCGGTACTAAGTTAAGAATAGGATTCCTCGTGCGAAGAATAAAGGATTGATTATAAAACGGGAGGAAATAAGATAAATTGAGAAGGAAGGGATGTAAAAGAATAAGAATAGGATTAGAAAGAGAAGGAAAATGCGCCGCAAAGTACGCGCACTTAAGAAGTAGTTGTGTTATGGTTAAAGGAAGATGCATCTCCTACAAATATCCTATACCAAGTTAGAATGAGTAGAGCATATTAAGTAATAAGTTGAAAAGAAAAGATGATCATGAATTATGAACTTACCGTACGACGACAAAACGATAGAGTAAAGCTATCATAAACGACGGATACAATGCGATTATGATTGGTTTTGAAATCAATGTTGAGTGAAAAACAAGAGTAAAAGAGTATGAGGCATAAGGAGTATTAGTCGCACATGAGACTTAGGTCCTGGAAAACAAAGGTGACGTTACAAGTGAATTTTGAGCATCGAACAAGAGGGCAAGTAACATTATATGGAGGGTGTGGATAACTATACCTACTACTCTTGTGGGCATCCCTATGGGGCAAAAAGTTGTGAATTGGAGCGGATTTACACGTTGACTTATAACTACCAAATGAGCTAAGTAAAATACATTCTTGTTCGGATTGCTATGCCGGTTGTATTACTTGATTACAAAACTACAAGATGAGTATGTGAAGACCTCCCACATGAATTATCGTAGTTATAAATGATGGGAAACAACATAAATGAGATGTAGTATAGTAAGGGATATATGAATTCAAGAATTGAAGGTGAGGCAGCAGATTTGAGAATGGTACAAGTAAAACCCTTAAAGGGGGGAAGCTAGTAAAGAGAATACGAGTGTAGAGATTGAAATGATGGACTCTAAGATGCGACAGATATAGACTATAAAACAAAGAGTGTGAAATGAGCCTAATGACTAGTAAATGAATGAACACGAATTGAGCAAGAATCTGAGACTGTACGGGAGATCATTCATGAAGACCTTGAACCTCGTGACATTGAGAGTAAATAACACAAGGGGTATTGCAAAGGATGGCAATGTGATACTATAATGGAGGCAAAGGCACTAACGGTAGAGTCGTTGTTAATGATATTGCTATTTATAAGTGACAATGAAGGACGAGACTTAAAGTTTCTATAGTAGAACATAAGATATGATAATCAAGGGAAAAAATAAAGGAAGAAAGAGAGTATGACGAGATAAGCTACTACGGATAGACAAAAGAGTTTTAGTATATGTAATCACCAACCCTAGCCATGGTCGTGCACGCGAAACACCGAACCTTCGTGGTCGAGCATGCTATGTAAATGATATGCATATGAATATGACTATGGATACGATATGTGAATGAGTACGATTATGAATACCGATACGGATATGAATACATGTTTATGTGTAGATGTGTATATACTCGAATCACGCAAGAACGATTATGTAACTTGCAAGTACTTATACGTCGCCAATGAAACAAAGTGAGTACTTAAAAAGAGGAGTAAGAGGTAAGCAAGAATAGTGTGGTCATGATACTCTGGGTCAGTTGAAGGAAAATATATGGCGAAATTTTCGTAGAATCCCGGATAGTTTAACATTCGAGGACGAATGTTACCAAGGAGGGAAGAATGTTACACCTCGAAAAAAATTTCGTTCATACACAGTGAATAGAATGATGAAGGGTACGACATATGCGACGTTTTGATGAGTAAGAAATAACAATCGATGATTCTAAACGAGATTTCAAACACATTCGAAGTAATAGAAGAAAGTTGCCAAGAGAAGGCAAGACATACGAGATGTATCAGAAAGGATTTAAGAATAATGAAGTAACGATGACTTAATAATGCTTTGTAGAAGAGTTATAACGACCCCTAGATTATTAATGAAGTGATAAACAAGTGTCAAGAAGGTTCAATAAGGATTGGAGATCAAACGAGTCGACGAAAATGATTTTCGGAAAGACTGTGGATTGTACGGTCCATTATACGGACCGTACAAAAGATACGGACCGTAGATCTGGCCTTACAACTTGTCCAGAGAAGAGTCTCCGCTGGAACCATTATACGGTCACACATACGGACCGTAAAATTGTACGGACCGTATGTGTGTCCGTATAAATGGGTCGGGACAGAATTGTTTGTATTTAATAAGGGACCGAGTTCATTTCATTTCATTTCCCTTCACACCCCTTCTCTCGAAAACATCTCTCTACACTGCTACCACAAGAATTCAAGGGATATTAGTGATGAACTACATCAAACCAAGGAAATCAAGTGTAAGAAACCCATTAAAGTCCATCCAAGTGAAGGTGAAACTAGGGTTTGCTCAAGTGAAGTGTTTGCACTCAAGGTTCATTCCTACACCATCTAAGGTAAGATATATGGTATTTCCATGTTGTTAAAGGTATTTGAAAGTTGAAACACTTGGATTGTAGAAGGATATAGAAAAATGGGTCATGAATGTGAGAATAGTGTCATTTGAGGAATAGCTTGAATTGTGTCATGATTCTTGATATGTTGTGATATGGTTATGTTATAAATGATGTTAGGGACATGGGATAAGCATTATATGTAATAAAAAACGTACTAGTATACTATGACCGTGGTTGTGGATGAATTGAAGTGGAATTGTGAAATGAGGGTGATGTAGATGAGTGAAGATTGTTGGTTCTGATATTGTGAACGTTATTATAAATGTTTGAGAGTTGATATACAATATGGGGAAGGTTGTATAAACAAAGGAAATGCTGCCCAATTTTCTATAGCTTTAGGAAGCACGTTCATATAATCGATTAGCTAATTGGAATGTGAATTCTCTTGAAGGTAGAAACGTGAGCATTGAAGGAGAACAATCAAGCGATGGAAATTGTTAAACGAAAGAGGTATGTAAGGCCAGTCCTTTATTTCTAAGGCATGACTCTTATGGTATGAATCCTCCTATATTTCCATGATTTTCCTCCATATAAGGAATTATGAATCTATGAGTATAAAGAGCCTCATACGAGATAAAGAAAAGAGATATGTTACGAGCATGACAATGCCGATGATGAATCTAAGTCTAGAAATCCTAAAGCTCATGATACGATATTCCTACGAAGCTAATGATCCTTATATGATTCCTATGATACAATTTCCCTAACTCTCCATGACTTTCTTACATTCCGGGAACTACAAGACAATATTGATAAAGAGCTTTTTATGAGATAAAGATGAGAAATATGTCATGAATACGGAAATAATGATGGTCAGTTTAAGCCTAGAGATTCTAGTGCTAGACATGATGTCTATGAAGTTAAAGATCCTACTTATGATCCCTTGATGTTGTTCATGGTGTACACTCACCTTAAAATGTTAGTTCCTTCAAGGTGAGATATGATGTATATGATTACTCCATAATGGAATCGGGGGTTCTCGACCTTATGTCACCCCGACATTGTTATAGATTGTCTATAAGCTCTAATGCGTGTTCTATGACCAATGTTCCGAAAAATCACGAGCCTATGCTCATAGAGGATTTCATATGAGATAAAGGTAAGAGATATGCCATAGATGTGATGATGGTAATGATGAGCCTAAGTCTAGGGATTATAAAGTCTATCATACGATATTTACACAAAGTTCATGCTACGAATATGATATGATTTTCATAAGTTGTCTTAAAAATTCAAA
Source organism: Lycium barbarum (assembly GCF_019175385.1). Taxonomy (NCBI): domain Eukaryota; kingdom Viridiplantae; phylum Streptophyta; class Magnoliopsida; order Solanales; family Solanaceae; genus Lycium; species Lycium barbarum. Next base: position 64,121,715 of record NC_083343.1, on the reverse strand, counting down.
TGCATGCTTTATGGAAAGTTATGGTAAGCTTATGAGATGTTTGTGACGGCAATGATGATGATGAGATATACCGAGCCTTGTTATGGCCGGGTACGGAAGACATATATGTGATATTATCGAGCCACTACGTGGCCGAATACGGATAATGTTTAATGTGTATGAGCAGATACGATACTATGATATATATATATATATATATATATATATATATATATATATATATATATATATATATATATATATGTATGTATGTATAATGATGCTAAGTTATGATAAGGTCATGATATGTCTATGAGATGTATAATAATGTTAAGTCTATGATGTGCTCATGATGATGCAATTCCACCGTGCCTAAATGGCCAGACATGTCACCGCAAAGGCGGGCTGCTTGTTATTCCACCGTGCCTAAATGGCCGAACATGTCACCGCTACAGCGGGCTGCTTGTTATTCCACCGTGCCTAAATGGCCGGACATGTTACCGCTAAGGCGAGCTGCTTACGATTCCACCGCGCCTAGAAGGCCGGACATGATCACCACTAGTGGGTGGCATATGATGGTTACCCGGACGCAGGTTAACGATGATGATATATATGATACGATGATGTATGCGCTATGATGATATATTTGATACGATGATGTATGCGCTATGATGATATATTTGATACGATGAGGTATGCCCTATGATGATATATATGATACGTTGATGTATGCGCTATGATGATACACGTACTATGATTATATATGATATAGGCATGAAGGGTATCCACCCTTAAAAGATACGCAGGTTATATCTTCATCTTATGTCTTATGATTTCTCTATTATGTTCATTTCATTCATTCCTTACATACTCAGTACAATATTCGTACTGACGTCCGTTTTCTTTGGACTTTGTGTTCATGCCTACAGGTAGACAAGGAGGCGATCCAGATTTATAGAAGCTATAATCAGACTTCTGAAAGCACTCCATTATTCCGGAGGTGCCATTGATCTACCATTTTATGTACATATATGTTTTGGGCACGACGGGGTCCTGTCCCGTCCATATGTCTAGTACTCTAGTAGAGGCTCATAGATGCGTATGTGTGGGTAGCATGGTCTCACGATGTTATTATGGTATGTATATTATTTTGATAGCCGAAGGGCTTATGCGTATAAAAGTATTTATGTTTCAAATGAAAAATGATTTTCTTATGATATGAGTATGATAAGTAAGGGAATGAGTGGTGCTCGGTGGTTAGCCCCGGGTACCCATCACGGCCCCTAGTCGGGTCGTGACAACAAGTGATCTCGTAAATATAATACCCTTAATATTCCAAGATATTGTACTAGGCATAAAAAACATTGGGTTCAAAATCCTTTGGAAGTTCTTGATCTTTGGTGTTTTCTCACTGGATATGAGCGGTTCTAGTCACATCACTTTGCTATGTTGGCTGAGTTTTTTCTAGTTCCTCAAAGGCCACCATTTTGTCATAGCCCATGTCTGCCTTATCATCTGATTTGGTGCCCTCAATGTTCATGTTACACCTCGAAAAATCATCCGTTGGTACGCAAGTGAATGATCTAGTGAGGAGTACGAGTATACGATATTTCCATAAGTAAGAAACAACGTTTGACGACCCTAAGTAAGATTCTGAAGGCAATTGCAATAAGAGATAGGTTATGCTCCACAAAGACTAATTATAGGTTTTGGAAATGTGAAAAGTTGCAGGTTTGCATTCTGGCCAGTTGCACGTAAAATGAAATACGGACCGTAAAGTGGTATACGGCCCGTAAACTGCCATGTCGTATTTTGGCTTCCAAAACTTCTACTTTCTGCCAAATGAGCAAATGGTTAAATACGACCCAAAATACGGATCGTAAAGTGGTTTACGGCCCGTAAACTGTGTCCGTAAATCACCACGTCTCAGCCTGAGTTTCTGGTTCTGATATGATTAAACACGACCACGAAGGACGGTCCATAAACTGGAATACGGACCGTAAACCAAGTTTACGACCACTATGCTGTTCATTTAAGATCAGATTTTGGGTTATTAAATAAGGGACCAAGTTTATTATTTCATTTCCACATTTCATCCCTTCTCTCTAAAACATCTCTCCACATTTATTCCACAAGATTTCAAGGATTATTAGTCATCAACAACACAAATCAAGTGAATCAAGTGTAAGGAAATCCATTAAGATCATTCCAGTCAAGAAAATCTTATTGAAGGAAAACTAGGGTTTTTGCTCAAGTGGAGTATTTCGACCAAGGCTCGTTCCTACAACATCTAAGGTAATATTTATGGTATATATATGTTGTTTAAGGTATTTGAGGGTTAAAATGCTTGGACATTAGATGAGTATCGAAAAATGGGTCATGAATGATGAATAGTGACATTTTGAGAGATAGTTTGAATTGAACCATGATTCTTGTTGTGTTGTGATATGAATGTGTTATAAATGATGTTAAGATCATGAAAATGGGAATTTTATATGAATGGACGAAGTCGGGTGATATGACCATGAATATGGGTGAATTGGGAGCGAATTGAGAAATCTAGATAATGTGGTTAACGTAAATGATTAATGGCCATTGTTATGGTATTGTAAATGTATTGTTGGCGTTTGAGAGTTGAATTACGATATAGAGGAATGTTGTATAAATAAAGGAGATGTTGTCCGATTTCCTCTAGCTTTAGCCATGTGTGCTAGTTGTCGATTCTAACGATAGTATGACTTTAATGAAGGTATAAACGCAACCATTGAAAGAGAACGTGCAAGTAGTAAATAGTCGAATGGAAAAGGTATGTAAGGCTAACCCTTCTTTCATAAGGCATGGTTCTTTGGCCAAACATCTAAATCTTCCATAAGTCTGTGATGTCTCATAAATTATTCGATCTTCCGAGCTATTAAGCTCACGATTCTTGATATGCTACGATTGTACTAAGTTCCTTGTGTGACGAGTAAGCCTATAAAGATAAGTGTGGTGAATGATGATAATAGTGATAATGATATTGATGACGACTATAATGGTAATAGCGATGATGATAACGATGACGATGATGATAGTAATGATAATAGTAAAGATGCTCAAGAGCTATATGTATGTATGCCCTCGTATGGCTACTATGAAACACCGAGCTTATATGGCCGGGTAGTAAATGTATAGATGTATATGTATGTATGTTTACATAACGCGCGCACACCACTGCTGTTGGGTACAGATATCACTGAGCCTTGGTAGGGCCAGGTATGTGTAACAGTGAGCCTTGGTTGGCCAGGTATGTATGACCACCGAGAATAGCTATGGCCGGGTACGTGAAACACCGAACCTTCAGGGTTGGGTATGTTATGTAAATTCTATGTATATGATATGATTATGTATAGGATATGAATACGAATATGATATGACTATGTTTATGAAAGTGAATAAGGGCATGTATACGAATACGAGTACAAATATGGTACAGGTACTATTATGAATACGGATAATGATGTATGTACACAAACACGTATTAGACATGGAAAGTTCCTAAGAAAGGCAAGCAAGTGCATATGACGATGATATTGCCACCTCCCATTCGATGTTATTTCTTATGTTGCTATCCATGCTTCTATATTGATATTGATCATGCTTTACATACTCAGTACATTCTTCATACTGACGCCCTTTTGTTTGTGGACGCTACGTCATGCCCGCAGGTGCACAGGGAGACAGGCTCGATCCATAGCTTCTTACTCAGAGATTACATAGCAGAGCTCCATTTCATTCGGAGCCATAGCTTTTGGGTACTTATTCTTTTGTGTACATAATTATGGGCATAGCGGGGTCCTGTCCCGCTCATGTGATATGTTATACTCTCCTTAGAGGCTCGTAGTCACATGTATATGGTTAGATATGTCTGGCCTTGTCGGCCCATATTTTGTATATCATTTTGATAGCAATGTCGGCTCATGTACGTTGATGTGGCATAGATGCCAATCATTATATAAAGGCATTGTCGTCCAATGGGACTAGTATGATGAACGAATAGATTTTTATGTTTAATTGTATGGCTCACCTAGATGTAAGCATAAGTGTAAGCCAAGGGGCGCCCGGGTGGGCTAGCACCGGGCGTTCGTCGCGATCCTCTAGACGGGTCGTGACAGTTCGCATATGACATGTCCAGGTCTTCACTCCATATGGTCACCACAATTCTATCACTATCTCCAAGATCTATTTGTTGTTTATTCACACTGCATGTGGAATAATAGCTGCCTAGGAGCTTCGCTTTTGTTTTTTCCCCTACTATTTTGCTTGCAAGGCTTGGGTCCAGACCAAAATTGGGTTTAATAATAATTGTTGTCTCCTTCTGCTTGATTCTTCCATCACATTCCACTTGTTCATTTGTGAATATCATATCTTGAGGGATATTTACTTTGGATGTAAACTTCCTTCTCCTATTACTTCTCTTGAAGGTGTTAGTTTCCAATTGTAATTGTTCTTCAACCTCTTTGTATTGATCTTCTTGTATGTTGGGTATTTCTGCTATCCACCCTTTTTGGCTATTCCTTGGTGCAATTATTTCCTTTTGTTTCTTGTTTTTTTCATGTTGCTTTTTTTCATTTTTGGTAATCCTGGTATTGATATGGTTCAGGACAGGGTTTATGATTATATTTTCCTCTTCACGATATGTGTAAGATTCTGGGTTTTTCGTGACATCATCTTGAACATTATTTTCCTATATTGTTTGATCCTTCTATTGAGATTTGGTATCTTGCCCAGTACTTCTTTACCTGAGTTATACTGACATTGTTTCTTCCCTTTCCTTTCCTCCTTTCAACAGTTTTCCATCCTCCTTCATCATTAGACTCCACATCATTATTTGGACAGTTTCTTGATTAGCAATTTTGGTTTCCTCTGTCTTTCTACTTGTTGATGTTGATTTGCTTGAGATAGTTCCTGACCTTCCCTTCTCCAATATCTTTCCACCTCTATCTTCATGCTTCTTGTTAGCTCGATTTCTATGGATGAGGATTCTGCATTGTTCATCAGAGTGTTCTTGTATCATAGAGTGGTTACAGAGAGTTGGAAGGTCCACAAATTACAGCTTTTGAGTAAGAGACGCTAGTCTTCCTTCAGCATTGCTAATTTCCACTTGAACTTCTCTAATTCTAGCTTTAGCCAAGTCTAATTCTACTCGTAGTTAGCAATTGCGGGGCTGCTCTTTGTAGATGTTGTTTTATCCATTTTTAAAGGGTACACAATTGGATCCACTATTCTACGTGATGTGCCTCATTCAAAGAATTGCCAATAGAGGCCCGATAATGTGATCCAAATAGGTGCAATCGAATTCGTTTGTCTGGGTTAAGAAAAGGAGACAATTTCTGTAGCTGCATAGCTGCATAATATTGTCTCCCTCTAGAGGGATATAATTTCTTGACAAAATATTATCAAAATCTTCCTCATTATCAGCATCTATAAACACACATGCTTAAGGTCAAAAGCCCCAATTTTTAGTGTGTTATTTAATTATGCTTTGATAGTGTCTATACCTAGTCGGACCCTTGAGAATTTTTCGATAATAGTCCATCAGCAAGTCTCAATAAGAATGTCGTGTGTCCTGTGTGAAAACCACCACTGGTTTGCCTTCAACAATTTCATGCGATCTTGAGGGCAATTTGACTCTGGAATTTTCCGTTTTGAAAATTTGATATCAAACCACGCCAACATAATTCTATTTGGAGGTTTTCGGTCTTTGATTTGGCCCTTTTCCTTGAGTTTCAAATTTTCCTTGTTATCAGTTTGTACTTGGGAATTTTTCTCGCTTGGTTGAGCTTTTGAGTTGTTACAATCTGGTGGTGCCGGCAGTGGTGCCGGAAAGTGGGATGAGAAGTCCACTGTTAGACTCATTTTTGTGGTTGGTTCAGTGGCATTCGAGTGACTAAAGAGATGTTACCCACCATGTAAGTGACCGTTAGGTTAGAGAGAAGTTTTTTAGAGAGTGAGATATGAATCAAGGATGAAACTTGATTAAGGGTGTTAGTGAATGCTGAAAATTATAATAAAATGACACTGAAGATGTTGTAACTGAATAACACTTCTTTAGTGAAATCTTGGTTCATAATATTTGGAGCTTTATTTTTCATATACTTTATTATTACATAGAGGTACAAATAATGTGACAAAGGGATATCCCCTCTGTTATACCTCGTAGTTTCGTCCGTTGAGATTCGTTAGGCGTTAGCTATCCTAATCGCGGAAACGGGAGTTACCTTAGGATATATGAGATTATATGTTCCCATATTATGGTTATGGGGGTTTAAGCCCATGAAATGAGCTATGGAAGGATTTAACAACAAACAAATAAAGGGATTGAGATTGTGGGAACTTTGGTAAAACTTGGAAAATTTTCGGACAGAATTTTGGTCCAAATTGGTTGGGGAATATCTCCTATAATATGAGGAGTTTTGGTGTGTATCTTTTGTTCAAATTGAATTTCATCGAGTCTAGTTTCCAACGCAACAAACCGCTCATCAATGTGACGTCTGAGTAAAAGGTTATGGCTATTCTACGACAGACTGTCTGAGCAGAAAATTTTGCTGTCCGTCAAACTGCACCAGCCCAGCGTCAAATGGTCACAGTGAACCATATTTGACTGGGCAGTTCTACGGACCATTTTGTCAGTCCGTAGGAATTTTTACGACCCGTCAAAATGGCCGCAGAATTGCCCGACAGGATTTTAAGTTCCACTTTATATATTTTACTCCACTTCATTTAGACATTTCATTTCACCAAATCAGATCCAAAGGCTCTCTAAAAAAACCCTCTCCTCCACTCCATAATCTAATCCAAGCCAAAATAAGAGAGATTAAATATCAATAAGCAAGAATCAAGATACCCATGTGCTAGAGGTCTTGCTAGGGTTAATAAACTCCAAGAATTCTTTGGATATTGAAGCTAGGGTTTTCATATAAGTTGATAGCTTGCTCTAAAGCTCATCCTTATGAGATAAAAGGTTAGTTTTCATACTTATTACATATTATCAAGAATGTTTATTTGTTGAACAACTTGGGTAGAAGGAAAAAGTGGAAGATGAGTTCTAAATGTAGTTTTTATGAGGTTTTTGAGTAGTAAGCTAACTTGAGTTATGATTTTTAGTATAATATTGGTATAATATTGCTATGGAAAGTAATAATTGTGCTGAGGAAGCATTATATGAAAATGTGTTAAAATGGGTATAAAGTTGCTAGCATAAGTTGAATACAAGGATGAATTTTGAAGGCTAAATCGAATGTGAATACTTGATTATGATATTGTGGATATTATTGTGGTCGTTGGGAGTTGTTTTATGATATAGTGGAAGTTGACGAAATAGGGGAAATGCTACCCAATTTTCATTAGAACATGAATTATTCTAGTTTGAATTAAAGAGTGTCATTAAGGCTTAACCATGGTATGAATCCTTCTAAATGTAGATTATTCAAGCTTCAACGGTGAACGCTAAATAGTTAAGAAGTCGAAGAGGTATGTAAGGCTAACCCTTCTTTCATTAAGGCATGGTCCCCTTGCTATATGTATCCTTTCATGAGTTCCATAATGTCTTCCAAATGACTCTATCTCTAAGGTTTCCAAAGCTTACGATTCTCGATACGTTCACGATTCTATTGCCTCTTTTATATGATTGTTGATCCTCTAAGGATAAATATAATGAAAATAATGATGTCAATGATAACGATGATACTCATGAACTCCTATGTATACGGATTTAAGTATGTATGACTATTATGTAACACCGAGCTTATATGGCCGGGTATGATACTTATCGCGCGCACACCACTGCAGTTGGGTACGGATAACACTGAGCCTTGGTAGGGATAGGTATGTATGACACCGAGCCTTGTCATGGCCGGGTATGTGAAACCACCGAACCTTCATGGTCAGGTATGCTATGCATACGAATATGTATATGAATATGGATACGGATATGGATATATGTATATATATATATATATATATGTATGTATGTACATGAGCACGCATTAGAAATGGAAGGTCCCTATGAAAGACAAGTAAGTAATTACGATCCCCCGAATCTCCCATCTTATGTTATTTCTTATGCTGTCTCTTATGCTCCTATTATGATATTGATTATGCTTTACATACTCAGTACATTATTCGTACTGAGGTCCTTTTGTTGGTGGACGTTGCATCATGCCCGCAGGTGGACAGGGAGACAGGCTTGATCCGTAGATTCTTATTCAGGGACTACATAGAGGAGCTCCATTTCTTCCGGAGCTACAGCTTTTGGTATTTATTCTTTTGTGTACATACCTATGGGCATGGCGGGGTCCTGTCCCGTCTATATGATATGACATACTCTTCTTAGAGGCTCGTAGACAATTGTGTATGGTTAGATGTCTTGTATCCTTGTCGGCTTGTATTTTGTGTATCATTTTGATAGCCTCGTCCGCTTGTATATATGGATATGGGCATTGTTATTGATGATGATATAACTGTGTTGTTGCCCAACGAGATTAGCACTATTGATGCATATAAATTATGAGTAAGCCATGTGGCTCACCTAGATGTGAATATGAGAGTACGATAATAGGTATCCGGGTGGGTTAGCACCGGGTACCTGTCATGGTCCTCCGATTGAGTCGTGACACCCTCCTACTAATTATGCGAACTCAATAAATAACAGGAAGAGGGTTTTATATTACTTCAGAATATTTCAAATTAATATAATACTAGTATTTGTACGTGCGGCCTATATTAAAATAAATCATAAGAAATTATTATCTTATTTAACCACGTTAAATTGGTATGATTAACAATGACCTCTGATAATAGAGAATACAGTTGATATGGATCTTTCACAACTTCTCTTCCACGGAATTTTTCACTTTAAGACTATTTAAAATTATAATAATGTGTTTTCTGTTAACTTTATCAAAAAAGATAATAGAAAACACAAACACATTATTTATGAAATGTATTGTTCACGGTTTATCTTTTTCCTTGATTATTATGGTCTTAAAATCCTTTTTTCAAAATAATAAAGAAATGAAATGAAGAACTCGATGAACCATGTACCAAAAATTATTCTAACCCCAACACATTAATTTATGAAGATTAAGAAAGAAATTCACCTATCTGTATTCACAAATTCTCCAATAATTTTTCATTGTTAGTCAAGAAGCTAACTCATCATAAACAAAATAACTATATATGATAAAAAGTTATTTAACTAATCCTCTTAGAGTTGGCTTCGTGCACACAAATTAATACACATTTATTCAAGTTTGTAGCATTCTTAAACATAACCAACTATTCTTGTTTCATATAATATAGGTAGAAACAAAATACTATGCTAGAAATTTATTTAAATTAACTTTTTCAGGAGGATGTTACACCTCGAAAATTTTCCGTTGGTACGCAAGTAAATGAACTAATGATGTGTGCGAGGAGTGCGAGTGTATAATGTTTCATGGGAAATGTATGTAAAGGGATGTGGATGATTAGAATGAAAAGTCGAGAAATGAGAAAAATTGAAAGTTGGCAAAACTGCCTAGTGGTCGTATAGTGCAAAATACGGACCGTAAAGTGCAATACGGTCCGTAAACTTGACGTCGTAAACTGGCATGTCCAACTTCAACTTTCTGCCAGCTGAGGAAATGGCTAAAATACGACCTGGTGGACGGACCGTAAAGTGATTTACGGCCCGTAAACCATGGTCGTAAATCACCATGCATGCAGGCCAAAGTTTCTGGTTCTGCTTAAGCTTAAAAACGACCACGAGGGACGGTCCGTAAACTGAAATACGGACCGTAAACCTCTATGGACGACCACTGTTCACCCAGCACAGATTTTTCAATTCATTAAATATGAGGATCAAGACTTGTCTTATTTCATTTACAACATTACACCACTTCTCTCTAGAACTTCTCTCTACATTTATTATATGAGTTTTTAAGGATTTTAAGCCATCAATAACATTAAGACAAGTGAATCAAGGATAAGGGAATCATCAAGGATCATCCAAGTCAAGGAATCCAAATGGAGAAAAACTAGGGTTTTGCTCAAAGAAGAGTATTACCAACCAAAGCTTGTTCCTACAACTTCTAAGGTAAGATTCATGATTTTTACAAGATGTTTAAGGTATTGGAGAATTAAAATACGTGGATTGTAGAAAATGTGGGCAACTAGGTCATGAATGATGAATAGTGACCTTTTGAGAAATAGTTTGAATTGAGATATGAATGTTGTTGTGTTGTGATATGAATGTGTTATAAATGGTATTAAGATCATGAACTAAACACTTTAGACGAATGGACGAAGATGGGTGTTATGACCATGAATGTGGGTGGATTAGAGGCAAATTGAGGAATCTAGATAATGTGGATAATGTGAATGACTAATGGCCATTGTTATGATATTAATGAAGGTATAAACGCTAGCATTGGAAGGGAACGTGCAAGTGTAGAATAGTTCGACGGAAAGGTATGTAAGGCTAACCCTTCTTTCATAAGGCATGGTTCTTGGCCAAATTCCTAATTCCTCTATATGAGTATGTTCTTTTCACATGGTTGACATTCCGAGCTCATAAGCTCACGACCCTTGATATGTACTATGATTATACTACGTTCCTCGTATGACGAGTAAGTCTATAATGTAAATGTAACGATAATGATGAGGATAGTAATGATGATGAGAGTAAAATGAGACTAGAGATGCTTACGAGCTATGATATGTATATGTGTGCCTTTGAAGGGCTATGATAAGACCCCGAGCTTATGATGCCGGGTAAGACTATATGTATATAACTATGTATAAAGAATGTATATGATTACGTAACGCGCGCGTACTTCTGCAGAAGGTACGGATAACCCTGATGCCTTGGTAGGGCCAGGTATGTATGAACTTGAGCCTTGGTTGGCCAAGTATGTATAAGACACCGATCCTATGAGGTCGGGTATGCTATGTATATGAAATGACTATGTATATAATATGAATATGAATGTGAAAAGACTATGTATAGGAATACGAATAAGGACATGTATACGAATATGAGCACAAGTATGGTACGAGTATTATTATGGGGTACGAACGACGATGTACGCAAGTAAGCGACATGATGATGATATTACTGTCTCCCCTCCTATGCTATCCTCTTATGATATCTATTATGCTTCTATATTGATGTTCATCATGCTTTACATACTCAGTACATTCTTCGTACTGACGTCCTTTTGTTTGTGGATGCTGCGTCATGCCCGCAGGTGCACAGGGAGACAGATTTGATCCTTAGCTGCCTATTCGGAGATTTCATAGAGAGCTCAATTTCCCTCGGAGCCATATCTTTTGGGTACTCATTCTTTTGTGTATATAATTATGGGCATAGCGGGGTCCTGTCCCGCTAATATGATATGTTAAACTCTTAGAGGCTCGTAGACATGTGTGTGTGTGGGTAGATGTGTTTGGCTTTGTCGGCCTATGTTTTGTATATCATTTTGTCGGCCACGTTGGCCCATGTATATTGACGTGGCATAAATGCCTATGATGATATAAATGTGCAGTTGTCCATATGGGACTAGTTGACGAATGAATGGAAATGCATGTATAATTATGTGGATCACCTAGATGTAAGTATAAGAGTAAGCTAAGAAGGTGCTCGGGTGGGTTAGCACCGGGTGCTCGTCGCGGCCCCGAGTTGGGTCGTGACAGAGGATCATGATTAATCCAAAATTTCAGAGGCATATCAAGTATTACACGTATAATATTTGTTAACATATAAATTAGCTTCAATACATATGAACTCTATCAAATAAAGGAACAACTTTAATCACTACTTAATTGTTGTAACATTAAATATTCATAGTGTAGCAAGCTTAATTGCTGTTGTTAGTGTTGTATATGGTAAAAACCGGGTATCTGCTGAGCCGGTGAGACCGGTGACTGAGGGAAGAATGAAACGAGCACATGCACGAAGACTTACTTTCTGTATCGAGGGAGTTGTTGGTCCGGTTTTCCTATGGCTGGTTCGATCTTGGCCGTTGGTCCGTTCCATCGTGGTTGTTGGTCCGTTTTGATCGTGGCCGGTAGTCCGTATGATCCGCTACGCGGTCGCCATGCGTCGGTAACGTGCTGCCATATTCAACTGCCAATCGTACGGGTGTCAGACCGTACGATCAACCTAATCCAACCTACTCCACGTCAGAGTTTTATCTTTATTTTTGGAAACAATTGTTGTATGAAGCCCATGGGGCAATACTATAAATAAGGGGCCTTGCCCTCCTTTTAAAGGGTTGGCTCCCTCATATCAAAAACTCTTGTAATAGCAAAAATTATATAAAATCTCTCTCTCAAATATCTAATTTCGGTCCACATTTGTTGTGTTTATCTCTTACATTTCTTCAATCAAGTAACACTCATATATTAGTAAACATACAAGTATATAGCAAACCACCGATTACTAGTTGCTTCTTCGTAGCATATTCATATATTTCTTTTCTCTATCAAATAGATTCAAGGCATAACCACATATCCTATACCTCACCCACAAATTTAATTGATTATTCGAATTCGGGGTAAACAGTTTGGCGCCTACCGTGGGGCCAGGATAATAGTGGTCTTTTATCATGATCTCTACCTTACCCATCAAAATCGAAAACACCTTTTGTTCGTCTCTAAAAAAAAGGACTAAATGGCTAGCCGTGGGCAATCTGGTCACGTCAACAACAATGAGATCGTGGCCGAAAATGAAGGCAGCGGGCCACGAGGATTACCAAACCCTGCTGACCCTAACCCCGTTAATTCGAGGGAGGGCCTCAACCATCAAAACACCATGGACCAGGAGAATGCCGCCCAGCCGGCCACCGACCCTTTAAATACACACAATTCAATTACTTTGTCCCGGACACAGGGCCAGAAAGAATCGGATACCCCGAATGATAATGTTGACTTACGTTTAATTTTTGAAATGTTGCGGGAACAGAGAGCGGCGATTGCCGAACAGGGAATCGCGATAGCCCGGTTGCAAAACGGAAAGGATAAAACGACCTCGGAGGAGGCGAAGGGTGCTGCCGAACCCGGAAGAGATGAGGCACAGATGGTCGAGAGCAATGGGTCCGGAGCTGGTTCCTCCACCGAGGTTCTGAATATGCTCGAGACTTTGGCAAAGCGGGTAGACTCAACCGAAAAGAAGGTGGAAACATACAACTCTCGGGTGGACCAAATCCCGGGGGCTCCGTCTTTACTGAAAGAGCCAAATTCGAAGAGGTACATCCAAAGGCCTTTTCCTTCGAGTGCAGCTCTGAAACTAATCCCGAAAAGGTTCAAAATGCCGGATATCCAGAAATATGACGGCACAACGGACCCGCACGAACACGTGACCTCATACACCTGCGCTATAAAAGGCAATGATATGGAGGAAGACGAAATTGAATCGGTATTGCTGAAAAAGTTCGGGGAAACTTTGTCAAAGGGAGCATTGACATGGTACGACCATCTGCCCGAGCATTCGATCACTTCATTCGAAATGCTCGCCGATGCCTTCATAAAAGCTCACGCTGGTGCCAAGAAGGTGCAGGACTGTAAGGTAGATATTTTTCGTATAACCCAAAGAGACGATGAATTACTGCGTAAGTTTGTCAACCGATTCCAAAGGGAACGAATGGAGCTCCCCCGGTTCCAGAAGAATGGGATGCACAAGCTTTCACAAAGAGGCTCAATGTTCAGAGCTCAACGGCTTCGTTCAAATTAAAGGAAAGCTTGCTGGAGTACAAGGCTGTGACATGGGCTGATGTCCATAACCGATACTGTTCTATCCCATATTTTCATACATTGGGACGTTTTAAACTAAACGCGACAAGTTAAAGACAAGACTATTTTAAGATACGAAGTAGAGACTTTAATTTCTGGTTTCGTTTCAAGTCACAAGTTACCTATAAATTTCGTTTGGTATAGAAACATTAATGGAAAATTGGGATTAAATTAACCATGATTAGATTATTAAGCGAGATAAAAAAAACCAAATTAGTCCATAAAATAAGCCATAGTGGCCGTGTAAGAGGATGGAAGTGGTCAATGATCATTTACCCAAAATTTGAGTGGGACACATGTCCAAATCATGTAATGCATATATATAACACAAATTCTGATTCATTCATCACTAAGTAGCTCATTTCCACATTTACAAAGCAAAAAAAATTAAGAGATAGAGAGAGAGGCTCTCGGCTACAAGCTGGCCGAGAATAACCTTCTCCAAATTGATCCAAAAATCAGTTTCTTAAGCAATTCAACTCCCTTGAAGGTGTGTATTAACGTGTAGCATTCATTGGAATAGCAAGAACAAGTGTTAAAATTCAAGAAGTGAAAGTGAAGGGCTAGCCGATTGAAGGGTTTAGTTACAAGGTAAGAATTGATCCCTTCTCATGTGTTTTATGGTGAATTGAATGTTTATGATTGTGCATGTTGGTATTGGACTATTTTTCTTGAAGTTGAAGTGGGCCGTGTGCTATAGACCTAGGTGAAATGATGTTTAATCTTCTTGTACATGTATTGGGAATGAATTGAATGTGTTGTAGTATGGATAAATGGATGAAAATCATGAAGTTGTTGTAGTTGTGTTGAAGCCGTGTAAGGGACTGCTTTAGGAGAAGTTATGGACTGTTTTGTGTCATGTTTTAATTGTTGTTGTTATGGACATTGTGGTGTATTGTATGCATTATGGAAAGATGAATTGGGGTGTAAAAGAAATGAATTATGTTGAAGTAGGAAAACAGTCCCAAACTGTGGATTGTTTTAATGATAGAAGTGGATTAGTGCGTTTTGAATGTTGATTGTTGTTATGAACGTATAGTGAAAGTGAAGCTTAATGATTCAAGTTGAAATTGAAATGGTTTGTGGGCTGTTGTAAGAATAAATATGATGCTAAAACAGTTCCAATAATCGTATAAGTAATGTTGTAAACGTGTTGTTGTCGTTGTAGTTGAAGTTGGAAAACTGCGAATTGAAAATGGTAATGTTGTGCGTGCTGTTTGGCCGTGAATAGGGGACTGTTTTGAATGATGTACGGACTGTCCAAAGTTCCCTTAAGTCATGTTTAACCAAGTTCGGATTGATACTTGAAAGTATGATTAGCAATATTAGTTTGTAGTACTAGTTGGTTTGAATACGAACGAAATGTCGTCTAAATGTTAGAAAGGGATTGTTAACGTTAAAATACATATTGAATTCCCTCGTAGACTAATCGTAGCTCTTGATATCTTGATATAGGATAAGTACCATTGGGCAGCAAGTACAAGTTATAATACGACTAAACGCTAAACGTATGTAAAGCTGTCCCTTCTTTCTTTTGGCATGTCCTAGACGTAAGTAAGAAATGATATGAACCTTGGGGTAAATTCTACTCTCTAGTTCCAAGCATAACTTATGATTCTATTCATTCCTTAATGTTATTGTCACGAGCCTACTATATGATTCACTAATAAATGATGTATAGAAGTTCCTACTCTTAAAGAATTGCATAATTAGAGGCATACTTGGCTTTCAAAAGCTACACCACGTTAAATTGATATATGTACATGAAATCTGAAATGTTTCTTGCTATAGTTTGTAATGAGATTTAAAAAAAGAACTGAATATGATTATAATCCTGACACTTGAGAGCTGGATAGTTACTTATCTATTGAGTCTCTAAAGATGATTTGCATGTATGTGGTTGCTTATTATTCTGCTCGTGCTTACCGCTATATCCTTCACTGAGTCCCGGGCCAGGACACGTTTTCGTGCGCATATTTATTACATTATTCACCGAGTCCCTCACTAGAGGGCCGGGACACGTTATATATATATGATGATATGATGACATGATGATATGGGGATGGCGGCCAGGAGGGCATATGTTCATTATTCACTGAGTCCCTAACTAAAGGGCCGGGACACGTTATATATGTTATATACAAAATGATTATTCAGCTTTGATTACAAAACTCTATATTGATATTGATATGAGAACGATACAGATGAATTATGTTCAAAGGTAAGTTTTATGAATTTCTGTTTGTTGCATTGGGTCCTACACACCTTGTCTCAGTATGAGTCTATTACTATATTTCATGTTTTACATGCTCAGTACATATTTCGTACTAACCCCCTTTCTTCGGGGGGCTGCGTTCATGCCCGCAGGTACAGACGCTCATTTCGGAGATCCGCCAGCCTAGGATATCTATTCAGCTACTTTGGAGTGCTCCTTTGTTCCGGAGCCTAGCTTGTGGTATAACTCCCTTTTGTTGTATATGTATGTGTTTATTCGGGGTACGGCGGGGCCCTGTCCCGTCATATGATACTATCAGTACTCTTAGAGGTCTGTGGACATTTGTGTGGGTTTGTATATAGTTGTTGTTGCGTTGTATGAATACGACTTATGTTTGGGGCGTACCCATTCGTAATGGCAGCCTTGTCGGCTTGCATATATATATATGTTTGGGATGTTGCGTGTAGTGGTAGCCTTATCGGCTTGCGTAGATATATATATGTTGTTGTTGAAGATCGTAACTCCTCAGGAGACAGGTGCCTACGACATACAGAATTGTGACAGCTTTAAAATAATGTCCTGCCTTTTTATACTAATAAGTTCATAATATGCTGGTTATAAAAGATTATAGTTAACAGGTGATATGAGTGTCCAATTCGGACACTAGTCACGGCCCACGGGGTTGGGTCGTGACAGATACGAGTCGAAGATTTGGGTGGAGGATGATCAATTCGAACTTCCCCCGGGGCCAATAAACGCGAACAAAAGTTTTGAGAGACCAAGTAAAGGCTACGAAACGAAGGCCGAGTCATCGAGAGAAAGGTATCGGCTATATTCCCATTCAGAGAAGCCAAGCTTTATGTTATATCCCGCATTTTGTACATTCAGATAAATCAATACAATTGCAAGATGTTAAGGATAAGGCTATATTTTGATCTTGTTTAATACACAAGTTGTTTATGAAAATTATTGATGTGGAAATATTAAGAAAGACTAGGGGCAAAAAGGAAAATTCACAAGATGGCTCATGGAAATATTAAGAAAAAATTTGGGGTTGGAAGTGAATTATGGAAAAATTTAAATTCTTGCAACAAAGGGCCAAGTGGGCCGTGCAACAAGGTGTGGGCTTTGGCCCACATGGATGTTAAATAAATAAGATAAAAGATGACATAATTTCCATATTTATCATCTTCACTTAGAAGACTCAAGAAACTTGGAGAAGGAGAAAAACAAGCAAGGCCATTCGGCGAAGGAGAAAAAAAAATTAAGGTCCAAAAATCTTGTTCAAAAATTATTTTCTCCTAGCATTTCTACTAATTGGAAGGCCCCTAGCAAAGTGAAGTAGTCATTGGAGCAAGTAAAGCATCCATTCTTGCAAGCTACAAATCCTAGCCAAGTGAGAAGTTAAAGGAAAAAGGTAAGGTTTAATCCTCTTCTTATATGTTATGGATAATTGTGTATGTTGTAGTATGTGGAAATGAATGAAATTTGTGATATTTTGTATGTGGGAGATTGAGCCATGTGGTGTGAGGCTTGGCCGTGCATATGTGTGTTGTGTAGGAATGATGAATCAATTATTTTATCTAGTGTTTTGGTTGTTGTTGTTGTGGATTCTATGTTTATAATGAAAGTTTAATGATTCTAGTTGAAGTTGTAAGTGTTGAAGAGTTGTTTTAGAAGCCAATGCGATTTGAATATAGTCTCTTGAATTTATGGAAAATAATGTTGTTAGTGTGTGAATTGTTGGTGTAGTTCATGAATTTGAAAGAAGGAAATGTGTTGTCATTGCTCTTGTTGCATTATGGAGGTTTCGGGTGGAGTGACATATTGGTTAGACTATCTTGAATGTTATGTGGATGGTTTGAAGTGTTCTTGAATATTGTTTGAATGGTTTCGGATTAGTACTTGAATATGTGAGCAATTATGAATTGAACATAAATGAAACGTCGTCGAAGTTTGTAGAAAGAAGTTGCTAACGTTGGAATGCGTTTTGAATCGATTGTTGATATTGTTAGAATGACTGTTGGTATTGTTGTTGGTAATTTGGCCGAGTTGGATTCTCGGGGTTAGTTGTATTTACAGGGGAAATGCTGCCGAAATTTCTATAAATAACGTGTTGGTTTAGAATTGGACTCTTAACTGTTTATGGCTAATGTTTGGCATATAATAATATTGTTGTAGATCTTGCGAAGCCAAAGACTTAAGTTCGGATTAGCTTAGGAAGCGGGCAAGGTATGTAAGGCTTACCCTTTCTTTCTTTTGGCATGATCCTTATGAAACAAACATACGACGTATATGTATGATTTAAAAGGAGCTCCTATTCTTAGAGCCACTAGGATGGCTAATATTCTTGACTTCCTTAAGCTACTTCATATGGTTTTGATGCGTATCTATGATATCCGAAGGTCTATTTGATATGTTTCCGAATGGCATTCGAGAGATAAGTGATAGGACTAATTTCTTGATTTTCAAATGATAGCACGTTTGATCATTCCATTGAGTCTTTGATGTATTCTGATACGTACATATGGTTCCAAAAGCTCTATTTGATTTGATCCATAACGATATTCGAAAGGTACCTAACATGATCGTTGCTTTTATTTTCCAAAAATGGCTTCTGAAACGTTCGTAGAAGGTTCTGTACTAAAACGTCCATAACGTTTTCATACTAACTCGGATTGACTCGAAACATGTTTATGATCCTCAAGTGTCGATTTGCGTTCTTACCTATCGAGTCTTGATTTATGTGCATATAGTGTTACACCTCGAAAATTTCTCCGTACTTGTATGATGAGTGGAATGATGAAGAGTTTGAGTGAATGATGTTTTATTAAGTCGGAAATGGCTAATTAAGAATTTTTGGAAATAAGAAAGTCGCGGAAAATTTTTCAACCCAGTGGTCGTATATGGCACTATACGGCCCGTAAAGTGATTTACGGACCGTATAGTGCAATCGTCCTCCAGCTTGTCAAAAATCCCAACTTTTTGTAAATTGTGAAAATGGTTAAAAACGACTTGGAGGACGGCCCGTAAACTGGTTTACGGACCGTAAACCTCAGTCGTAAATTGCCATATTCCCCAGCCAAACTTTCTGTTTCTGGGATGATTAAATACGGCCATGGAGGACGGACCGTAAATCAAAATACGGTCCGTATATGGTGGTTTACGACCACTGTTCATCCCGACAAATTTCCATTAAAGACCAGATTTTGAATTATTAAAAGGGAACTTAAGCCCATCTCACGTCATTTTTCATCCAAACACTTCAAGAAGGCTCTAGAGTGTTCTTCAACACTTCAACTCTAAGAATATCAAGAAAATCCAAGGAAACCTAAGATTTTCAACACCAAATTCATGAAATCAAGTGTAAGAACACAACAAAGGATCATCTAAGTCAAGAAATCCCACAAAGGGTGGAACTAGGGTTTTGGCTAATTGAAGTATTTCAACTTAAGGATTGTTCAACCATCATCCAAGGTAATTTTCATGATTTTTCCATGTTGTTTGAAGTATTGGAAAGCTTAGACACTTGAAATGTAGAAGAACATAAAAATGGGTCATTATTGAATGAATAGTGACATAAATGAATGATAGCGGAATGGAACTATGAATATTGAAGTGTTGTGAGTACTAATACGTTATAAATGATGTTTATATCATGAAACAAGCATTAAATGCATGAAAACTCAAGGATGAGCTAGAAGTAGAAATAAGGGAAAATTGGAGGAAAATGGTGGATTTTGCCAAATGTACGTATATGACGATTGTCGATTATGATATTGCGAGTAACATTATGAATGTTGGGAGTTAATATAAAAAGTGGGAAAAGTGGTATGAGCGAAGGAAGTGTTGTCCGACTTTCCCTAGAATTAGCGACGCGTTCTTATAGCTAGCTACTAATGTTGATACGAATTCTCTTATGAAGGTAACGACGTGATATCGACGGAGAACAAGTGAGCGATATCTTAGCTAAACGACCAAGGTATGTGAGGCTAGTCCTTCTTTCTAATGGCATGAATCTTTTAGCTTGAATCCCTATTCCTTCCATGAGTTCTTACATTCTAAGAAGTTAAAAGCTTATACCTATGAATGTCTATATGAGATCAGTTATACAATATGATGACACTAGAATGATGATGATGTTATTCCTTGCCTACACTCACCTTATGTACTAGTCCTTTCAAGGTGAGGCAGAATGTCCATGATGGTTCCATAATGTAATCGGGGGATCACGACCTTACATCACCCCGATAGAGTAAAGTTGATCATGAGTCTTATATACGCATTATGATAAGATAAGTATTTTATGATAAGCATATTACTATGAGCATTTACATTGAGCATGTTGTCACGACCCAACCCCGTAGGCCGCGACTCGTGTCCGAGCAGGACACCTTACGTACCCAATAACCCCAAACCAACATATAAATTAGATGCACATATATAAAAGCCAAACGGAGTCACAAGCTATCGTACATAAGCAGATGTAACGCACGAAAGCCGATACGGCCGTCACAAAATACATATTCTCAGAACATATATACACAACCCACGTATGTGTCTACAGATGTCACGACCCAACCCCGTGGGCCGCGACTGGTACCCTAACTGGGTACCCGTACGTACCTACCCGACCGACTTTCGAATCATACGGATTTTTTTTTTTTCGTTTCAAAACAGAAGTACGGAAATAGGCCGATACAAATACGGCACGCGCGCAACCATACATATATATACATATATACCTGAACATACAGACATTTACAAGTAAGCCGATAAGGCTAACATACAGACGAAACCCGTAACCCACACATCTATCTACAGGCCTCTACAGACATACAGAATCATATGGCGGGACAGGGCCCCGCCGTACCCAGAATATACATACATACGGAGTACACAGAAGACAGAAAATATATACCAAAAGATATGCTCCGAGTCAAAGGAGCTCTTCGAATGGCAGAGTCAGAACCTACGCTGGCGGCGTATCACCTGGCGCGTCTGTACCTGCGGGCATGTAGCGCAGCCCCCGAAGAACGGGGGTCAGTACGGAAAATGTACCGAGTATGTAAAGCAGCAACGTAACAGATATAAACATAGTCCAAACTAGAGTCACAGAAATATAACGGGCAAAATCCTAAATCAAACTGACGGACAGAGTTATGATCCAGACAGACATACAGAATCGTGTTACACACAAATGAACAGAATTATAGTTCGGACAGACAGACGGAATCATAATACGGACAGACGAGCAGAATCTGGATCCATACGGACATACAGAAGCAGAAGCCATACGGACATACAGAAATAGTCGTAACACAGACGGACAGACAGTAGTATGACGGACAGAATTATGCATGCAGAGTAGCACAGAATCATACAAAATCATACAAAGGCGTGTGCTTTATAAATACAGATGGCACACGCATATATTCATACAGATCCCGGCCCTGTCTGGGGGCGCGGTAACAGAACCCGGCCCTCTTAGTACGGGACGCGGTGGACAGACAGAATCATATCAGATCATATGCCATCCTGGCCGCCATCCCCATACACAGATCATACAGACATACAGATCCCGGCCCGTACGCCGAGGGACGCGGTGAACAATGCAGAGAATTATGCACGATAACATAACCTGGCCCGGGTCGCAGTGAAAGAATGCATTGAGACAGACACGAATCGATAAATGAGAAACCACCTACCTACAGACTCAACATACAGACTCGATCAATCAGAAGGGTGCCAAACGGCGAGCCAAAATCAGAATATCCAGATAGTATGCATAGTACGCGCCTATATCCTAGTTGGGAAGGCACGACAGATTATTATCAGAATGGGATTCTCAACTGTTCAGAAATCATATTGTATAAATTACACAAAAATAGCCATAATATACATTAAACAATAGTTCAGAAGTTTTTGGAGAACATCGGACCAAAACAGATGTATTTTAAAATCGTACCGGGAGTATCGGGCCTTGTGGGCCCACCTCAGACCCACCCGAGACCACATACGTAAATTATTGATAATTGACCTTATGAGGTCACCCATACTCATTCGGAAGTGTTCCGACTCCGTTTGGGGAAATTTTTGTGCAAAATCTCACTTTAAGGACAATTTGTAAGAAAATAGGTTCAATTGAATTGAAGGAATTGGAGCGGTTTTCCGTCTCGAATTCCGAGGAACGGAGTCGGACTTAAGGCTCGCGGCCGAGCCTACCACATCCAGAACATGCCTAGGAACGTAGAGAAGTGCTTCACATACCTCGATGGCGCCTTATGCTCGCTCGGCGTCAATCCAAATTTCGTCCAAAATCTGGAAATGGTCAAGTTTACCATTTGGTTAGTTTCATTCTTTCAATACTCTAACTTTACACATACTTGCCTACCGAAATTTCGGCAGCATTTCCTCTGTATATACGACATCCCCGAGACTTAGCTCGGCTCAACTTAGCAACACAACAACCCAGAGGAGACATCCAAACAACAACAAACATCAATAAACACTAAATCATACGTTATGGCATTATTAGCCACCTTTCGACACGACGAATTATCTTTCGTTTCAAACTTACATTTCCAACCAAAACTTATTATTTTCATAGCCATTATCCATCAAAATCATTACGACATACATCGGAGGCATCCATAACATGTTCACATAATATTCACAAGATATTCATAAAATTCACAAACATTCAACTTTCCATCAAGTCACTACTTTTCCAATCCCTTCCTAACTTTCAACATGCAAACTCATCAACACATTTTTATATTCCAAGTTCATTGTCATAAGCATAATTTGCCTCTTAACACTTTCATTTTCACTTATACACAAGTCATAACAAAGTTCAATAATTTCCTTCAACAACTTAATAACCAATCTTCCATAACCACATAATTAACATGCTAACAAGATTCAATTCACCTTCCAACACCAACCCACACCACACGGCCACATGCTATATTTTCCAAATTTCACTAGTTCATTCCACTTTCATTTCTAATACATTTTCCACCACACTACAACTAACTTACACAAGAATTCAAACCATTAAAATCATGCAATAACCCTATATGCATTCGGCCACACATCCAAAAATTCCAACACACCAAATTTCCATATTTTTCATTCATTCACACACACTACAACATACATACATCATTTTTAACACAACAAAATCATGAAATCCTTACCTTTCTTCAAGTTCTTCACTTGGGGTTGAAGTTGTTTTCTTGCCAAAATCTTTACATCAACTTGTAGATAATCTTGTGCTTAGTAATAATCTCTCAAGAGAGGAACTTTTTAAACCCAAGAATTGGCTCCAAAAAATTTTTCTTTCTTTTCCTTTTCTTTCTCCTCTCACCCGAAACCCTCTCCTTTTGTTCCTTCTTTCTTGCTTTGTATTTTTTTTCTTGAAAGTTCTAAGGATAATGATGGATATATAATGCCACATGGAAAATTAATCCATGGGCTTGGATCATGGTATGGCCGGTTGGGCCATCCCATTTGGGCCTAATTTTTTTTCCTATCATTTTTGAGCCCAAAATTGTTGTCTAAAGATGGTAATTTATGGAGCAAATTTCCAAAATTCCCTTGGCCACCTTTCGTAATTCCACACCATTAAATTCATAACCTACACATGCATACAAAGTAAGGTCCAATTGTGGCCTTATTCATCACAAGTCAACCCACCTTGAATTTTTCGAATAAACAAAAATGTCGGATGTAACATCCTCCCCCCCTTTAGAAACATTCGTCCTCGAATGTTAAATTGACCTTATGGGGTGTCATACTACTTCGGGAGGGTCCTCTTTGTGGTTGTCCTTCACCGACTTTCCGACATGGCTTCTTTACCATCATTATGGGGTGAAAATTTTTCATCATTGATTCAGATGCCTTCATAATATATCTTCTTGCACCCCACGCAATCGCCGAACCATAAGCTATATTCTTGTAACTGACAAACGCTTTCCAGGCGTCATAGTCCGTATCATTTCTTGTTACCCTCCGGAGATTTCTACCACATCAATATAATCCCACTTCATACCAGACACTTCTTACCAACAGGTTCAGGACTGGAACCGGACGCGTAGAAGCATATCGGACGGATTCGTAATCGGAAGCAGACATGCCAAACTATGGCGGATAGATTCATAATCAAAAGAAGAGATACGGAAGTATGTCAGACAGATCTGAGATTAGAGTCAGATGTACAGAAAGGTATCGGGCGGATTTCGAAGTCGGAATCAGGCTTACAGAAATGTATCATACAGAGTCACACTTAGAATCAGACATGCGGAGATGTATCAGACAGATGCGTGATCAAAATTAGACGTACAGAGGCACACCAGACGGATTTATATCCAGAGTCAGACATACAGAGGTGTGTCAGACAGATTCGTAATCGGAGTTAATCGTACAGAGATATGTCAGACAGAAACGTATTCG
Organism: Lycium barbarum; assembly: GCF_019175385.1. NCBI lineage: Eukaryota > Viridiplantae > Streptophyta > Magnoliopsida > Solanales > Solanaceae > Lycium > Lycium barbarum. The sequence goes on along the minus strand of NC_083343.1, from coordinate 64,097,255 downwards.
GAGTCAATCATACAAATCGCATTGGGTGTCGCTTATCGACGTTTTCAAAGATTCTGCTTACTCGCTCTACTTATCTCTCTCCTTCCCTACTATCCATACTCTTTTTCCTTTTACAACTATCGTCATACCATACTAACTTACGATGTAATTGGGCGTTTTCTATCCCCTGACAACATTCGGGTCGTCGCTGACTGTTATCCAGATTCGCTAAGTTTTCCGAGTGGTATCGCACCTTTCCTTTTTGCCCATTTAACCCGCGTCGGTCTGTGTGGTATCTGTAAAGGCGCTAATTACTCCATACATTCTCTTTTCCTTTAAATTACCCCAAATTTTCATTTATATCAGTCATACCTGCACTTGTGCAAAACTTTGCATTACTTCCCAGGGGGTCACCCATCCCAGAATTGCTCTGGCTTGAGCACGCTTAACTCCGAAACTTTCATGCATTTTGACGCGTTAGGGCTAATATAATATCGCCGATTGCCCCTCACGACCTTTGTCACGAAATTTTAGAGTAAATCGGGGTCTTCGCAGATTTTCGGAAAAATTTTGGTAGCGGGTCCCACCGCCGGCTAAGTCATACCATTACCATATTGCCTTTCTGAATCTCGGTATCTACCAAATTAACATTTATCTTACTATTTCTAATACCCAGAAGTATAAGATCACGTAATTCAGCAAAATACAAACTTATCCATACATACATTTCTCAAAAAGGATTGGCTGGCGTACCTGGGCGTGCACTCGAAGACGCTCCTGGGTCCTGCCGGCCGGTTAAAGCAAACACGCGGTTCGAAGGACCGCTGTAACCAGAAGCTGCACCACGTCCTCTGCCACGACCCGCTGGCGCTGGTGCTGGTGCTGGTGCTGGTGCTGGTGCTCCTCGCCCCGCAGGGCGCATGGCCGCAGAAGGAGAAGATGAGCCTGCAACGGACCCAGCAGGCCGGGCTGAACCCGAACTGCCCTTAAGTGGGCACTCTCTGACTCGATGGTCTGGGCTCCCACAAAAATAACAAGCGCCCGTAGCGCGGTAACACTCCCCCGGGTGGGGCCTCCCACAATAAGAACACGGGGGTATGGGTGGCCTCGACTGACCGGGACCTCTGGAGCTCTGTCCTGCGAACTGTGGGGGCGTACTGTAGGCTGGCTGGGACGAATACCTATTTCTCTGCCGCTGGGAAGGCTCGCTCTGAAATCCCTCTGAATACCCAGCCGATCTGGCTCTCTTAGGCTGGCCCCTGTCGTAACCCCTATCAGGCCGACGTTCCCTACGTCGGTCCTCCATGCCCTGGGCGTGTGCCTGTACCCGGGCTACATGCATCCCTGGCTGAGCAGCCACAGCCAAACAACCATCAATCAGATAAGAGTCCAGTCCCATCACATACCTGTGCACCCTGTCGGCCATCTCAGCTACTATGGTGGGTGCATACCTAGCCAGTGAATCGAACTCTAGGCTGTACTCGCGAACACTTCTACCATTCTGTCTCAAGTTCAAGAACCGATCGACCCTAGCTCTTCGTAGCTCTGGTGGTAGAAAATGGTCAAGAAAGGCCTTAGTAAATTCGGCCCATACCACTGGGGGAGCATCGTCACCCCTGGAGAGCTGCCAAGACTCATACCAATTTGCTGCCACCTCATATAATCGATACGAAGCCAACTCCACAGACTCAGTCGGCGAAGCCTTAATCAGTCGTAGTGTGCTCTCCATCTTTCTAATGAACTCCTGGGGATCCTCCTCAGGTTTTGCCCCGGAGAATTCTGGAGGATTACATGTCAGAAACTCACGAGCCCTGGAGCTCTCGTACCTATCCGCACGACCACCCCCAAATCCATGCCTGCGAACCTGCTCCGCCATCAATGTGGTCAATAATTGAACCGCATCTCGCATGGCCCTACCCTCCGCCCCTGCCTGTGGAGCTGGAGGCTCGGGCACTGGAACCTCAGGGGCTTGCGGTGGAGCCGTCTCCCGATTAGCAGCTCCTGCTGCTCTGATATCCTCCGGCAAGGGGGGTGTAACAGATCCAGACGACGGGGGCACATCCTCAAGTGCAGGGTGCACACTGGCCCTGGTAACCCTCGGGGCCTGGCTGGTCTCTCCTGCCTCAATCCTGGCCCTGCCCTTCTGGGCAGCTGTTGCCTTCTTCGGAGGCATCACTGAAACATAGCAGATCGTTAGGAGAGGTTCATCCTACTAATACAGTCCTATCGCACGATCTAAAGATCCAAAGAAGGGTAACATCCTAAATGCCCTGTAGCTTCCCGTTTATAGATGTGGTGCACAACACATCGATAAACAAGACTCTACTAGACACGGCCTGTAGACATTCCGAGGACTAACCGCTCTGATACCACTTTTGTCACGACCCAACCCCGTGGGCCGCGACTGGTACCCTAACTGGGTACCCGTACGTACCTACCCGACCGACTTTCGAATCATACGGATTTTTTTTTTTTCGTTTCAAAACAGAAGTACGGAAATAGGCCGATACAAATACGGCACGCGCGCAACCATACGTATATATACATATATACCTGAACATACAAACATTTACAAGTAAGCCGATAAGGCTAACATACAGACGAAACCCGTAACCCACACATCTATCTACAGGCCTCTACAGACATACAGAATCATATGGCGGGACAGGGCCCCGCCGTACCCAGAATATACATACATACGGAGTACACAGAAGACAGAAAATATATACCAAAAGATATGCTCCGAGTCAAAGGAGCTCTTCGAATGGCAGAGTCAGAACCTACGCTGGCGGCGTATCACCTGGCGCGTCTGTACCTGCGGGCATGTAGCGCAGCCCCCGAAGAACGGGGGTCAGTACGGAAAATGTACCGAGTATGTAAAGCAGAAACGTAACAGATATAAACATAGTCCGAACTAGAGTCACAGAAATATAACGGGCAAAATCCTAAATCAAACTGACGGACAGAGTTATGATCCAGACAGACATACAGAATCGTGTTACACACAAATGAACAGAATTATAGTTCGGACAGACAGACGGAATCATAATACGGACAGACGAGCAGAATCTGGATCCATACGGACATACAGAAGCAGAAGCCATACGGACATACAGAAATAGTCGTAACACAGACGGACAGACAGTAGTATGACGGACAGAATTATGCATGCAGAGTAGCACAGAATCATACAAAATCATACAAAGGCGTGTGCTTTATAAATACAGATGGCACACGCATATATTCATACAGATCCCGGCCCTGTCTGGGGGCGCGGTAACAGAACCCGGCCCTCTTAGTACGGGACGCGGTGGACAGACAGAATCATATCAGATCATATGCCATCCTGGCCGCCATCCCCATACACAGATCATACAGACATACAGATCCCGGCCCGTACGCCGAGGGACGCGGTGAACAATGCAGAGAATTATGCACGATAACAGAACCTGGCCCGGGTCGCAGTGAAAGAATGCATTGAGACAGACACGAATCGATAAATGAGAAACCACCTACCTACAGACTCAACATACAGATTCGATGTCACGACCCAGCCCCGTGGGCCGCGACTGGTGCCCTACTGGGACACCCCAAACGAACTCACACCCAGATCATCGTAATCAGACTCGTCCAAACACAATATACGATACTCAAACTCAACATCGTAATCAGACATCTACCGAACACTTATCCTAAGCAGTCGCCCGTACAAATCAAACAAATCACAAATCAGGAAAGAGGCGGAAAATACATCGCCAAATTTTCACACACACACATCCGAAGGGTGGCGGAATGCACATCGCCCCCAGAAGCATACACATACATACAAAATCAGAGGCCGACTTGGCCATAGTAGTGTACGGGCCGCTTAAGAACACAAAACTGACTCACATGCGAACACACCGGACCCACGACCCACAAATCTGACTACAGGCCTCTAGACAAACAGAACATAAGACATATGAACATAGGACGGGACAGGGCCCCGCCGTACCCACTCATCCAAGTATACAGAATACAGACACAACAAAAGATATGTACCAAAAGTAGGCTCCGGATCAAGGGGAGCTCTCCAACACAGCAGACTGAGTAGCCTAAATCGGAGGACCACCCAGACGAGCTTCTGTACCTGCGGGCATGAAACACAGCCCCCGAAGAAACGGGGGTCAGTACGGGAGAAGTACTGAGTATGTAAAGCAGAGGGTACAGAAATCACAAACACAGCGGGAGTCAGAAGGAACAAACACACCGTTATCGCAAACAAAGCAAACCTGTGCGGGAGGCGAACGTACAAATGCAAATCAAATCATGTATAGGGTTTAGGAACGTGGTCACCCCCCGACGCTGGTGCCACAACACATCATAACTCCAGAAGTTTTCAAATCTCCGTACAGTCTCCAGACACATCATATCACACACACATCATATCATCAGAACATATCAAATGCCATATCACATCATAACTCCATAAACGGTAACCGGCCCTATGGCGAGGCCTCGGAAACCGTAACACATCATAACTCCCGAATATATTATAGCGCGCACGATCACAAAGTCGGCCCGGGTACCGACGAACGAAGTCATAGCAGACAGCACGAACAGAGTAGTGCAGAAACCATATGCATATCAAAAATAATTTACCGAACTCAACATATAATTTACATATAAGTATACACTGACACCAAGAGGCTCGGAGTAGGAATCGGATTGATAAAAGTAGACATATAGAGGTTACGAAGTTCCGAGCCGTCAATTCGTAAGAAAACTGTTCATGAGTCACTCTTTCGGAATCCTCACATCATCCAAAGTACAGAACGTGCATTAATGGCACAGGAAGTTTCCAACGCATCCTTGGGTCATAAACAAACAGTCGCAGATTAAAACAGACACAAACGAATCAATCAAACTGAATAAGGGGAGCCTCGGGGCTCGCGGGCCCACCTCGGGTCAAATTGAGGCGGCGGACACAAATCGCAGGTTTTTGACTTCATATAGTCATTTACAAAAGTTTCGAAGAGTTTCGGACTCAACAGCACAAGTTATGGAGGTACGAGCGTTCTTTTACCCAAATGGGACCAAAAGGGTTCAATCGCGCTGAATGAATAGTGCTCGAACTTGAACCTCGATTTCCGGGAACAGAGTTATTCCCGAGATTCTGAAATTTACCTAGTAGGTCTAGGACATGCCAAAAGAATGAGAGTTAGGCTTTACGTACCTGGTTGGCGCCTTACGCTCCTCAAATCGCAGTTCCCGTTTCGTCCAGAAACTGCAAATGGTCACTTTTACCAGTTACTATTCATGAGAATTAACATATTCATCTTTGGGCTAAACTTGGCTACCGAAATTTCGGCAGCACTTCCCCTATAAATCTAACACCCCCGAGACTTAGCTCGGCTCAAAATACAACAACAACAACAGCCCAAACGTCATTAAGCCATACAACCCACAATTATACTACATAAACTTCAAAATTTCACTTTAATACATAAGTTGACAATTCTTGATTCAACTTCAAAAGTCCAAATCTATTTCCACATTAGTGTATTCATTCACCATTATTCAAACACACCACACACAAGTCCCAAACCACATACAAACACCCCCAAAGTTCATTACTTTCAAATTTTCAATCAAAACACCAAAAGTTACGACGAGCGTTCTAACTTGCGTCGTTTCATTCCAAATTCGTTAATGTCAACCATAAACCTTATTTAAGGTCTTTAGTGTCATAAATATACTATGATATACACCAATATCCCAAAGGTATACATTTTTCCGATAACGTCCGAAATCATTTTCTAACACCAATTCAATTCTCCAAACATTCACTTACGATACAAAGGTCATGACAACACAACTAACAACCTTAAACAAAGTCAATTCACACTTGTTCTCCTATCTTAAGGCACACGGCCAAACACACTCTTTTCACACACACACGCCACACACAAACACAACCCCATCCCATAATCTTTACACTAATACAATCACCAACACATACATATTCATTTCATGACATTAAAACATAAAAATCTTACCTTTTTCTTGAAATTCCGATTTGCCGCAAACGAGCACCTTACGCCAAACTAATTGTCTTACGTCGGAGAGCGTCTTTAGCACTTCATAACTATGCAAAACTCAAGATTTTTAAGGCCAAGATCAAAGCTTGCCAATTTTTTTTTCTTTCCTAAACCCTCTCGGCCGAGAGCTATTTGAGAGCTTTCTCAAGATTTTTTTTTTTTTTGTTTTTTGAACTTAATCTTGATAATTCCAACTCAAGCTTGTATATATCCACTACATAGAGGTCATGTGCATAGCACATGACCATTTAAATTGGTTTTGGGCCTCCACAATGGCCGGCCACTTCAAGGTCTTGGGCTTGATTTCCTTGTTCAATTTCTTGGCCCAATGCATAAAACGTCCCGTTTTGTAATTCCCGAAACAAATTTCCAAAATTCCAAATTTACCCTCGGCCTTCCCCGAGGTCTTGACATTTATGACTCCATAACCAACATGTTCATATTCACCAAAATCAAAATATTTCCTCAACGCACACAAGTCTTCTTTATTTCTCGATTTCCCGTTATACGAAAATACGGGGCATAACATTCGATCAATCAGAAGGGTGCCAAACGGCGAGCCAAAATCAGAATATCCAGATAGTATGCATAGTACGCGCCTATATCCTAGTTGGGAAGGCACGACAGATTATTATCAGAATGGGATTCTCAACTGTTCAGAAATCATATTGTATAAATTACACAAAAATAGCCATAATATACATAAAACAATAGTTCAGAAGTTTTTGGAGAACATCGGACCAAAACAGATGTATTTTAAAATCGTACCGGGAGTATCGGGCCTTGTGGGCCCACCTCGGACCCACCCGAGACCACATACGTAAATTATTGATAATTGACCTTATGAGGTCACCCATACTCATTCGGAAGTGTTCCGACTCCGTTTGGGGAAATTTTTGTGCAAAATCTCACTTTAAGGACAATTTGTAAGAAAATAGGTTCAATCGAATTGAAGGAATTGGAGCGGTTTTCCGTCTCGAATTCCGGGGAACGGAGTCGGACTTAAGGCTCGCGGCCGAGCCTACCACATCCAGAACATGCCTAGGAACGTAGAGAAGTGCTTCACATACCTCGATGGCGCCTTATGCTCGCTCGGCGTCAATCCAAATTTCGTCCAAAATCTGGAAATGGTCAAGTTTACCATTTGGTTAGTTTCATTCTTTCAATACTCTAACTTTACACATAATTGCCTACCGAAATATCGGCAGCATTTCCTCTGTATATACGACATCCCCGAGACTTAGCTCGGCTCAACTTAGCAACACAACAACCCAGAGGAGACATCCAAACAACAACAAACATCAATAAACACTAAATCATACGCTATGGCATTATTAGCCACCTTTCGACACGACGAATTATCTTTCGTTTCAAACTTACATTTCCAACCAAAACTTATTATTTTCATAGCCATTATCCATCAAAATCATTACGACATACATCGGAGGCATCCATAACATGTTCACATAATATTCACAAGATATTCATAAAATTCACAAACATTCAACTTTCCATCAAGTCACTACTTTTCCAATCCCTTCCTAACTTTCAACATGCAAACTCATCAACACATTTTTATATTCCAAGTTCATTGTCATAAGCATAATTTGCCTCTTAACACTTTCATTTTCACTTATACACAAGTCATAACAAAGTTCAATAATTTCCTTCAACAACTTAATAACCAATCTTCCATAACCACATAATTAACATGCTAACAAGATTCAATTCACCTTCCAACACCAACCCACACCACACGGCCACATGCTATATTTTCCAAATTTCACTAGTTCATTCCACTTTCATTTCTAATACAATTTCCACCACACTACAACTAACTTACACAAGAATTCAAACCATTAAAATCATGCAATAACCCTATATGCATTCGGCCACACATCCAAAAATTCCAACACACCAAATTTCCATATTTTTCATTCATTCACACACACTACAACATACATACATCATTTTTAACACAACAAAATCATGAAATCCTTACCTTTCTTCAAGTTCTTCACTTGGGGTTGAAGTTGTTTTCTTGCCAAAATCTTTACATCAACTTGTAGATAATCTTGTGCTTAGTAATAATCTCTCAAGAGAGGAACTTTTTAAACCCAAGAATTGGCTCCAAAAAATTTTTCTTTCTTTTCCTTTTCTTTCTCCTCTCACCCGAAACCCTCTCCTTTTGTTCCTTCTTTCTTGCTTTGTATTTTTTTCTTGAAAGTTCTAAGGATAATGATGGATATATAATGCCACATGGAAAATTAATCCATGGGCTTGGATCATGGTATGGCCGGTTGGGCCATCCCATTTGGGCCTAATTTTTTTTCCTATCATTTTTTAGCCCAAAATTGTTGTCTAAAGATGGTAATTTATGGAGCAAATTTCCAAAATTCCCTTGGCCACCTTTCGTAATTCCACACCATTAAATTCATAACCTACACATGCATACAAAGTAAGGTCCAATTGTGGCCTTATTCATCACAAGTCAACCCACCTTGAATTTTTCGAATAAACAAAAATGTCGGATGTAACAACAGACCTCTACAAACAATACTAACAGAACATAAGACGGGACAGGGCCCCGTCATACCCCTGAATAAACATATACATATGTGATAGAAAAGTCTATACCAAAATATGGCTCCGGACAAAGGAGCACTCCAAAACAGCAGAGCAGATATCCTAAGCGGGCGGGTCTCTTAAGTGGGTATCTGTACCTGCGCGGCATGAAAACGCAGCCCCCGAAGAAAGGGGGTCAGTACGGAATATGTACTGAGTATGTAAATCATGAAGTACAGTAAACAAAATCATAATCGGAATAGAAAGTACAGAAAATGAGTGCAAAGTCCAGAATATCAAAATTCATACTTACAAAACATAAATAGTGTATGCAGAAACATATGCCAAATCCGGCCCCAATACGGGACTCGGTGAACAGAACGTGGCGCCACCCCGTCACTGGCGCCACAACACATCATACTTCAGAGTAGGGAATAGCTCCGTAACATATCATAACATATCAGATGGCCATATCATATAATATCATATCATCTCACCAACATCAGAACATAGATGTACATGGCACATCATACTCCGGACCCATGTACATGTCATACCTGCCCCCTCACATCGAGGCACGGCGAACAATGTAGTGGAATACGCTTGATAACAAATCCTGGCCCGAGCTCAGTGAAAGAAGCATTGAGGCATCCACGAGCAGAGTAGTGAGAAACCAAATGCAGGGTAAAGTATAAAAACATGTACACAGACTCAATCGAAGAACCCAAACAACAGATCATTAGAAAGACGTCGGACGATAATCGTAGTACATACCTTTCGGATGTCACGGTGGATTATGTCAGAACAGAACTTCCGGATTCGTGGTACATATCAAAACATTTCATAGGACTTAATGGAATATTTCAAACAGTTGTCGTTTAGGAATTAGAAGAGCAGCCAAGCGTTTGCTTTAGATATCGTTCGGAAACAATTCAATAGCACAATAGAAGTGGATTCGGAAATAGTGGGCCCACCTCGGGTCAACCGAGGTGGCGGGCACAAATTATGTGTAATAAACTTTATGGAGTCGCTTATGAGGGTTTTAAGGTAATCGGATTTTATTTACACAAGTTCTAGGTATTTAGATAACTTTTCTAACCATTTGCAACAGAATTAGTTCAATTCCACTGAATGGAACAAGGGCAAGTTTAGACGCAGGTTCTGAAGAGAAGGGTAGTCCCCGAGGTCCAAATTCAAACCTAATACATCTAGGACATGCCAAGAGAAGGAAAGGTGGAGCTTTACATACCTTTCTTGCCTTTTACGCTCGCCAAACCTCAAATCCTGTTTCGTCCGAAACCTACAAATGGTCACATCTACCAAATGTTACTATAAGGCTTTTGGCATCCAATCTTGAATTAGTACTTGTCTACCGAAATTTCGGCAGCACCTCCCCTATAAATACGACACCCCGAGAATTTAACTCGGCCAAAATAATTCAACAACAACCCAACAACAACAACAATCACTACAAATCACAATATGTCACAACTAGTCTTCTTTCCAACATAATGCAATAGCTTTCATTCCGACTTCACATTTTCAAATCAATACCAACATGCTCATATTCATTACTAATCAAGATCATTACAATATGATTCGGAAGCATTTCATATCATTTCTACAATATATTCACAAGATATACAAAATATACAAACTTTCCACCAAAGGCATAATTCATCCAAAACTTCTAATCTTTAACATACTAATTCATAACATGTTTCCATCTTCTAATTTCATCAACAATCGTCACAATTGCACCTTAACAACCTCATTTCCTCAATTACATAATTTATAATAGAATCACATACTTTCCGACAACAACTCAACAACAAATTTTTCATGCTACTTGAACTAGAACTCTTCCATTTGCATCACAAGGTCACAACAACACAACTAACATACCAAAATAAAATCAACTCATCTCCCCTTCACCATATAGCACCCCACGGCCTCAACACACACACACACACACGGCTTGCACACCACACACAACACTTCTATAATTTTCATTAAATTCTAATCATCATAACAATATAAGTTTTCCATAAAAAGAATGCAATTCTTACCTTCCTCAAATTTCTTCACTTGGCTAAAACTTCCAACTTGCAAGAATATGAATTTTTCTTGTTCCAATGAGCACTCCAACTTGCTAAGGACCATTAAATTGGTAGAAAATGATTTTTGAAGGGATTGTTTTTCCTTGGTCTTGATCTTGGCCGAAAATGGCCTAGAGCTTTCTCCTTCTTTTTTTTTCAAGTCTTGAAATGTCTAGAATGTTATGTGGACAATTAGAAGACTTGGTCTTCTTTTAATATTTTTCATTAACCTTTTATGTGGGCTAAAGCCCACACCAATTTGGATGGCCAACTTGGCCCAAACTCAAGTCCACCCATTTTTATTTTTTTTCTACAATTCATGAACAAAATTATTTTTCCAATTTCCAAATTTTCCCTTCGTCTTCCCCCATATTTTTGCGTCCATAATTCTTACAAACATTTTGCGTACTAATCAAGGTTGAAGTGTATGCTTGCACTTAACCTCCCGCAATTTGTCTTGAATTATCTGAATGCACAAAAATGCGGGATATAACACATGTAATGAGCATTTCACACTGGGCCTAGTTGGCCGGGCAGACACCGCTTCGGCGGGCGGCGATACGGATACACCACGACCTACGGACGTGGGCAGACACCACTAGTGGGCGGCATGAGATGGTACCCCGGACGCGGGAGGCCTGGACGCGGGCTAATATTATTGATTATCACACCGTTCCGACATGGACGGGCAGCTTGCATATGATACATACATGTCATGATGATGAGTTTGAGTAAGATAGCATGCATTACTTCATTCATGATTATCAGTAAGATCCAGATGTCTCATGTTGATGTTATCCTCATATTATTTATGTTTCCTTTCATTATGTATGCCTCTCATACTCGGTACAATATTCGTACTGACGTCCTTTCTTCGGACGTTGTGTTCATGCCCACAGGTAGACAGGGAGGAGAGCTTGGCCCAGGTCCTCAGTAGCTGTCAGCTAATAGATAGCACTCCATTGTTTGGAGGTGCTTATGGCTATTCTTTTAATGTACATATACATATGCATATTTTGGACATGACGGAGTCTTGTTCCGTCTATGTATTCAGTATGTTAGTAGAGGCTCGTAGATACGCAGTGTGGGTTAGATGGTCTCATAAGATGTTTTCATATGTATGTATATTATTTTGATGGCCAAGAGGCAAATGTACGTACTCCACTGCATTGTTCACCTAGTCCCTCTCACTTGCGGGCCGGGACACGTTATATGTATATGTATATGATGATACGGGGATGGCGGCCAGGATGGCGTGTGATGACTTCATTCACCGAGACCCGCAATAGAGGGCCGGGACACGTTATGCATACATGATATATGATGTTGACATGCATGATCCTATTCACTGAATCCCTCACTAGAGGGCCGGGACACGTTATGTATATATGATATATGATGTTGACAAGCATGATTCTATCCACCGAGTCCCTCACTAGAGGGCCGGGACACGTTATATGTATACATGATATATGATGTTGACATGCGTGACCTTATTCACCGAGTCCCTCACTAAAGGGTCGGGACACGTTATATATATATATGTGTGTGTGTGTGTACGATTCATGATTTGAAATGCACGACTTCATTTCATAAGGAAAACGTATTGATAATTTTTACAGTCATACTGGTTCTGGTGAGTTTCTATTTTGGCTATGATCCCCTGTACTGTACTTCATGCCTTACATACTCGGTACATATTCCGTACTGACCCCCTCTTCTTCGGGGGCTGCGTTTCATGCCCGCAGGGACAAACGTTCACTTGAGTGACCCGACAGCTTAGGCCATTTGTTCTGCTGCTTTGGAGTGCTCCCTTGTTCTGGAGCCTACATTTTGGTACAGACACTTCCGTTGTATATATGTATGTATACATTCAGGGGTACGGCGGGGCTGTTATATCCCGCATTCTTGTACAATCGGATAATTCAAGACAGTCGCGGGAAGACAGAAATCAAGGCCATAATTTTTACATGGCTTGGCATATAAGTTGTTATGAGAATTTTGAAGTGGAAATAATGAAAAAAGGTTAAGGGCATAAAGGGAAGTGCGCAATATGACTCGTGGAAATATCGAGGATGAGTAAGGGCAAAATTGGAATTTCGGAAATTAGCTTCTTGAATTACAAAACATGGCCTATGATTAAATTGGGCTCAAAAAATAATTATGAAACAAGAGGCCCAACATGTGAGGGGTGGCCGGCCATGGTCCAATAAAAATGGCCCAAGCCCATGTCTTGATTTAATTCAAGACTAGTAAATAAATAAGGGGGCCATGTGTCATTTTCATCTAGAAATTTCAAGAAGACAAAAGCAAAGAAAGAGAGAGCTCAACCAAACAAGGCCATTCGGCCATAGAGTAATCCCACAAGAAAAATTGATAAAAATTCCTTCAAAAATCATTTTCTACCAAGTAAAGGGTGCTTAATAAGGTGGAGTTGTTGTTGGAGCAAGAAAGATTCATAAGCATCCAAGTTGCCAAGTTGTAGGCAAGTGGGAAGTTGAAGAAGAAAGGTGAATTTTAATCTTGTTTTATGTGTTATACATGGTTTATATGTGTTGTAGTATGCTAAAATGGATGAAATTCATGAAAGAGAGGAATATGGTATGTGGCTGTGCATGTGTATATATGTGTAGGAATCATATTTCAATTATTTTGTTTAGTGCTTGGTTGTTGTTGTTGTAAATACTATATTGATAATGGAAGTTGAATGAATTTGGAAAGAATGTAGTTGTGTGTGCATGATGAAGCCGTGAGTGTGTAGTGTGCATGTGGCCGTGTATACATGATGTATAGTCGTGTATATTGGTGAGTCGTGAAAGAATAATGAGCAAGTTGTAGTTAATATTTTAGTTGTTGTGTTGTAGATTTCATATTGCAAATAAAGGCTTGATAAGTTTGGTGAAGTATTGGTAATTGGAAGATTGTGTATATGGAAAAATAATGTTCTTGCAGGGATAGCATGTAATGGTATTAGTATGATGTTGTTTGAATATATATTATAAGGTTGCTATTGTATTCATTGAAGTCGGAAGGTTTTGAAGAAAGTGGTAAATTGAGATCATGTGTTTTGAATGGAATATGTGAATTGCTAGTGTGATTGTTGAGCTGTGTTAATAGTTTGGCCGGGTTTGAATTCGGGTTGTTGTTGATTGAAAACTTTCTAGGTTGAATGTCGAGGATGGTATATTTACAGAGGAAGTGCTGCCGAAATTTCGGTAGCCAAGTATCACCTTAAGATTTCAACTCTAAGCATCCTAATAAGAGTTTTGGTAAATATGACCAATTTGCAGATTTTGACGAAATTGCAACGTGAATTTGGAGTAGCAAAAGGAGCGGAAAGAGGTATGTAAGGCTTCACCCTTCTTTCTATGGCATGTCTTAGACGTAATAAGTCGGGTACGAGCCTCGGGGACAACCCTATTCCCCGGAATCGGCACTTAAAGTTTTCCCTTTTTCCTTCAGTAGAATTGAACTAGAAATTGTGCAAAATGTTGAAAAACCTTCTTGAACCTCTAGAACTTTCATAAAGAGGACCCGATTACCTTAAAACCCTCACAAGTAACGCCATGACACGTAACATATGTAAATTTAGTATGCCGCCTCATTTGACCCGAGGTGGGCCCAGTGATCCCGGATTCTTCCTTAATGTTCAGTTATTACCCGATAAGTGTTACAATTATTCTAAAGGGAGTATTCTATGATAAAAATGATAGCGGTGATGTTAAGAAAGGAATATGTCTATGATGAATATGACAAGAGTGATTCCACGACTAAGAACCTTAAGTTAAAGACTCAAAATAAGTATGAAAGTGTCAAGCTAGTATTGATCTTTAATGCTACTCCTTGGTTATGACTCTAATTTCTAAAGACTTCAAGTAAGTGACTTATGATGATGATGACCTTGTCCTATGTTTTTCCTTAACGCTATTCTTCGTTGATAGTCTCGCCTTATATTACTAGTCCCTTCAAGGCGAGGCAAAGTCATGATGATTATTCCATAATGCAATCGGAGGTTTCCGGCCTTATGTCACTCCGATAGAGTTGTAGCGTTCACTTGGGCTCTCATGCATGCTTTATACTTATGTATTATTTACTTTATGACAGCGTGCCGTCCCACGAGCGGCCGGGCAGATATACACACCACTATAGTGGGCAGCTTATACCCCGGACGCGGGAGGCCTGGACGCGGGCTCACACACCGATCCTACATGGACGGGTAGTCTATGCACCGTTCCTATTGGGACGGGCAGCATTACACCGCACCTATATGGTCGGGCAGTTTACTTACAGATTTTTACATATTATTTTAAAGCTAGCATGCATGGCATCCGCCCTAAGGGGAATTCAGATGAACAGCTTATTCCTTTACCCCATGGTATGCCCAGATAAAGTTACACCGTACCTCTATGGTCGGGCAGTATTACACCGTACCTACGCGGTCGGGCAGTGTACTTGAGATGACTATATTTTATTTCTAGAGATAAAGTTAAATTGCATAAGTATCTGCCTTAAGAGGCAAACAGAGGTACAGATTATATCCCTCCTCCTCTATGCTATGTTTTATGCTTTCTAGCATGATCTTATTTTACTATTCATGCCTTACATACTCGGTACATCATTCGTACAGACGTCCCTTCTTGCAGACGCTGCGTTTCATGCCGCGCAGGTAAGCAGATTGGCGGACTTGATCCTTAGGAGCTCCACCAGCGGTATATTGAGAGTGCTCTAGTTCTTTCGGGGCTCCAGCTTATTGGTACTACTTTTGTGTACATGTACGGACTCGGCAGTATCCGGTACTTTTTGTGATGCTATGTATTATGTTTAGAGGCTCGTAGACAGACATGTATAGTTAGATGTTTTGTACTTATGTGGGCCTTCGTCACTGTATAAGGTGCTAGTAAAGTTTAATAGCGTACGTTTATGAATATGCGGTTAATGTTAATGTCGAGTAACAAGGAAATAAATGTATGGTATAGTTCATATGGCTCACTTAGTAATAAGAATATGATGTGAGATAAGGGGTGCTCGGTACAAGTATCGGGTACTCGTCACGGCCCCTAGTTGGGTCGTGACAGGGGCCCTGTCCCATCATATGATTCTGTTGTCTTTGTTAGAGGCCTGTAGACATGTATGTGGGTCATGGGTCGTTATTGTTCGGTTATGTCTGTGTGATATGCGTCTTAAGCGGTTCCATTTGCTATGACAGCCTTAACGGCTTGTATGTATATATACGTATGTATATATTTTAGGCAATATGTTTTACGACAGCCTTGGTGGCTTCTGTATGATATGTTTGTTATATGTGGCCGCTTAAGACGATGTCTGATCTTTGTATCTGTATAAGTCAGTGTACACCGAATCTGGGTTTGCCATTTGTATGCCGATTCTGGTAAGTGAGTACGTCTGGGTGTCCAGCTCGGGCACTAGTTGCGGCCCACGGGGTTGGGTCGTGACACTTTAGGTCGGAGAAATCAAGGGTCAGCCCAAGCCATTTCTCCGATCGGGGTAATAAACGAGTCGAGCGCCCGTCGAATAGTCGGGGTCTCTCATTCAGGAGCGATGCCGGAAGCTCTGCCGGCAACAAGGATTTGCGAAAGATATCGGAGTACAACTTCAACGTCAGTACCTCGGGCCTCGTCTCGGCTATTGGCCGTGTCCCGGATGTAAGATGGCCAAGACCTCTAAGGTCAGATCCGGGCCAACGGGACCCGAGCATGGTGTGCGAATACCATGGGACCCATGGTCACAGAATCGAGGATTGTCGCCAGCTAAGAGAGGAGGTAGCTCGGTTACTGAAGAATGGTCATCTCCGAGAATTGCTGAGTGAACGAGCCAAAAGTCACTACAAGGAAAGGGAGACTCATAAAAGGGCCGAGCCAGTAGAATTCCAGCATGTAATCAACATGATAGTTGGGGGTACCGATGCCCCTCGAGGGCCGGTGATGAAACGGGCCAAGATTTCTGTTGTTCGCGAAAAACGCAGTCGGGATTATTTACTCGAGGGTTCTATCTCTTTCAGCAACGAGGATGCAGAAGGCATCATTCAACCGTACAATGATGCATTGGTAATTTCTGTACTTATCTTTAAAACTCAAGTTAAACGTATTTTGATTGACCCAGGTAGCTCGGCCAACATCATCCGGTGGAGAGTGGTCGAACAGCTAGGGCTGCTCGATCAGATCGTACCGGTAACCCGGGTACTCAGCGGGTTTAACATGGCGAGCGAAACCACAAAGAGGGAGATCTCGTTGCCGGTGAAAATCGACGGCACTATCCAGCAGACGATGTTCTATGTAATCGAAGGGGACATGAAGTACAATGCATTGCTGGGTAGACCTTGGATACATAGCATGAGGGTCGTGCCCTCAACATTACATCAGCTGCTGAAATTTCCGACCCCGGAGGGAATAAAAACCATCTGAGGTGAACAACTCGCTGCAAGGGAGATGTTCGCGATCGAGGAGGCGACACCTCAGCCCGAAAAATCGGATCACATGGAAAAAGATCCAACCGGAGGACCGAACACCAAATAGAAATCAAAGCACTCGGGATTTGACCCGGAGTATGAAGAGGATGATTTCGACGTACCCAGATCATACGTCATGCCGGATGACTCGGATGCAACCAAGTCAACGGTAAAGGAGCTGGAGCAGATCATCTTGTTCGAATATCTACCGAACAGAAAGGTATACCTGGGCACAGGGTTAACCCCGGAGCTCAGGAACAAGTTAATTGAATTTCTTCGAGCTAACGCAGATTGCTTCGCATGGTCCCATATAGATATGACAGGTATATCACCGGAGGTAGCAACTCACAAGCTCAGCTTAGACGGGAAGTTTCCCCCGGTGAAGTAGAAGAGAAGGCCCATGGTGGAAGCAAAACACACCTTCGTAAAAGACGAGGTAACAAAGTTTTTAAAAATAGGTTCTATCCGGGAGGTAAAGTACCCAAACTGGCTAGCTAACGTGGTAGTGCTGCCCAAGAAAGGTAATAAATTTCGAATGTGTGTTGATTACAAGTATTTAAATAAAGCATGCCCGAAGGATTCATTCTGTTGCCTCACATTAATAGAATGATCGATGCGACGGCCGAGCATGAGATGCTGAGTTTTCTCGATGCCTACTCCGGGTATAACCAAATTCGGATGCACCCGGAGGATCAAGAGAAAACATCCTTCATTACCCGATATGGGACTTACTGTTATAATGTCATGCCTTTTGGATTAAAAAATGCTAGTGCAACTTACCAACGCCTAGTTAATGAGATGTTGGAAGAACAAATAGGGAAAACAATAGAAGTTTATATTGACGACATGGCGGTCAAGTTCCTGAAAACAGAGGACCATTTAAAACATTTGCAGGAAACCTTCGACGTGCTCCGCAAGTATAATATGAAGCTCAACCCGGAAAAATGAGCCTTCGGGGTAAGGTCCGGCAAATTTTTGGGTTTCATGGTATCAAACCGGGGGATCGAAATCAACCCGGACAAGATCAAGGCCATCGAGGATATCGAGGTCGAGAATAACGTCAAAGGAGTACAGAGGCTCACCGGAAGGATAGCGGCGTTGAGTCACTTCATATCGAGGTCCTCGCTGTTGCACACACCAAAGACGGACGAGCCACTATTTCTCTACCTTGCTATCTCCGAGGTAGCGGTAAGTGGAGTTTTGGTCCGAGGAGAATCAGGTACGCAATTCCCTATCTATTATGTAAGTAGAACTTTGGGGGATTCGGAGACCCGTTATCCCCACTTGGAAAAATTGGCATTGGCACTGGTAAGTGCTTCTAGAAAGCTCAAGCCCTACTTTCAATGCCATCCAATATGTGTAGTAACTACGTACCCCCTGAAAGACATCATGCATAAACCGGAATTATCGGGTAGACTAACTAAATGGGCTGTTGAAATTAGCGGATATGATATCGATTAAAAACCTCGAACGACCATCAAGTCCCAGATCTTGGCCGATTTTGTGGCAGATTTCACCCCGGCTATGGTCCCCGAGGTTGAGAAAGAGCTTCTGCTAACCTCGGGGAAAGCCTCGGGCATTTGGTCACTACATACGGATGGAGCCTCAAACCTCAAAGGTTCCGGGCTAGGAATTGTCCTTAGAACCCCGGTCGGGGATGCCGTTCGACCGTCTGTTAGAACTGCTAAATTGACTAACAATTAAGCCGAGTATGAGGCTATGATTGCAGGTTTGGAATTGGCCTGAAGTATGGAGGCCGAAATAATCAAGGCAAAGTGCGATTCGCTTTTGGTCGTAAACCAGGTGAATGGCGTCTTCGAGGTCAAGGACGAACGGCTGCAGAGGTATCTTGAAAAAATCTAAGTGATACTACATCGGTTTAAAGAATGGACCATGCAGCATATACCGAGGGAGTAGAACAGTGAATCCGATGCATTGGCAAATCTGGGATCCTCGGTCGAAGGGGAAGAAATTAACCCCGGGACTACGATGCACTTGTTGAACACGGCGATAGAAAACGGACATGCCGAAATAAACACAATAGGTTTAACTTGGGATTGGCGCAACAAGTACATCGACTACTTGCGTGATGGAAAGCTCCCGAATGACCCAAAAGAATCACGGTGATTAAGGACCAAAGCTGCGCGTTTCTGCTTGGTAGACGGCCAATTGTATCGACGATCTTTCTTCGTCCCCTGGCTAAGTGTTTGGGTCCTGGAGAGACGGAGTATGTGATGAGAGAGGTGCATGAAGGAACCTGTGGCAACCACTCTGGTGCTGAAGCTCTGGTCCGAAAGATAATCAGGGCCGGTTATTACTGGAACCGGATGGACGAAGACTCAAAAACGTTTGTCCGGAAATATGACGGGTGTCAGAGACATGCTCCGATGATTCACCAGCTCGGGGAGTTGCTGCATTCGGTGGTTTCACCTTGGCCTTTCATGAAATGGGGAATGGACATTGTCGGTCCATTACCATGGGCACCAGGTAAAGCCCGTTTCATTCTGTTTATGACTGATTATTTCTCTAAGTGGGTTGAAGCGCATGCCTTTGAAAAAATCAGAGAGAAGGAAGTCATTGACTTCATATAGGACCACATCATCTGTCGCTTCGGCATCCCTGCTGAGATAACCTGTGATAACGGACCCCAGTTCGTGGGTGGCAAAGTCAACGATTTTCTCGAGGGATTAAAGATCAAGAAAATTGTATCAACCCCGTATCACCCGTGTGCAAACAGACAGGCGAAATCCACGAACAAGACAATAATCCAAAATCTGAGGAAAAGACTTGAAGCGTCAAAGCATCACTGGAGGGAAATATTACCGGAGGTGCTGTGGGCATACAGGACCACATCAAAATCAAGTACGGGAGAAACTCCTTTCTCGTTGGTCTACGGAGCTGAAGCCCTTATTCCCGTAGAAGTTGGTGAACCCACTCTCCGGTTCATCTATACTACCGGGGAGTCGAACGAGGAGGCCATGGCCGTAAAACTTGACCTCACGGATGAACTTCGCGAAAACGCGTTAGTCCGTATTGCAACCCAGAAACAGAGAATGGAAAGGTACTACAACCGAAGAGCCAATTTTCGGCATTTCCAAGTTGGGGACTTGGTGCTTCGAAAAGTTACCTTGAACACCAAGAATCCCAACGAAGGAAAACTGGGTCCAAACTGGGAAGGTCCGTATAAGATAACCGGGATAACGGGCAAAGGATCGTACCAGTTGGAGTCCATGGACGGGCAACGGTTGCGCAACAATTGGAACGTGGCTCATCTGAAAAGATACTACTGTTAAGGTATGGACTCCCCGAGTTTTCCATTTAACCTTTCTCTTTTGCAGAAAAATCGAGAGCCGGATAAAGTTAGAATTTAGGCCTGAAAACACGTGTTGCACTCTTTTCCTTAGTGCGGTTTTGTCCCAAAATAGGTTTTCCGACAAGGTTTTAATGAGGCAACAAGTGCAACGTGTTACTCGACGAAGGCGAAGACAGACGCCCGGAAACTCGGGGTCACACCCACTCCGAGGTTCACCCCGGTTAGCTGAAACCGGAGGCCGCCCTCAACAAAACAAAACCGGACCTTCAATATTAGGTTTCGATATAAGGACCAAACGATTAGAACGAATCGTGTCCACATAATATTTGCTACGGCAAAACCAAGAACCGGATCTTCTGCATTAGGTTCCGATGTAAGGACCAAACGATCAGAATGAATCGTGTCCATTTAGTATTTGCTACGGCAAAGGCGGAAGGGAAAAATTCATTCTCATGTACACAAACACTTGTAATGCAAAAATTATCGAAAGTTTGGATAAACGATATCTCGGATGTCTTCCTGTTAAAACAGTTTACCCCGATGATAACCGCCGTATTTCGGCACTATTTCATTCGTACACCCTATACCGGGCACTACAGTCGAAATTCGACAAAGGCAACAAGGTCATAGCGAATCGAGCCAAAGTCGTTAACCCCACAAACGAGGACTTTTACATCAAAATCCAGCTAAGGCTGAGACTCAGGTGTCCGAAATATACCAGCCCTAAAAGTAGCCAAAAATACCGACCCTAACAATGCCCGTCGTGATTCGGAGACGTCCAAATTCACAAAAGCGTAAGATAAGTCCCATGGGCAAAAACTCCATAAAATTCCCGGACGACATATACCGGAGGAGGAGAAAAGCCGATATGTAGGCACAGTCAGAAATAATGACTCCTTAAAAACGAACCGATAATTCGGGCGAAAATCATAACAAACATTCATTCGAAGAAAAGAATCAAGGAAAATATATGTTCTATTCATACAAAGGATTTTACATCGGAGACCACTACAAAGGCAAAAAATAAAAAGGCTAAGTACAGGCCCTAGTCTATCTGAATGGCTGGAGCCGGAGTGTTCGGACACTGTCCGCTCAGAGTCGTCGGAGTCATCCCCGAGGGCACCCTTAGCCTCTTCCTCAACGCTTTTAGCCTCGAGAATAAGGGCCGGAAGATTCGTAAAGTCATGCTCGGCTTGCTCAAGGGTAATCCTCCGAGACTTCCATTTTTCGTACTCGGCAGCAATAGTGGCATGAGCCTCGGCGGCCTCCACGCTCTTCAGAGCTTTCTCCAAATCAGCCTCGGCCTAGGCTAACTTTGCCGCCAGAACATCCCGAGCCTCTCCGAGGACATCTTGCATGTGGATGGCCGACTCGAGCTCGGCCTCGAGGGCGTCATTAGCATCGGCCGTCTCCTTAAGCTCGATTTTCAGATCATCACATATCTGGGCCCTTTTCTCCGCCTTCTCCTCGAACACCCTCATACGCTCTTTGTACCGGGCACTCTCAGATTTGAGCAGCCGATTCCTCTCGGCCAAGCTCGCAGCATCAGACTTCACCGAATCCAGCTCCCCCCAGAGTTGAGAGAGGGTGGTTTCGAGCTCACCAAGCCTCGAGGAAAATTGAGCATTGTCTCGGCTAAGGCCGATCTTGTCCGCTTCGAGACTCCTGTTGTATTCAACCATCTCGACCAGCTCACCCTTCAATCGACGGTTTTCAGCCTTTGTTGCATCGAGCTCGGGTCGGAGGTTGGAAAGAGCAACTACTCGGTTCAACTCCTCCTCCTTCTCCCGAAGAAGGTGCAGATATTTCTCCGTTTCCCGGCCTTGGGCATCCAGTTAGCCCTTGAGATCATCCACCTCTTGCTGGGCACAGACGAAGGCTTCGTTAACAGGCACCACACTCTGCAAAAATAAGCAAGTCAACTACTTTTCATAAAACGAGTCAAAAATTCTCAAGAAAAGCATGTAGGGACAGTTGACAAAACTTACCCGATTGCCCGCGTGCATACCCTCATTGATGAGGCACTGCCAAGAGACCCCGTTTATTTTTCATTTATCCGAGTCCGAGATAAGGGGCCTCAGGTAGCTCGCCACGCCCACCGGGCGACAGAGAAAGCTGCAATCCTCGGGAACGGTGATCACAGCCGACCTCGTCCTCCTCGGTTCCACACTTGGGGCCGGAAAGGTTCGGACCAAGCTATCCTTAGCACCAGACTCGGTGGCCCGACCAACCGCCCTCGTGGCTCGAGGGATCTGGAGATGTCCGAAACCCACGACTTCGCCGGTTGCAGGAGGAGTGCTCGAGAACATGTCCTCAAACTCATCCGGCCTCGAAGCCGGAGTTGGAGAACTTGGAGAAACCTCAGCAGCTTCAACAAAGACAAGGGGCTCCGTAGTTGCAGCAGTCTCATAGTCGGGCAACGGGCCAGTGACCGTTGGAGCTTCTCTCTCGGGGGCCGGCTCGGTTCTTTGATCAGCTTCGGCAGCAGCCGCCCCCCCAGATATACTTGCCCTTTGCAGGGGGGTTTCTTCGGAAGAAGCTTCACCTAAAATGTCGATGAAATCAATCGACCTTAGAGGAGTCGGGTAAAGAATTCCTTCCGCACCTGTGGGTAATGCCGGAACCAAAGGTCCTTCTCCGGCTGAAGGAAGGGGTGAAGTGGTGATACCCTCCTCTAGAACAGGAGCCACGGAAGGGGCCGCACTGATACTCCAGACGAGGAGCTCGGGCTCTGCTTCGTCCCGTAAAGTCCTAACGACGCTCCTCGCCCTTTTCTTTTTTTTCTGCCCTTTGTCCGAGGGCCTTTTTCTCTTGGCGGCGGCAGCAAGGATACGAGATGCACCCGCCGAATCAAACTCGGGTGCCGACGTTGCGGGTTCGGCTGCAGACTCCGGCGTTGGATCCACCGAGCCCTTAGGTAAACCTGAAAAGCGAAGGTGTTACAGAAGGATAGAAGATGCGAAAAATACGGATGGAAGCGAAGTGGTACCGTGGTTCTGGGCGACCCACCGGCCGCGTGACAGGTGACCCCATGACCGATCATCGTGGGCATATTGGCTGAGGAGAGCAGTAACCCAGTCGTGGAGATTCTGGACGACCGGAGGAATCCAACCCACAGTTAATATAGATAAAAAGACAAGTAGTGAGAAAGTGGAACTGAAGTTTGACAAAACATACAGAGGCAATTATTAGAAGAGTTCAAACTTACGCTTATTGTTCCCCTTTCCGGAAAAGGCATGTAATTGTCCGGAATGATGTCCGAGGTCCGCACCCGGACATATCGCTCCAACCAGCCCCTATCTCTATCTTTGTCCATTTTTGAGAAAAATGGATTCCGGCTACGCTTGGCAAGTTTTATTACGCCACCCCGGAACAACCTCGGGGAATATAAACACATCAAGTGGGCCAGCGTGAGCTCCTTCCCAGCATTATTGGCCAGCAGCCGGAGGCAAGCCACGACCCTCCAAACGATCGGACCAATCTGTGCCAAGGTTACGTTGCAGGTCCGACACATGTCTAAGATGATCGAATCGACCGAGGGATCGAGCTTGAGAGTGAATGGGTAAGTTTAAACATACAAGAAACCTTCCCGGTGATCAGTGACTGATTCGCTTGGCCCGGGGGAAAAAGCTTGAACTGAACGGGTGTCCCACCCGCAATCAGCCCGGACCAAGTCGAGTTTTTCCTCGGTAATAGACGAGGGATACCGTATCACATCAAATCCTCTATCGGATACCGGAGAAGGTTTTTCGACCTCAAAATCTTTGTTGAAATTGGGTTTGGCCGGTATAATGTCCGAGGCGGTGGGCTCGAAGGTGCTCTTTGCCTTAGGTGGAGAAGTAGGCTCGGTTCCT
Organism: Lycium barbarum; assembly: GCF_019175385.1. NCBI lineage: Eukaryota > Viridiplantae > Streptophyta > Magnoliopsida > Solanales > Solanaceae > Lycium > Lycium barbarum. Next base: position 64,072,899 of record NC_083343.1, on the reverse strand, counting down.
TGAGACGAAACCGATGGAATATCAGGGGAAGTGGTTTCAGACATTTGGAGATTACGAAGGGAGACTTGGAAAAATTCGAAAGAAAAGTCAAAAGGTGGAGTAAGGGAACAGACAGAGAATTAAAAAAATGGCAGAAAACTTGAGGGAGAAGCAGCAGCACCAACACGCTAAAAAACGAGAATAGTTGGTAAACAAAGTTGACAAGTTCGTTCCTTTTACGTGTGTAAGCAGCAGGTCAACAAGAAAAGTGAGTATTCAGATGATTCTAAGTGACGAAAAGAAATGGAGAAGAGGCGAAGGATTGGAAACAGAAGTGAAGATGAGTTGAATGAGGTAAAAGTGTTGAAGTGAAAAGGCAAAGAACGTTATATAGGCATAGGATTGGGGCGGTTACAGATCCCAGCCAATCGGGGAGTGCCACGTGTCCCATAATTAATGAGGAATGACTTGAAACGACGTGCATTACGGTGGTTGTCAGAGAGCTGGCGTCCGGAATGAGACACGTGGCCGATGAAAGGGGGACGTGATGCAACTGTTCCCGCCAAAATGAAAAGATAACAACGGACAAACGGAGCCGCCGATTTCTTGATTCTTCCACTTCCTGTTACTCAGTTGAAACCTCTGTCCGAAAAGTGTGGGGACCATCTGTATACGGTAAAAATCGGGTATCTGTTGAGCCAGTGAGACCGGTGACCGAGGGAAGAATGAACGAGCACATGCACGAAGACTTACTTTCTGTATCGAGGGAGCGGTTGGTCCTGTTTTCCCATGGCCGGTTCGATCTTGGGCGTTGGTCCGTTCCATCGTGGTCGTTGGTCCGTTTTGATCGTGGCCGGTAGTCCGTATGATCCGTTACGCGGTCGCCACGCGTCGGTAACGTGCTGCCATATTTAACTGCCAATCGTACGGGTGTTAGACCGTACAATCAACCTAATCCAACCTACTCCACGTCAGAGTTTTATCTTTATTTTTGGAAACACTTGTTGTATGAAGCCCATGGGGCAATACTATAAATAAGGGGCCTTGCCTCCTTTTAAAGGGTTGGTTCCCTCATATCAAAAACTCTTGTAATAGCAAAAATTATATAAAATCTCTCTCTCAAATATCTGATTTCGGTCCACATTTGTTGTGTTTATCTCTTACATTTCTTCAATCAAGTAACACTCATATATTAGTAAACATACAAGTATATAGCAAACCACCTATTACTAGTTGCTTCTTCGTAGCATATTCATATATTTCTTTTCTCTATCAAAGAGATTCAAGGCATAACCACATATCCTATACCTTACCCACAAATTTAATTGATTATCCGAATTCGGGGTAAACAAGTGTAGCAAGCTTAATTGCACCAGAGAGATTCAATGTCGCAACACAAATAATAACCCATTGGCTATCAAATATTCTCTCATGTCTTCCGAGCCAAGCATCAACCGAACCTAGAGGGATCTGAAAAAGAAAGCATTCTCAAGTCGTCAATGAAACTAATCAATGAGCCAAACTAAAGCTAATTGCAAACACAGATGTAGGCGCACTAATAGTAAATCTTTTTCTTTTCGCTCTACAATGACTTTCATTGACGAACCATCAAAATGTCACTTAGACTAAAGGTCTTCACTTTGATTTGAAATGCATCTCACAATATTCAGCAACGATATGGTATAATATATGTTTTCATTTATAATCTGTAACGTGCAACTAACTTGACAAAATGAGTCCAAAGATTAACATATTCATACGCAAAGGTACGCATCATAAGTTTTCATCCAAGAATGTTGTATTTTCTTTGAATACATAATCTTAAGACACGGCTACAAAGAGATTCATCAAAAGTAGAACAAATTTAGAAATAAATCACTAGTTCCTTACACAAAAAGGGGAAATTTAACACTTCATTGTAGGGTGTCACCCCCTTCACCACAAGTAAGTAGGAGGAAGGATTAAAAGAGTTGCATTTAGCTATTTATGCCAATATGAATGCCAATTCCATTGATCTTGTATGATACTCAACCAACATTTGCGATCCAAAGGTGCATTTTGATCAAGTCGAAAAGAAACTACCTCAAAATATTGATACGCTCATGGATATCCTTCTCTATAAACTTGTATCTTTTCCAACCAAGTTGATGATCATTACTCTATTCTCCAGAACTTTCGGTAAAGAATAAGTCACTATCGTATTAACCACAATTTAGTAAAATTCGTAATTTATGAACCATTTAGCAAAAGTAATACTCACTGTAGCGTAGGCTTATAACTATTTTTACGATTTGGACCAAGATGATGACAACTATTTTCAATTTCTTTCTCCTCCGCAACTCTTACTATGTCAACAGTCCTTCCTGGATCAAATAGTAACAATCACATCTATGAGAAATAGTTGAAAATAATCCTAGATCATGGCTTAAAACCTATATCAGAAAAGATCTTTACCAAATCCATAGGCAATAGGTGGAATCTAAAAGCTTTCAAGTAAATAGTGAAGGCATCACCTCTTAAAAAAATTAGCCTAATTTTCTAACTTTTATTCATGGACATGTACAGATCTTAAGAATTGTGAATGGGAGTTACAGTACTTTTAGAATACCAATAAAGCAAGACACCAGAATAGAAGGTGAATTAGAACAATCAAGATACACTTATTGTCTTCCAATATTTGTTATATAAATAAGAGGTTTTGAGTGAGTAAATATTGATCTTTGTGTTCATCGACGGAGTTGTCTCATACTCCATAATTGATCCCATATGCTCAAGACAAAAAAATTCTTTTGAAATGGTTAAGACAAAACATACTTGAAGTAACTTAAAAGAAAATGTCACATGACTTTACCTATATCTAAAATAAAGAGGCGACCAAGAAGTTTCAAATCAGCGTAGCCATCCTGCTTACTTTATGAATAATCATCACTACCACAAAATGCTTTTTTATCCTGCATCAAATCATTATCAGTAGATGACTCAAGAAAATAATAACGAGCAAATAAAAAGGTAGGGGTTCTTCATTATAGGATTACTTATCAATAGATAATTCAAACTCGGTAGAATAAAGAAATAAATGAGCAGTTAGGCAAAACGAACAGTAAAGTAGTAAAACCATCACCACAAGATCTGCTTGACCATTTACGGTAGGTCCTATGTAAGATCATTACTAGAAAACCATCCCAACCTAGTATATGTTGGGATAGGGTATGCACCATTCAAAGGGAACTCACAAAATACAGGTTCTTCTTATCATATCATAAAATGTTGATTCCAAAACTCTGAAAAATTCCAAATGAACCCAGCACAAATTTGTTATGCTCATTAATCTTCTAAAAAAGATATGGGAAAAGGGTCAAAAATACCCCTCTACTTTGGAAAAAGGGCTAAAAATATCTTCCGAACTTATTTTGGGTCAAAAATACCCCTCTCATCCTTAAAGTTCTCAAATGTACCCCTGTCTTGACGAAAATTATCCCCCAAATAACCCGACATCACTTTAAAACCTCCTCCATCATTTAAACCCGATCCAACTAAATAATAACCCATAAGATTTCCTTATTCCTCCAATTCCCTCAAACTTCAAACCTACTAATTGGGAGAATAAGGGGATCTTATGGGTTATTATTTAGTTAGATCGGGTTTGAATGATGGAGCGAGTTTAAAAAATGATTTCGGGTTATTTTGGGGGATAATTTCCGTCAAGACAGGGGTATATTTGAAAACTTTAAGGATGAAAGGGGTATTTTTGACCCAAAATAAGTTCGGAGGATATTTTTAGCCCTTTTTTCAAAGTAGAGGGGTATTTTTGACCCTTTCCCCAAAAGATATTGCATATAACACTACTATTGCTTTAAAAAAAAAATTGCAAATCCAGCATCCACAAAAGAATTATGTTACTATGCCATGTGACTTTTCAGAAAGTGCTTAACCATTCAACTTGTTCACTCATCTCAGTTTTCACACTTTTTAAAAGTCACTTTTAGTAGGAAACCTAGGGAACTTCAAGCAAAGTTGTTCCTAAAAGTTAATATTGACAAATTAGCAACTTAGGTAGTTTATATAGTTGAAATACTACAGTTAGAAGTTGCATATCAGTTTTTTTTTAAAATAAATTATAAGTCGTATGGAATTATTACCCATAACTACTAGTTTTTCACAAAATAGAATAAGAATTAATAATGGATCTTCCAAGCGCGACAAATAGACTACAGATATATCATCCTTAAAACCATGCACATAGCAGTTCGTAGTTATCTTTACAATTCTTTCATCAACTCATTACTCTGTAGCTCTACAATTTAAAAACTATCAATCAAACAAAGTACCATGAAATTTTAAAATGAAGTGAAATCTCTTGCTTAAACATTTTGCTGTGAAGTCTTCTGCTAGAATTTTTAGAGGTCATTTTCCGAGGATCCAGCCAACCCGATAGTTTTTCAAGAATACTTGATATATTTTGATACAATTCAATTCTAAATTCAATTCTAATTCTACCTTTGTACTCTGTTCCGATCACTAATGAATTACACCATTCTGCAAAATATGTACTGCTTGTGCACATACCAAAAAATGCTGATGGGAAGTCATAACATTATCAATTTCTGATGGTATATTATCTTACAAAATAGATACATATCTCTATTTGAAGTAACTACTGAAGTTGGGCATAACATTTACCAGATATTGATTCTGACAATGAAATAGGCCATGTTTAGACTGACATGTGCATAGAGAGTGAACAGGTTAGTCGTCCTATCCATATTTCATACCACCAACACCAATTTCCCTCGCCATATAGACATGTCCAAACAATCTGTTCAACCATCATAATCGTTAAAAAAACATTCGAAGAGGTGGAAGAAAGAAGGACGAAAAGAACAGTAACTGATAAATCTTATATTGTACCTTAATTGCTAAAATTTGCTTGGGAGTAAGACCAACTGGCTTAGGTGTGATTTTCCTTTGGTTCCAAAAGTCTTCACCAATTCCTTTTTGGCCACCATTCTTGTAAGAGTTTGAATAGGACTTTCATCAAACATGTTATGTGCACAGAATGAAGACTTCCACACTTGAAAGCAAACAAATAAATAACCAATTTCATCCCATAGTAAACCTTCAAATAGCCCATTTTGTTCTCGAAACCAGTCTTACACCCCACAAATTCATAAAACAATATATATCTGCAACATGTTTGTATCTGATAGACTATGAAATAGTCAACGTAAATATTAGGATAATCTTTTCATAATTAGCAAATGTATATTAGGCGTGATCTCTTCCTTATGTATAGTAATTAGGTCCTATAATTTAGTCTAGTATTATGCTGACAGTTAGATACCTACTTTGTATATATTGACTATCATACATCAATACAGATCACGGATTGATTTCCTACATGGTATCAGATTAGGTTTTCTTCGTCACCTCCTAAACCTAGTCGTCACCTTCTTCCTAACCCTAGCCGTCATCTTCTTCCTCCCTCATCTCTCTTCAATGGCTGACAAAAATTTCCATTCTGCTTTAACTGTCACGAATGTGAAATCCTTAATACCAATCACCCTTGAATGGAAACTGGCCATTATCACTAATGGGCGACACTCTTCAAGGTTCTAGCCCGTGCCCACTCCGTACTTGAGCACATCATACCACCAACTGACACCACCGAACTCACTGCGTACATCGCAACGAAGGCGGCTAATCTTCCGCTCTGGAAACGGCTCGATGCGGTGGTTCTCCAATGGATGTACGCCACCGTATCCCATGATATTCTTACCTCTGTTCTCGTGGCGGATGATGTTGCGGAGAAGGCTTGGAAGCGAGTTGCTCAGATTTTCCAAGATAACAAGCACTCCAGGGCAGCGTACCTTGAAACAAAATTCACCACCACAAAAAATGGCCGACTTCGGATCAGTTATGGCTTATTATAATAGGCTGAAGTCGCTCGCCGATCAGCTTGCCAACGTGGGGTCGCCAATGTCTGACCAACGTATGGTTTTGCGCCTCCTTGCGGGCTTACCGGAGACATATGCACACTTTGTCACAACCATCCAGCAGAAGGACGTGCTGCCCTCTTTCTCTGAAGTGTGCTCCAGACTCAAGCTCGAAGACGCCGCTGCCAAGGAACGAGCCCGCGATTCTACTCCCGCGGCTCTCATTGTTGATAATAATGCTCCCTCCCTGCCACCTGGAGGCAACAATAATTCAACCAACCGCCATGATAATAATCGTGACAGGAATTCCAACAAGAACAAGGGAAAGGGAAATAACAACAACAACAACAACGGTGGGAAATCTGGCCGCGACGGTGGCGGACAGACCAGCCACAACCAGTGGCCGACGGCCCAGCCACCAGCAGGGGGCTACTACTGGCCTACCTGGCCGCCACAACAATGTGCACTGCCCCCCTGTCCGTATCCAACAAGGCCATGGCAGCAGCGTCCCACGACGCCAAGGCCCGGCAGTGGCGTTCTCGGTGCAGGTCCACGCCCACCTCAACAGGCCTATTCCATGCATGGTCCATCCTACTCTAGGTACACTCCAACAGATGTAGAGGCCGCCATGCACACTCTGTCCATCCATCAACCAGATGATAATTGGTACATGGACACCGGAGCGACTTCCCACATGACTGCCAACACAGGTACTCTCACGTCTTATTTTAATTTGAGCAAGAATTCTGGAATTGTTGTTTGTAATGGTAGCACTATTCCAATTCGTGGCTATGGTCATACATCCCTACCCCCACCTAATACCCCATTAGATCTCCAAAATGTCTTACATGCTCCAAAACTCATCAAAAACCTTATTTCCGTACGCAAATTCACTAAGGACAATAATGTTTCTGTTGAGTTTGATCCTCTTGGGTTTTCTGTGAATGATTTACCGACGGGAGCCGCCTAATGAGATGTGAGAGCACCGGTGAATTGTATCCTATCACTGCCACAAAACGGACCAATCCACCATCAACCTTCATTGCCACATCACCTACCTTGTGGCATTCTTGACTCGGGCATCCGGGAAATGCTATCCTTAGTTCTCTTTGTAGTAATGCTTTAATTAAATGTAATAGGGCCCGAACTTCTTTTTGTACCTCTTATCCTTTGGGGAAACACGTTAAATTGCCATTTCATGATTCATTGTCATTTACTACTATGCCATTTGATATCATTCATAGTGATTTATGGACATCTCCTGTTTTGAGTTCTAATGGGCACCGCTATTATGTTTTCTTTCTTGATGATTATAGTAATTTTCTTTGGACTTTTCCGATCTCTAACAAGTCCAAAGTTTATTCTACTTTCCTATCTTTTAAGACATTAATACGGACTCAATTCGAATGAGACATAAAAAACATTCAATGTGATAATGGGCGGGAGTTCGCCAATGGGCATTTTCAATCTTTTTGCACCTCCAATGGTTTAAATTTAAGATTTTCTTGCCCCCATACCTCTCCCCAAAACGGCAAGGCGGAAAGAAAAATTAAATCCATTAACAACATAGTGCGCACTCTTCTTGCCCACTCCTCCATGCCCCCCTCATTTTGGCATCATGCTCTCCAAATGGCCACATACCTCCTTAATGTACTTCCCACCAAGGTCCTTGGTTATAAATCACCAACGCAAATTCTCTACCAACGAACCCCCTCCTATTCTCATCTCCGGGTTTTTGGGTGCCTTTGCTATCCTCTTTTCCCATCTACACCTATTAATAAGTTGCAAGCAAGGTCCACCCTGTGTGTATTTTTGGGATATCTGTTGAACCATAGGGGATATAAATGTTATGATTTATCAAGCAACAAAATCCTAATATCAATGAGGAAACTCAATTTCCCTTCTCAAAATTGCACCCACCAACCCCAAATTCTTATGATTTTTTGGACCATGGGATTTCTCTGTCACGACCCAACCCCGTAGGCCGTGACTAGTGCCCGAACTGGGCACCCGAACACACTCATCAAATCCGAATCACATACAGATAGCGTATACGGGCACAAATATCACACGCTGCCTCAAATTATATCAAACTGTCTCAGACACATTTCAAACACAACCATATATGTACATATATATCAGAAGCCGACAAGGCTATCAAATGGCGCAACGGCCCAAAACATATACAAACGCACGCCGACAAGGCTGCCATGGCAAGTGGGATCATACAAACACACTCGTACAGAAGTAGGCACAAAACCCACATATACGTCTACAGACCTCTAAACAGACAGACCGAATCATATGGCGGGACAGGGGCCCCGCCGTACCCTTGAACAAATACATACATATGCAACGAACGAAGATATATACCAAAATGTAGGCTCCGGAATAAGAGGAGCACTCCAAACAGCAGAAGAGGGTATCCTAAACGGCTGGATCACCAAACTGTGCGTCTGCACCTGCGGGCATGAAACGCAGCCCCCCGAAGAAAGGGGGTCAGTACGAAATATGTACTGAGTATGCAAAGCAGAAGATACAGAAAACAAATCTGAGGCATAAACGAAATAGAAGTACAAAACATAAGTGCAAACCCAAAATACCAAAATGTTTACTCTCAAAATATAAGTCATGCATAGGGCACAGAGAATATGGTCGCCCGCCCGTCGATGGCGCCATAACACAGCATAACACCAGAAGGTTTCAAATCTCCATATCCCCATCACACATCATAACACAGCATAACGCCATCCACAGCATAACACCAAATATAAGTGGAACCCGACCCTCTAGCGAGTGGCTCAGTGAACCATAAACACAGCATAACACCGGAGTATAACAAACTGCGCACGACAACAGAACCGGCCCGGGACTCGGTGAAAGATATAACAGAATGCACGAGCAGAGTCGTGAGTAACCATATGCACAAAATCATTATCATGGACTCAAATATAAGTAAAATGACCATACTTGAGAATCGAAATAATAGTCATACCAAATTCTTTCAAAAGTCATTCGAATTACATAAAGGAAAGTCGCGGGACCCATGGACGGGTATCAACCCGAGCCGGGCCTGCCTATGGAGAACATACTCATCATACGCCATACAAACTCTTACGCTGATATCGAAGCAATCCGAGCCTTTATGTGAAAGATACGGCGTCCATAATTTTCGGAATTCTTTAAAACAAAACTTTTTGTGAAACATTTGGAAATCAGTTATTTCGAAGACATAAGGATTCATATTTCATCACATCAAACATACGAGTGCCAAGAAATATATAAGAGTCATAACGTGCTCGGATTGCGGATTTAGAATTTCCTCGAGGCTCGTGATATAACCTATTTATAACTAAGGCATGCCAAAAGAAGGAAGGTTTGAGCTTTACATACCTCGTACGCACTCCAAGCTAGCCCAACTCAAGCTAATCCCAACCTACGCCTCGGGCTCCCCAAGGTCTACAAATACGCCAACGAATATCAAACATTAGCCATAGGCACTTAGGCGATTTATTCCAAACTAACACTCAATTCTACAGAAATTTGGGCAGCATTTCCCCTGTAAAAAGGCCAACCCCGAGAATTTAACTCGGCCAAATCAACAATCACAACAACAATAACCAACCTAACAACCCCAATGACCAATCTGAAAGGCAATATAACAATAATAACTCTCTTTTACAACATTCAACAACATTCATAATATTCAATTCGACGGCTTACATTCAAGCCACATCACCGCTCATACATTCAATTTCCAACCCGAACCCATACCAACAATATTCAAGGACATTTTAAACAATTTACACAATATTTCCAACAATCCAACAATCGCTCCAATTTTCCCGAAAATAGTCCCAAACCCGAGAACCTCGCTATACACACTTCCGACTTTCGAATCATGATTTGCACCAACAATCCACATTCTAACAATGCTATTCTCATGAAAATAAAAGTTTCATTAATTGCACATAATTCTCCAAATCAGTCCGCAACACTTACCATATCAACTTGCGACATTAAACTCTCATTTCCAACATAAAAGTCATCACAACAACCACTAAAACATTAAGCGACATTAATGCGTTCTTTGGCATATAGTATGACCCACATTCGGCTATCACCACACATGCATATATTAGTGATTCTTAGCCATCCTACACACTACAACAATCAAACATGCTACATAAGATCAATTCATCACCTCCACACCACACAACATACACACACCTCACACGGCTAACACACCAAGCACACGACCCACTTCCAACATACCCAATCTCATCATTTTCATCCATTTTAGCATACCACAACATGCATACAACATTTATAACACATAAAACAAGATCAAATCTTACCTTTCTTCTTCAACTCCACAGTTTGCCTAGGGTTTGCGATCTACTAAACAGATTGCTTGATCGCTCCAACAACACTTCCACGTTACTTAGGGACCTTCAATTAGTGGATTTGCACCAAAGAAATATTTTTGGGGTGGCTAAAATTGGATTTGGTTTTCTTGGTTCTTGGCTGAATGGTGTTGGTTGTTGTTCTTCAACTTCTTGGTTTATTTTGCTAAGTGTGGAAGTGCTAGAAGATGACTTAGAAGTCATCTTTTAAGCCCCAGGATGAGCCCTCCAAGTGTCCATGGTCCACACATGTGTTGGACCATTTAAAATTGGCCACAAAGTGTGTGGGATCACTTTCAAAGCCACATGACCAAAGGGCCTCTTTTGCAAGATTTTCAACTTCCAAATATATGATTTTTGGTCCCAACTTTTCCTAAGTGTTCCATGCCAACAATTTCATGAACAACTTATGTCTCAAAATAAAATCGAAGGTCAAAAGTCTCGACTTCAAGTCCCGGAATGGTCTTGGCCCTAACTTATCATAGTTAATCCGGATTGTCCCAATGTATAAAATACGGGACGTAACATTCTCCGGTGGTGTAGCAGAACCCTCCGACTGGGGCACAACATCGGGCAAATCCTGAACACGAGCCCGGGTAATTCGCTGCACCTGACTAGTCTTTCCCATCACCGCCTTGCCCTTCTGGGCAGCCGCCGCCTTCTTCGGAGGCATCACTGAACAACACAACAATTGGTTAGAAAAGAGTCATCCTAACGGCACAGCTCTATCGCATGATCTAAGATTCAAAGAAAGGTAACACCCTAAATGTCCTGTAGCCTCCTATTTATAGATGTCGTGCACAACACACCGATAAACAAGACTCTACGAGACACGGCCTGTAGACATTCCGAGGACAAACCGCTCTGATACCACTTCTGTGACGACCCAACCCCGTAGGCCATGACTAGTGCCCGAACTGGGCACCCGAACACACTCATCAAATCCGAATCACATACAGATAGCGTATACGGGCACAAATATCACACGCTGTCTCAAATTATATCAAACTGTCTCAGACACATTTCAAACACAACCATATATGTACATATATATCAGAAGCCGACAAGGCTATCAAATGGTGCAACGGCCCAAAACATACTCATCATACGCCATACAAACTCTTACGAAGATATCGAAGCAATCCGAGCCTTTATCTGAAAGATACAGCGTCCATAATTTTCCGAATTCTTTAAAACAAAACTTTTTGTGAAACATTTGGAAATCAGTTATTTCGAAGACATAAGGATTCATATTTCATCACATCAAACATACGAGTGCCAAGAAATATATAAGAGTCATAACGTGCTCGGATTGCGGATTTAGAATTTCCTCGAGGCTCGTGATATAACCTATTTATAACTAAGGCATGCCAAAAGAAGGAAGGTTTGAGCTTTACATACCTCGTACGCACTCCAAGCTAGCCCAACTCAAGCTAATCCCAACCTACGCCTCGGGCTCCCCAAGGTCTACAAATACGCCAACGAATATCAAACATTAGCCATAGGCACTTAGGCGATTTATTCCAAACTAACACTCAATTCTACAGAAATTTGGGCAGCATTTCCCCTGTAAAAAGGCCAACCCCGAGAATTTAACTCGGCCAAATCAACAATCCCAACAACAATAACCAACCTAACAACCCCAATGACCAATCTGAAAGGCAATATAACAATAATAACTCTCTTTTACAACATTCAACAACATTCATAATATTCAATTCGACGGCTTACATTCAAGCCACATCACCGCTCATACATTCAATTTCCAACCCGAACCCATACCAACAATATTCAAGGACATTTTAAACAATTTACACAATATTTCCAACAATCCAACAATCGCTCCAATTTTCCCGAAAACAGTCCCAAACCCGAGAACCTCGCTATACACACTTCCGACTTTCGAATCATGATTTGCACCAACAATCCACATTCTAACAATGCTATTCTCATGAAAATAAAAGTTTCATTAATTGTACATAATTCTCCAAATCAGTCCGCAACACTTACCATATCAACTTGCGACATTAAACTCTCATTTCCAACATAAAAGTCATCACAACAACCACTAAAACATTAAGCGACATTAATGCGTTCTTTGGCATATAGTATAACCCACATTCGGCTATCACCACACATGCATATATTAGTGATTCTTAGCCATCCTACACACTACAACAATCAAACATGCTACATAAGATCAATTCATCACCTCCACACCACACAACATACACACACCTCACACGGCTAACACACCAAGCACACGACCCACTTCCAACATACCCTATCTCATGATTTTCATCCATTTTAGCATACCACAACATGCATACAACATTTATAACACATAAAACAAGATCAAATCTTACCTTTCTTCTTCAACTCCACAGTTTGCCTAGGGTTTGCGATCTACTAAACGGATTGCTTGATCGCTCCAACAACACTTCCACGTTACTTAGGGACCTTCAATTAGTGGATTTGCACCAAAGAAATATTTTTGGGGTGGCTAAAATTGGATTTGGTTTTCTTGGTTCTTGGCCGAATGGTGTTGGTTGTTGTTCTTCAACTTCTTGGTTTATTTTGCTAAGTGTGGAAGTGCTAGAAGATGACTTAGAAGTCATCTTTTAAGCCCCAGGATGAGCCCTCCAAGTGTCCATGGTCCACACATGTGTTGGACCATTTAAAATTGGCCACAAAGTGTGTGGGATCACTTTCAAAGCCACATGACCAAAGGGCCTCTTTTGCAAGATTTTCAACTTCCAAATATATGATTTTTGGTCCCAACTTTTCCTAAGTGTTCCATGCCAACAATTTCATGAACAACTTATGTCTCAAAATAAAATCGAAGGTCAAAAGTCTCGACTTCAAGTCCCGGAATGGTCTTGGCCCTAACTTATCATAGTTAATCCGGATTGTCCCAATGTATAAAATACGGGACGTAACATTCTCCATACACTTTGCACTTCCTGTCGTGGCCCACTCCACCCGTCGCGCCCATGGTCCACCTGACAGAATCCCCGCACCACCAGTCCAGTAGCACGCCAGCTACGGACCCGTCACCCCTCGCCCATTCCCCTACGGTCCAGCCCGATCCTTTGCCCCTACCCAGTCCAGCGCCCCTTCCCCCCACTGCTGCACCTGTTACCACTGCCCAGCAGCCCACCCGCATGGTCACCAGAAGCCAACATGGGATTTATAAGCCCAAACAACCGTTTAATTTAAACACTTTCACCACTACCTCCATTTCGCCCATCCCGTGAAATCCTGTGAGTGCTTTAAATGACCACAATTGGAAAGCTGCCATGGTTGATGAATATAATGCTCTAATTAAAAATAAGACGTGGGAGTTGGTTCCCCGTCCCATTGATGTGAATCGTATTCGTTCTATGTGGATTTTTCATCGTAAAAAGAAATCTGACGGTTCTTTTGAGAGGTACAAAGCCCGTCTTGTAGGTGATGGCAGGTCTCAACAGGTTGGAGTTGAGTGCGACGAGACTTTCAGTCCGGTTGTCAAACCGGCTACTATTTGTGCTGTATTGAGCATTGCACTTGCACACTCTTGGCCCATTCATCAGATGGACGTCAAGAATGCTTTTCTACACGGTAATCTTAATGAGACTGTTTATATGCATCAGCCTGTTGGGTTTAAGGATCCAAAGAATCCTCATCATGTCTGTCTCTTGAAGAAATCGTTATATGGGCTTAAGCAAGCTCTCCGTGCATGGTTCCAACGCTTTGCAGACTATGTCTCCACTATTGGCTTTTCACATAACCGATCTGATCACTCTCTCTTTATTTATTGTCAAGGTTCGACATTGCTTACATTCTGCTATATGTTGATGATATTATTCTCACAGCTTCATCAGATGCTCTCAGAAAATCCATCATGTCTCTGCTTAGTGCCGAATTTGCTATGAAAGGTTTGGGCCCTTTAAGCTATTTTCTGGGCATTGCTGTTACCCGTACTTCACAAGGCATGTTTCTCTCTCAGAAAAATTATGCAGCAGATATTATAGAGCGTGCAGGCATGACTGCTTGTAAGCCAAGTCAGACACCGGTCGACACCAAAGCCAAACTTGGCGCCACGGCCGGGCCTTCTTGTGATGATCCCACACAATATTGTAAATTGGCCGGCGCGTTGCACTACCTTACGTTCACAAGACCAGACATCTCCTATGCAGTTCAACAAGTATGCCTTCACATGCATGATCCAAAGGTTGAACATATGAATGGTCTTAAACGCATAATACGCTACATTCAAGGTACTATTGAGTTTGGTCTCCATCTGTACAAATCCTCCATTGCCTCTCTTGTTTCTTATACAGATGCAGATTGGGGTGGGTGTCCAGACACTCGCCGATCCACATCCGATTACTGTGTTTTCCTTGGTGATAATCTACTCTCATGGTCATCCAAACGACAACCTACTATGTCTAAGTCGAGTGCCGAGGCCGAATACCGTGGTGTCGCTAATGTCGTCTCTGAGTCCTGTTGGCTTCGAAACCTTCTTTTGGAGCTCCGTTGTCCCATCCGGACAGCTACATTGGTTTATTGTGATAATGTTAGTGCCATATACCTATCAGGTAACCCAGTTCAGCACCAACGCACTAAACATATTGAGATGGACATACATTTCGTACGTGAAAAAGTTGCCCGTGGAGAAGTTTGTGTTCTTCATGTCCCATCCCGTGACCAGATTGCAGACATTTTCACTAAAGGTCTTCCGCTCGTACTTTTTGATGATTTCAGGGACAGTCTAAGCGTACGACAACCTCTCGCTTCGACTGCGGGTGTGTGATAGACTATGAAATAGTCAACGTAAATATTAGGATAATCTTTTCATAATTAGCAAATGTATATTAGGTGTGATCTCTTTCTTATGTATAGTAACTAGGTCCTATAATTTAGCCTAGTATTATGCTGACAGTTAGATACCTACTTTGTATATATTGACTATCATACATTAATACAGATCACGGATTGATTTCCTACAGTATCATTTATACATGTGCGTAAATGAAATGCAACAACAAATAGAACAAAACTAAAAAAATGGTCAACCTACCTGGGCAAATTGGAGCAAGGAACGCAGGTGGAGATTTGAAGCCGCAAGGAAACCGCAAGTGTGGAGCAAAAGAAAGAAAGGGAGATATGACAGAGAAAACTTCCCATTGCAGTTATGTGGTTTGTTTTTTAACTTATTACTGAAGATGTGTGTGTACAGTTATAAAAAATTTAGCATACGTGTTTTTTTTGAAAAAAAAAATATTCCCTCCGTTTCAATTTATATGAACCTATTTGACTGGGCATGACATTTTAGAACGAGGGAAGACTTTTGAAACTTGTGGTTCAAAATAAGCCTTGAAAATTTGTGTGATTGTAAATCATTCATAAAGTGAACTTGTTTCCAAATTAGGAAAGAGGTCATTCATTTTGGCACGGACTGAAAAGGAAATAGCTTCAAACAAATTAAAACAGAGGAAGTAATATTTTTTTGACAATATAGTGTGCAATTATGTAATTTGTCGTTTTTTTTTTTTGAATTTGCAGTTATCTTGTTTTTTTAGTTATTTTTTTGCTGACTAATTTGATCCTTGCAATTTTACTTAATTGTTGCAGTTTATTTATTTTTTATTATGTATTTTTAAATTCTGATTTTTGTGGTGATGACACTTGGCATCCTATCCTTCTTTTGCCTCTCCTATTATATATAGATAGATATTAGACTGAAAAATCAACCATGGTTTGTAGTCCCTTTATGTGTATCACTATAAGGCATAATCAATTTCTTCTTTCTCGAGTCGGATTTAAAATGACGTACTCACGAATCATGCTAGGTTTCAGTACCAACTGTGCCACTGGCGTCGATGCTAATTTCTTTGTATATTCATGGGCCTTTGATTCCAAATTGTTTAGAAACTGAGTTTGCATTCAATTTTTGAACTTTTAATTGCTTGTTTGTACTGTTTTCGCAAAAAATACGGAAAGCGTTAACTTTTGAAATATTTTTAAACTCGAAGTTTCAAAATTATAAATAGTCTAAGTTCAATATGAGAATCTTCAAAAACCGATTAACTTTTCTTACAGAAGAAGCACTAATAATAGAATCTAAAAAATTTGCAAACTCCCATTTTGAGAAACTACTACTAACAAACGCTTAATCCACTGAGTGCTTCTATAATCCAGGTTTAGTCGTGAGCTCCCAACGACTACATAGACCAAAAATCCTGCATGTGTGCACGGCTGTTAGTTCCCTTATATTATTGCCAGAGAGATAGCAAGAAAGCTTTAAATTAGAAAGGTAGAAATATTCCCCCCAAATGCATACGAGCTACTTCCCCCGGTTCTAGTTTACGTTGCGTAGTTTGATTCGCATGGAATTTTAAAAAATAATGAAGACTTTTAAATTTATAATCTTAAACATGTCATAATATCTATGTGATTAATTATAAAAGCTTTTCATTGTTGAAGAAATAAATAAGCTTTTTTTTATAATGATACAAAGTGAAGCTTAAGTTATATATGTTTCCGAATAAAAAAGTCTTTCTTTTTTAAACGGACTAATAAAAAAGTGAATGTGTTACATATATTAAAATAGAGAAAGTAATAGTTATAGCTGAATTACAGCTAACGACAGGATACAAATTCTTAACTCAGTGAGTGCGCAGTGGTGTCGCGCACCTACTGTTTACCATCTGAAAAGAGTGCTTAACTTAGTAGTATAAGTGTGTGTATTTTATATTTCTTACGAGGAATATATTAATATTCCTCAAATTTGTTTGTAAATTTTATTTAGATACTCGAATTACGATATATTTTGACATGATAAAGTATTTTTATCAGACACTTCAGACTCAAATTTTATAAAAGCTTTTACACGTCTACTCGTGTGTTAATTACGTATATAAGTTAACTACTCTTTCTGTCTCAATTTATGTGATACTTTTTGCTTTTCGAGAATCAATTTGACTAAACTTTGAAGCTAAATTGGATTAGATTAACTTAATATATTAAGATTAAATTTATATATTTCAAAATTACATGAAAAGTACTATAATTTGCAACTTTTCTCTTATCAATTTAGTGAAAAAATATATCTTAAAATGTTAGTCAAAGTTCATGACGTTTGAATATTGTGAAACAAAAAGTGTCACATAAATTGAAATAGGGGGAGTACTTAACATATGTGACCTCATTTAAGTATATGCATTAGCCTGTTCCAATTAATTTTGATGTGTATAACTAAAAGAAGTGATATATTTTACGTGATTAACTTATATACAGTCGCTTGAGAGCACACACATAAGTTTTTCAAATTTGAGCAAAAAATATTTAATATAAATACTTTATCATATATTCAGGATCTTAATTAGAACAAATCATAATTTGAGTGTGTGATTAGAATTCACTAGCAAATTTAGGAGGTCAATGAATGCAAACCTATTTTTTAAGTCAAAAGCAAATAGGCACGGACCCGCTTACTAATTACAGCATCGGAGTCGAGGGACAAAAAGCCATAAAACTGCTGTACAATGTTATTATTGTTCACTGTTTCTTGAAAACCTGATTAGATAGTGTAAGAGAATATTTTGCCCGTCCGTTTTCATTGTTTCATAGGTTAATATACATCATGTACATCATAATTGTAGGCTATAAATTAGGAAATAATTTGACTAATGGATTCTAACATATGCTATCCTAAAATAGAAGATTACAAAATATATGAGACTAAATATGTACAGACTCTAACACACCCCCGCAGTCGAAGCGGGAGGTTTACGAACGGTTAGACTGTCCCGAAAATCATCAAAGAGTACGCGCGGAAGATCTTTGGTGAAGATGTCGGCAATCCGATAACGGGACGGAGCATGTAGGACACGAACCTCTCCGCGTTTAACCTTCTCACGAACAAAGTGAATGTCCATTTCAATATGCTTGGTACGTTGGTGTTGTACCGGGTTTCCAGACAAATAAATGGCACTCACATTGTCACAATAGACCAAAGTTGCTTTACGAATAGGACAATTGAGTTCAAGCAACAGATTTCTAATCCAAAAAGATTCAGAGACAACATTAGCAACCCCTCTGTACTCAGCTTCAACGCTAGATTTAGATAGAGTAGGTTGGCGCTTGGAAGACCAAGAAATTAAGTTATCCCCAAGATACAACACAATAACCCGATGTGGAACGTCGAGTGTCTGGACATCCTCCCCAATCAGCATCTGTATATGATAGTAGTGACTATAGAGATGTTTTGTATAAATGTGTGCCAAAATCAATCGTACCTCGAATGTAACGCAAAATGCGTTTTAATGCTTCCATATGCTGGACTTTGGGATCATGCAAAAACAAGCAAACCTGTTGGACGGCGTATGATATGTCTGGCCGAGTCAATGTCAAGTATTGCAAAGCACCTGCAAGACGACGATTGTCACGACCCAGCTAGGGGCCGCGACGGGTACCTGGAGCAATTACCGAGCACCGCTCACTCTACTACTTGTCTCGCTCATTTAATACTCTTTTATCCATTTTACATACCAATTGTAGGAAAATCATATTTAATCAAAACATAAATACTTTATATACATTTGCCTCTCGGCCATCAAAATAATATACATACATATGAAAACATCTTGTGAGACCATCTAACCCACACTGCGTATCTACGAGCCTCTACTAACATAATGAATACATAAACGGAACAAGACTCTGTCATGCCCAAAATATGCATATATGAATGTACATCAAAAGAATAGCCATAAGCACCTCCGAACAATGGAGTGCTATCTATCAGCTGACAGCTACTGAGGACCTGGGCCAAGCTCTCCTCCCTGTCTACCTGTGGGCATGAACACAGCGTCCGAGGAAAGGACGTCAGTACGAATATTGTACCGAGTATGAGAGGCATACATAATGAAGGGAGACATCAATAATATGGGAATAACATCAACATGAGACAACTGAATCTGACTGATAATCATAAATGAAGTAATGCATGATGTCTTACTCATACTCATCATCATAACATGTATGCATCATATGCAAGCTGCCCGTCCATGTCGGAACGATGTGATAAACAATAATATTAGCCCGCGTCCAGGCCTCCCGCATCCGGGGTACCATCTCATGCCGCCCACTAGTGGTGTCTGCCCACGCCCGTAGGTCGTGGTGTATCCGTATCGCCGCCCGCCGAAGCGGTGTTTGCCCGGCCAACTAGGCCCGGTGTGAATGCAATCATGACATGCTTAACGTAAATACTCATAGTAATATGTTTATCATAAAATACTTATCTTATCATAATGCGTGTATAAGGCTCATGATCAACTTTACTCTATCGGGGTGACGTAAGGTCGTGATCCCCCGGTTACATTATGGAACCATTATGGACGTTCTGCCTCACCTTGAAAGGACTAGTACATAAGGTGAGCGTAGGCAAGGAATAACATCATCATCATTCTAGTGTCATCATATCGTATAACTTATCTCATATAGGCATTCATAGGTATACGCTTTTAACTTCTTAGAATGTAAGAACTCATGAAAGGAATAGGGATTCAAGTTAAAGGATTCATGCCATTAGAAAGAAGGACTAGCCTTACATACCTTGGTCGTTTAGCTAAGATATCGCTCACTTGTTCTCCGTCGATATCACGTCGTTACCTTCATAAGAGAATTCGTATCAACATTAGTAAACTAACTATAAGAACGCGTCGCTAATTCTAGGAGAAGTCGGACAACGCTTCCTTCGCTCATACTACTTTTCTCATGTTCTATATCAACTCTCAATATTCATAATATTATTCGCAATATCATAATCGACAATCGTCATTTACGTGCGTTTAGCAAAATTCCACCATTTTCCTCCAATTTTCCCTTATTTCTACTTCTAGCTCATCCTTGCGTTTTCATGCATTTAATGCTTGTTTCATGATATAAACATCATTTATAACGTATTTGTACTCACAACACTTCAACATTCGTAATTCAATTCCACTATCATTCATTTATGTCACTATTCACTCAATAATGACCCCTTTTCTATGTTCTTCTACATTTCAAGTGTCTAAGCTTTCCAATACTTCAAACAACATGGAATAATCATGAAACTTACCTTGGATGATGGTTGGACAATCCTTAAGTTGAAATACTTCAATTGACCAAAACCCTAGTTCCACCTTCTTTGAAATTTGTTCACTTAGATGGTCCTTTGTTGTGTTCTTACACTTGATTTCATGAATTTGGTGTTGTTGGTCTTGATGTTCTTTTGATTATTTGGGATTTCTATAGATGAAGTATGTGGAGAGGTCTAGAAGTTTCTTGAGTTGTGTGGAAGAAAATGACGTGAATTGAGGCTTAAGTTCCCTTTTAATAATTCAAAATCTGGTCTTTAATGAAAAATTGTCGGGATGAACAGTGGTCGTAAATTGCAGTTTACGGACCGTATTATGGTTTACGGTCCGTCCTCCATGGTCGTTTTTAATCATCCCAGAAATGGAAAGTTTGGCTGAGGATTATGGCAATTTATGACTGAGGTTTACGGTCCGTAAACCAGTTTACGGGCCGTCCTCCAAGTCGTATTTAACCATTTTCACAATTTACAGAAAGTTGAGATTTTTGACAAGCTGGAGGATGATTGCACTATACGGTCCGTAAATCACTTTACGGGCCGTATAGTGCCATATACGACCACTGGACTGAAAAATTTTCGCGACTTTCTTATTTCCAAAAATTCTTAATTAGCCATTCCCGACTTAACAAAACATTATACACTCAAACTTTTCATCATTCCACTCATCATACAAGTACAGAGAAATTTCCGAGGTGTAACAACGATATTTCGTAGGATCCTCATACGGGGCGCTTGAAGAAGCGTTGAGTTTGCCTTTGGTGTCAACTGGAGTGGGGCAAGTCTTACATTGTGACATGCCTGCCCTGTCAAGAATATCCTCTGCATAAGAACTCTGAGACATAAATAGAGTATTTTTGTCTCGGGAGACAGCAATCCCCAAAAAATAGCTCAACAGACCCAAGTCTTTCATTGCAAATTCCGTAGCTAACTTGGACATAATACCGAGTCTGAGAGAGTCTGAAGATGCAGTTAGAATAATATCATCCGCATATAACAAAATATAAGCAGTATCCTTTCCACGACAATAAGTGAAGAGAGAGTTGTCAGATGTACTATGCGAGAAACCAATGGTGGCCACATATTCAGCAAAACGATGATACCAAGCCCGTGGTTCCTGTTTCAAACCATAAAGAGACTTACGCAAGAGACAGACATGATCAGGACGAGCCGGATCCCGGAATCCCAGAGGCTGATACATATAGACGGTCTCATTCAAATTGCAATGTAAGAAAACATTCTTTACATCAAGTTGGTGAATGGGCCAAGAGTGAGATAAAGCAATAGTAAGAACCACACGGATAGTTTCCGGCTTGACCCCCAGACTAAAAGTCTCATCACAATCAACACCTTCCCGTTGAGACCTGCCATCACCTACAATACGGGCTTTATGCCTCTCAAAAGAACCATCAGATTTCTTTTTATGCCGAAAAATCCATAACGACCGAATAATATTAGCATTTGGAGGACGAGGGACCAACTCCAAAGTATTACTATCAATAAGAGCATTATATTCATCTTGCATAGCATTTTTCCAATTCGGGTCTTTAAGGGCACCAACGGGATTCTGGGGAATGGGGGAGATGGAATTAGTGGTAGCACTTAGGGCTTGATTATGGTATTTCAAGTTCGGCTTAAAAATCCCATGTTGACTACGTGTAGTCATGTGATGAACGGGTGGGGGGCTGGCAGGGAGGGAGTTGCTTCCGTAGTGGGGCAGCGAGGGAGAAAGAGGGGCTGGCAGTGGGGGGACTGCCGGTTGGGCAGTGGCAGGAGGCGGAAGAAGCTGGCGGGCAGCTGGGGCAGTGAGGGTGCACTGCTGGGCAGTCGATGATGAGGAAGAGGGGGTGGGCGAGCTCGGGTGGTGGGTTGCAGGAGAGGGAGGGCAGAGGCCTGGTCATGCAACAAATGGATTCTCAGTGGGGAATTATCATCACCCAAAAACTCATATGAGGTAGGAGATGGAGTATTTATTTGTGAAAATGGGAAGAAACTTTCATCAAACCACACATGTCGGGCTATGATTATTTTTCGGCTCGATAAATCATAGCATTTGTACCCCCTATGATTGGAAGGATATCCTAGGAAAACACACGGAGTGGACCTAGATTGCAGTTTATGAATTTGTGTGGAGGGAAAGAGAGGAAAGCATAGACAGCCAAAAACTCGGAGATGAGAGTATGATGGATTCTTTTGATAAATAATGTGAGTGAGTGTCTTATATGCTAAGATTTTAGAATGGAGAATATTGTGTAGGTACGTTGCCATGGCCAAGGCGTGATGCCAATAGGAGGGGGGCATAGATGCATGGGCAAGGAGTGTACGAACAATATTATTGATGGATTTAATTTTTCGTTCCGCCTTACCATTTTGGGGTGAAGTGTGGGGACAAGAAAAACGGAAAAGCATCCCGTTTTGTTCACAAAATTTATGAAAAGGACCATTATCAAATTCACTCCCGTTGTCAAATTGAAAAGTTTTGATTTCTTTTTCAAACTGAGTGCGAATGAAAATTCGGAAAGATAAGAAACAATTATAAACTTGGGACTTTGTTTTGATGGGAAAAGTCCAAAGAAAATTAGTGTAATTTTCAAGAAATAAAACATAATATCTGTGACCTGAAGAGCTAGGAACAGGTGAAGTCCATAAATCACTGTGAACAATGTGAAAGGGCATAGTAGTAGTTGAAAGAGAGTCATAAAAAGGCAATTTAATTAATTTCCCCAGAGGGCAAGAATGACAAACATTGTTTCGAGCTTTATTACATTCAATCAAATTACTACTACGTAAAGAACTAAGAATAACATCCCCTGGATGACCTAAACGGGAGTGTCAAATATGAGGAGAGATGACACTAAAAGCAGATGGTGCGGAAGACGAGATGGCTCGATAATGTTTGAAGAATGGATAAAGATCACCCGAACTCTCACATCTCATGAGTTTGCTCCCCGTCCGTAAATCATTCACAGAAAAGCCAAAAGGATCAAATTCAACAGAAACCATATTATCGATAGTAAATTTACGAACGGAAATAAGGTTTTTAATGAGTTTAGGTGCATGTAAAACATTTTTCAGGTTTAGGGAGGGATTTACTCGAAGGGAAGTATGACCATAACCACGAATCGGAATCATGTTACCATTACCAATAACAATGCTATTATTTTTGCTCAATTGATAGTAAGATGAGAGAGTACCTTGGGAGTTGGTCATGTGAGATGTGGCTCCGGTGTCCATGTACCAATTGTTGTCTTTGGGCGGATTTAACGACATTGTATGCATAGCTTGATCTATATCCGTGGGCGCATACCCATCATGTGAAGACGGGGCTGCTGAGTAGAATGACTGAGGAGGACGAGCACCGAGAATACCTTGCTGGGACTGGGCTGGCCGTGACTACTGCTGCCAGCCGCGAGGCTGCTGCTGTTATATCCCGCATTTTGTACATTCGGATAAATCAAGACAATTGCGAGAAGTTAAGGGCAAGGCTATATTTTTTATCTTGTTTAACACAAAAGTTGTTTATGAAAATTATTGATGTGGAAATATTAAGAAAGGCTAGGGGCAAAAAGAGAAATTCGCAAGATGACTCATAGAAAATATGGAGGAAGGCTAAGGGCAAATTTGAAATTAGGAAAATAAATTTTCATGAATTACAAAACAAAAAAAAAAAGATAGTCTTGAATAAAAAAGGGCAAGTGGGCCATCCAAGTTGGGTGGGCTAAAGCCCACATGGGAGTTAAATATAAGTGAATAAAGATGACCCATTTGCTCATTTTTCATCTTCATCCTTAGAGAGAATTCAAGAAGCTTGGAGAAGACAAAACCAAAGGGCCATATTCGGCCATAGCAAGGAAGAATAGAAGCCTTCAACTTTGATCCAAAAAAAATATTTTCTTCTAGTATTCCTACTAATTTGAAGGTCCTCTTTAACGTGGTATAATTGTTGGAGCAAGTAGACCCCTCTTTGTTGCAAGTTCATAACCATAGCCAAGTGAGAAGTTAAGGGAAAAAGGTAAGATTCAATCTTCTTTTATATGTTATGGATGGTTGTGTATGTTGTAGTATGTATAAAATGGGTGAAATTCATGAAAATATGAATATAGGTTGTGGCCGTGTATACGGGTGCTATGTAGAAATGATGAACCAATTATTTTATCTAGTGTTTTGGTTGTTGTTGTCATGAGTTCTATGATGAAAATGAAAGTTTAATGATTCTAGTGAAGTTGTAATGGTTGGAGAGTTGTTTTAGAAGTTAATGTGATTTGAATATAGTCTTCTTGTATTTATGGAAGATTATGTTGTTAGTGTGTGAATTGTTGGTGTAATTCATGAATTTGAAAGAGGGAAATGTGTTGTTATTGTTCATGTTGAATTTGGAAGGTTTCGGGTGGAGTGGAATATCAGTTAGATTATTTTGAATATTGTGCGGATTGTTTGAAGCGTTCTTGAATATTGTTTGAATGGTTTCGGATTAGTACTAGAATATGTGAGCAAATATGAATTGAATATAAGTGAAACGCCGTTGAAGTTTGTAGAAAGAATGTTGCTAACGTTGGAATGCGTTTTGAATTGACTGTTGGTATTGTTGTTGATAATTTGGCCGAGTTGAATTCTCAGATTTGTTGTTGTATTTTTGGCCGAGTTGAGTCCTCGGGGTTGTTGTATTTACAGGGGAAATGCTGCCGAAATTTCTGTAAATAAAGTGTTGGTTTAGAATTGGAGTCTAAGTGTTTATGGCTAATTTTGGTATGTACGAATATTGTTGTAGATCATGCGAAGCCAAAGACTTAAGTCAGATTAGCTTAGGAAGTGGGCAAGGTATGTAAAGCTTACCCTTTCTTTCTTTTGGCATGTCCTAGAGCTAAGTAAGTCGTGATACGTATCTTGGGGTAACTCCATTCTTGATTGCGAGCTTGTTAATGATTCTTATTCACTTCTTGATATGAGTATACTTAGTATAATCGAGCTTATGGTATGATTGAATAATAAGAAAAGCATAAAAAGTTCTTCTTTTTAAGGGGTTCTGTAAGTAGTAATGTCCCTAACTTTTGTAGACGGTCTCGGATTGTTTTGGAAATGTTCGTAGAGGTTCCTATAACGAATAACGTTCATAACTTTCATATGCTAATTCGGATTGCTTTGGAAATGTTCGTAGAGGTTTCCATAATGAATAACGTTCATGACTTTCATACGCTAACTCGGATTGTTTTGGAAACGTTCATGGAGGTTTCTATAATGAATAATGTCTATAAACTTTCTTATACTAACTCGGATTGACTTGAAACGTATTTATGGTTTACTAATGATTTCGAGAAAAAATAGTTTCGTACTAAAGGAAACACAAAGTTGATTTTCAAAACCACTCCGAAGGGGGTGCGGGATTTCACTATTTCGTTTCATTTACGATTTATGTTTACACTCCATAGCATTATCTCTTGGTACTAATATTGGTGGATTGAGTAGCGTAGACACCAGGATTATTATTAGTATTATGTCGCAAGCGGCATGCTCGAAGGGGCCAGGATTATTATTGTTATGTCGCAAGCGGCATGCCCGAAGGGGCCAGGATTATTATTGTTATGTCGCAAGCGGCATGCCCGAAAGGGCCAGGACTATTATTGTTATGTCGCAAGCGGCATGCCCGAAGGGGCCATCACCATTATTATGCCGGACGCGGCATGCCCGAAGGGGCTATCATCATTATTATTATGTCGGAACCGGCATGCCCAAAGGGGCCACCATCATCAGTATTATGTCGGCGGCATGCCCGAAGGGGCCATCATTATTATTATGCCGGAAGCGGCATGCCCGAAGGGGCCATCATTGCTACTATGCCGGAAGCGGCCGTCCGAAGGGACTATTATGATACTATATTCACATTGCGTATTCTAGAATTTGGGTATGCTGTACTTGTAATGTGTATGCTAGAATTTGGGTAAGGCACTGCATGGCAGGGTTCAAAATGCTGTTCCAGGTTGCTCCCGGGTTGCCTCTAAACTGGTTTACTGTTACGCCTTTCCTTGTTTATGATTCAGTGATGCTTTACATATTTAGTACATATTCCGTACTGACCCTCTTTCTTCGGGGGCTGCGTTTCATGCCACGCAGGTACACCCAGATGAGTAGAAGACTTTGCTAAAGGTGTTCCAGCGGGATTGGCGAGCTCTATCTCGGTTCAGAGTGTTGCCGGGTCAAAGTGCTTATGTCATGGTATTTTGTATATGTTAGAGACTTTGCAGACAGTGTCCTGTGGATAGGGCGTCGAGAAGTGCGAATCATTTGTAGATGTTAAAAGAGTATGTATTTTCAGATGATTTCAGTTGGTTTAAAGTACGTAATTGATTGAAAGTTTTCATCATATGTATAACGACAATGATCTCTATTTGGAAAAGTTCCATGTTTTAAAAGTTTTTGAAATGACAGGTTTTGGTAAAGCGAACGTTTAAGGGTTCGCTCGACTCTGATGAGAGTCGGGTGCCCATCATGACCTATCAAGATGAGGGTGTGACAGCTGCCAACCGCGAGGCTGCTGCCAGCCAGTGGTGGGGTAGGGGCACGGTGGGGTGGCCCACGGCTGAGGCCCCCAAGCAGCCCAAGGGGGGTAAAACCATGACTGGGCAGCAGCCCCTTGGTTCGGCGATGCTGCGGGCAGATTACCCTGGGCGGTGTGCCGGCTGCCCCCGCCGCTGCTCTGCCCGTTTCCTGTGCCACCGCGGTTGCTGTTGCGGTTTCCGCCGCCGCGACCGCGGTTGTTCTTCTTTCCGCGATTGTGAGAATTTCCTCGATTATTAGAACCATTCTCAGAATTGTTGGACTGCCCATTACTAGAAAAATTATGAGGATTAACATTGTGGGAAACGAAAGGAGCATTCGACCCGGAGTCGTGGATGACGTCCTCGCTATGGCTGTCTTCCTCAAGTTCGAGCATCGACCGAATAACGTCAAAAGATGGGAGAGGAGTACTGTTATATCCCGCATTTTATGCAATCGGATAATTCAAGACAATCGCGGGAAAACAACAAGCAAGGCCATATTTTATTTTGTTTGGCACATGAGTTGCTTATGAAAAGTCTAGAAGTGGAAATATGGAGAAAGACGAAGGGCAAATTTGGAAAAGTGTTCCATAAATTATAAGAACTAGCCAAAAATACAAAGTGGGCTTGAAAGTTTTTTTTTGGGAAAGTTTGAGGCCCAACCGGCCATGGGGAATTAAAAGGGCCCAAACCCATTAAGCCAAAAATCATGTGCTAATATATTAAGAAGAGGCTTATCCCTTAAGCTCATTCAAGAACTTTCAAGAAAGAAGAAGAAAAAAAATTGAGAAGCAAAACCTTGGAGGCCTTCGGCCATAGTAAAATTTCCAAGGAAAATTGGTAAAAATTCTTTCAAAAATCATTTTCTACCAAGTAGAGGGTGCTTAACAAGGTGGAGTTGTTGTTGGAGCAAGAAAGATTCATAATCATACAAGTTGCCAAGTTGTAGCCAAGTGAGAAGTTGAAGAAGAAAGGTGAGTTTTAATCTTGTTTTATGTGTTATATATGGTTTATATGTGTTGTAGTATGCTAAAATGGATGAAATTCATGAAGGAGAGAAATATAGTATATGGCCGTGCATATATATATATATATATATATGTGTAGGAGTCATGATTCAATTATTTTGTCTAGTGTTTGGTTGTTATGGTTGTAAATGATATGTGGAAAATGGAAGTGGAATGAATTTGGATAGAATGTAGTTGTGTGTGCATGATATGGCCGTGTAGTGTGTGGTGTGTATGTGGCCGTGTATACTTGATGTATAGTCGTGTATATTGGTGAGTTGTGAAAGAATAATGAGCAAGTTGTAATTAATATCTTAGTCGTTGTGTTGTAGATGTTATATCGCAAATAAAGACTTGATAAGTTTGGTGAAGTATTGGCAATTGGAAGATTGTGTATATTGAAAAATAATGTTCTTGCATGGATAGCATGTAATGATATTAGTATGATGTTGATGGGATATATATTGTAAGTTTGCTATTGTGTTCATTGAAGTTGGAAGGCTTTGAAGAAAGTGGTAAATTGAGATCATGCATCTTGAATGGAATATGTGAATTGCTAGTGTGATGGTTGAATTATGTTAATAGTTTGGCAGGGTTTGAATTCCCGGATTGTGGTTGATGAGAATTTGGCTATGTTGAATGTTGAGGATGGTATAATTACAGAGGAAGTGCTGCCGAAATTTCGGTAGCCAAGTGTTTCCTTAAGATTCTAACTCTAAGTATACTAATGAGAGTTTTGGTAAAAATGACCAATTTGCAGATTTTGACGAAATTGTGACGTGAATTTGGAATAGCAAAAGGAGCGGAAAGAGGTATGTAAGGCTTCACCCTTCTTTCTATGGCATGTCTTAGATGTAATAAGTCGGGTACGAGCCTCGGGGACAACCCTAGTCCCCGGAATCCGCACCTAAAGTTTTCCACTTTTTGTTCAATAGAATTGAACTAGAAAGTGTGCAAATGATGGAAAGACCTCTTAAACCCTTAGAACTTGCATAAGTGGGACCCGATTACCCTAGAACCCTCACAAGTAATGACATGACACGTAACATATGTAAATCATATACGCCACCCCATCTGGCCCGAGGTGGGCCCGTTACTCTCGGATTTTCCTCACAGTCTTGCTTGACTTACTTGAAGTGAATCCAAAGGGAACCTTTGATCCCGATTTCATTACTAAATGATAAGTACTATGACTCCTCTAACGAAGGCACTTCCATGACGATAATGATAACAATGATGTTAGATAAGAGGATATGCCTATGATACGTACTACCGGAACGACTCTATGACCAAGATGACTAAGCTAAGTATCTTATGTAGACATGAAAATGATAAACTAATTTTTGAATCTTATTTATATTTCCTAGCTATGACTTTATTTTCTAAAGATTTCAAAGTCTATGAACTGTCATCTATGATGCCCACGATTTCATTCTACGTTTACTTTAATATTATTCTCCGTTGATAGTCTCACCTTAAAATACTCGTTCCTTCAAGGTGAGACAAAGCGATCACGAGTATTCTATAATGTAATCGGAGGTTACCGATGTTATATCCCGTATTTTTGAACCTCGGAGCATCTGCTGGGGTGGGGCCCACATACCGAGATTTTTTTTGGAACATCTGAAAAGTCATATGAATCACATATGTAAAGTTAAACACAACTCATGAAGTACCTTTGGACCAAATCAAAGTGGAAACCCTCCAAACGAATATTTTTAAGAAAACGTTTTCGGGTGACCTGACTTTGGGGGGCAAAAACTGTATTGTAAGTTTGGAATTTCGAAAATACCTTGAAATAGAAGTTGTAGATAATTGAATTAGCTTTCAATCCATAGGTCGTGGGTTCCCAGGTGACGTCGGTACAAGGAGTTATGAACGTTTTAAGGTCGAAAGGTCAGTGGGCTAGGCCCAACTCGGGACCAACCGAGTTGGCCCAAAAAAAAAAAAAAAATATTTAGGCCCAATGTTTAAGGGGTGGCCGGCCAAGTGAGGCCCAACCCATGGCTTTAATGAATATTTCCATGTGCTAATTAATTATAAAGGGATCACTATCCCTTAGAAGGTTCAAGAGACTTAGAAGAGAAAGAAGAGCAAAACAAGAGCAAAAAAAAGAAGACATTTCGGGTTTGGTGTGGAAAATTCACCACCAAAAATCTTGTGTTAAAAATTTGTATTTTGTGGTTTCCTTACTAAGTTGAGTCCCCTCTTCAACTTGGTGTAGTTGGTTTGGAGAAAGGAGGCCTTGGTTCACCAAAGTGATCACAAATTCAAGTAAAGAAGACTAGAGGAAAAGGTAAGAATTTATCCTTTATTCTTGTGTTATGGAGTTTTGTTTGGGTTGTAGTATATAGAAATGTGTTGATTGTATGGAGAAATGGAAGTTTGCAAAGTGGGTGTGTGGTATATATGTGTAGCCATGTGTATTTGTATATTGTATAGCCAAAAATGTATAGAATTCATGTTGTATTCTAGTTGTGAATGTGATGGAATTTATGTTGAGAATGAAAGTGGAATAAATTTGATTGAATGGAGAAAAATAGCATATGGCCGTGTGGTATATTTGACTTGGGAATGAAATGGATTAAGTTTGTTTAGAGTATTGGAGTGTTGTTGTAATGCTTGATATGTAAATGAAGTTAGAATGATATAAGTTTGTATTGAATTGGAATGTAGAAACTTATGTCGTTTTAGTATGGTTTTTCCGACATTAAGGAAATGAAGTTGTTTGGTTGTTAGTTGTGATGACCATTGATGAATTTGGAAGTTGGAAACTTGTTATGAAGTTGTATGCCAAAGATTTGATGTTTTGCATAAGTTATGATTTTGGCGGAAGATTGTATATCATGTATATCGAGTGTATATCTTAAGGAAAACGATATGAAATGTTTCTAGAACTATATGGTGATGATCATGATGGTTGTTGAATATGAAATTATTGATCTTAGTTGAAAGTTGGGTTGAATTGAAGATTATGTCAACTTGTGAGAAAAATGACTAGTTGAAGGATATTTGTGTTTTTAATGTTCATTGTTGATATTGTTGTTGTCGTTTGGGTTGTTGTTGATGATTTATAGCCGAGTTGAATTCTCGGGGTGTCATATGTATAGGGGAAGTGCTGCCGAAATTTCGGTAGCCAAATATGCTTAAAGTTGAAATAATGGCATTAATAATTCACAATTGGTAAACTTGACCAATTGCAGTTTTTCGACGAAACGGGAAGTGAGTTTGGAAAGGCTTAAGGAGCGCGAAAGGTATGTAAAGCAAACCCAATTCTTCCCTTGGCATGCCCTAGTGTGTTAGGGTCGGATCCGGGCCTCGAAGGACCTCTTGGCCCTCGGAATCCGCAAGACAAAATTTCAGTTTTTCCTTCAGTAGAATTGAACCATTTTGATACGCTTTTTCTGAAATTATGCAATTTTGCTCTAAATTATTCAGAAAGTCATAGAATGTTTGTATAACCTTTTTAGGTGATACTATATGCTTAGAGGGCACAATTTGAGCCCGCCGCCTTGTTTGTCCCAAGGCGGGCCCGCTATTTACGGTTTTGCCCCTAATGTGTTAAAGCTTCCTTTTTAAGCGATTTTTGGAAGAAATGTTTTAATTACCCTACTAATCGCTTAACGAATATTATTTTAAATATTCTGTTAAATATTATAAATTATTTTGACACTCGGAATGACTTCGGGAAAGTTATACTTCTGTAATTTATTATGATATCCGAAATACATTTATTATGATTCCGTCCGACCCCATTGGATTTGTTTGTCTTTGATACGCTTCATCGAGTCTTTGAAAATATTTATTATATTTTTAAATTGCATTAGTCTCTCACTACTCCATTCGTGGATGTCCCAATGTTTCCCACACTGAGCCCGGGCCAGGATATGTTGTCAAGCGTAATTCTCTGCATTGTTCGCCACGTCCCGATGTGAGGGGGCAGGTATACGCGTACATGGGTCTGTGGAGTATGATGTGCCATGTCCGCCTATTCTGATCTGATCTGTTATGGCCATTTTGATATGATATTATATGATACGGGGCCACGCCCCTTTTCTGATTCCTCTGTATTGTGGCACCAGTGTCGGGAGGGTGACCACGTTCTGTCTGCCGAGTCCCGTGGCAGGGATCGGATATGATATGACATATGTTTCTGTACACATTCTGTCTGATTTGGAAATATGCATTTGACACTCTGGATTTTGTACCCATTTTCTGTAATCATTATGATTTGACTTCTGTGATTCCGCTTTACATATTCAGTACATATTTCGTACTGACCCCCTTTCTTCGGGGGCTGCGTTTTCATGCCGCGCAGGTACAGACGACAGGTTTGCTGATCCGCACGTTTAGGATCCCATTTCTGCTATTTTGGGGCGCTCTCTTCTACAGAGCCCATCTTTTGGTACAGTCTGTCACTGCTATCTGGATATGTACTTTGTTCAGGGTATGACGGGGCCCTGTCCCGTCTTATGATTATGATATGTTCTGTAGAGGTCTGTGGATACATCTGTGTGGGTTCTGTACATATGTTTGGGATGTTTTGTTTTATGATAGCCTTATCGGCTTCTGTGTGCCAAGTCTGCTCTTCGGCTAAATTCTGTAGCATCCACTAATGTTATTATTATATTATTATTCTGATAATATGCTAATTTGGGTATCGGGTACGTATAGGTGCCCAGCTAGGGCACTGGTCGCGGCCCACGGGGTTGGGTCGTGACAAAAGTGGTATCAGAGCGGTTCGTCCTCGGAATGTCCACAGACCGTGTCTAGTAGAGTCTTGTTTATCGGTGTGTTGTGCACCACACCTATAAACATGAGGCTACAGGGCATTTAGGATACTACCCTTCTTTCTGTCTTAGATCGTGCGATAGAGCTGTGTTATCAGGATGACCCCTCCCTAACGAGTGGCTATGTTTGCAGATATGCCTCCAAAAAAAGGCAACAGCGGCC
Organism: Lycium barbarum; assembly: GCF_019175385.1. NCBI lineage: Eukaryota > Viridiplantae > Streptophyta > Magnoliopsida > Solanales > Solanaceae > Lycium > Lycium barbarum. The sequence goes on along the minus strand of NC_083343.1, from coordinate 64,039,965 downwards.
CAAAAGGCCTAGTCAGCAGCCTTGGGAGAGACTAGCCGGGTCCAGAGGATTACCAGGGCCCAGGCACATATTGCTCCAGGGACTTTGCCCCAGACAGAGGGTTCGTCTACACCGCCACTCGTGGAGGAGATTGGGGCGGCCGTAGCTGCAGATCGGGGGGCGGCTCCACCGCCAGCTCCCGCAGTTCCAGTACCTGAGCCTCCAGCTCCACGGCCAGGCACTGAGGATCTGTCTATGAGGGAGGCAGTCCAGTTGCTGACTAGACTTGTGGCAGGGCAGGTTCAGGGGCATGGACTGGGAGGTGACCGGGCAGTCAGGCGTGATAGTTCGAGAGCCCGTGAGTTTTTGACTTGTAACCCTCCAGAGTTCTTCGGGACAAAGCCCGAGGAGGATCCTGAGGAGTTTATTAGGAAGATGCGACGCACTCTAGATTTGATTAATGCTTCCGAGACAGAGTCAGTCGCGTTAGCTTCGTACCGGTTATATGATGTGGCGGCAAACTGGTACGAGTCATGGGGGCTATCCAGGGGGGACGGCGCTCCTCCAGCAGTTTGGGGCGATTTTTCTCAAGCATTTCTTGGACACTTTCTGCCCCCAGAGTTGCGACGAACCAGATCTGATAGGTTCTTATTATTGAGGCAGAAGGGCCGCAGTATCCGGGACTACAGTTTGGAGTTTGATTCCTTGGCCCGATATGCACCTACTGTGGTGGCTACTATGGCGGACCGGATGCACAGATATATTATGGGGCTGGATCGGTATTTTGTTGATAGCTGCTTAGTATTGGCTGCTCAGTCCGGTATGGACATTGCCCGTATCCAGGCCCATGCCCAGGGCATGGAGGATCGGGGCAGGGGAGGACACCAGCCTGACAGGGGCCAGGATCGGAGACAGCCCAAGAGGGCCAGGTCATCTGGAGACTTTCGGGGCAGACAGCCCCAACAGCCGCAGCAGCCTAGCAGATTTTCATCTCAGCCGGCGCAGAGCGCGCCTCCCCAGCCTGCAGGTCGCAGATTCGATAGCCCAGAGTATTCAGGAGCAGGCCAGAGCTCCAGGACTTCAGGTTCGCGGACAGATAGGGGTTCTGGTCAGATGAGGCCACCCAGGGTTCAGTGTTCTTTTTGCGGCAGATACCATACGGGAGAGTGCTACAGAGCCACCGGTGCATGCTTTTCTTGTGGCCGTGAGGGCCATTCTGTGAGAGATTGCCCGTATAAGGGTAGTTCGGGTGGTGCAGTGCAGCCTACCGGATCAGCCGCTGGGTCTTCATCTTCGTCAGTGGCTATGCGCCCTACGGGGCAGGGTATTTCGGCACCAGCGGGTCGCAGCAGAGGCCGTGGTGGAGCTTCTGGTATTAGCGGTCCTTCGAACCGCATTTATGCTTTGGCCAGTCGCCAGGATCAGGAGGCATCTCTTAATGTCGTCACAGGTACTTTATTGGTCTTCTCTCGATCTGTGTATGCACTAATTGATCCAGGTTCGACTTTATCATATATTTCACCCCTTGTTGCCGGTAAAATTGGTATTATGTCTGAACCTATAGAGCCATTTGAGGTAGCCACACCGATAGGGGATTTTGTTGTAGCGAAACAGGTTTATAAAGACTGTTCTGTGATCGTTTGTGACCGTGACACTAAGGCAGATCTGGTAGAGTTAGATATGACTGAATTTGATGTTATTATGGGTATGGATTGGCTAGCTTCCTGTTACGCTAATGTTGACTGCCAGAATAAGGTAGTTCGCTTCCAGTTTCCCGGGGAGCCAGTTATAAATTGAGCTGGTAATACAGCATCGCCGAAAGGTAAGTTTATTTCATACCTTAAGGCAAAGAAAATGATCAGAAAGGGTTATATCTATCATCTGGTTCGGGTGCAAGACTTGGACGCCGAGACGCCGACACTTCAGTCAGTCCCCGTGATTAATGAGTTTCCAGATGTTTTTCCCGACGAGCTTCCAGGTCTTCCTCCAGAGCGGGAGATAGACTTCTCTATTGACTTACTCCCAGACACTCAGCCTATCTCTATTCCTCCGTATAGAATGGCGCCTGCAGAGTTAAAGGAGTTGAAGGAGCAGCTGAAAGATTTGTTGGATAAGGGCTTCATCAGACCCAGTACTTCGCCTTGGGGAGCCCCGGTATTATTTGTGCGTAAGAAAGACGGGTCGCTGCGTATGTGTATTGATTATCGGCAGCTGAATAAGGTAACTATAAAGGATAAATAGCCCCTCCCCAGGATTGATGATTTGTTTGATCAGCTGCAGGGCGCTAAGTGTTTTTCGAAGATAGATCTTCGATCCGGTTACCACCAGGTGCGAGTACGAGAGGCCGATATCCCTAAAACAGCTTTCCGGACCCGATATGGGCATTACGAGTTCAGGGTTATGTCTTTTGGGCTGACAAATGCTCCCGCAGTATTCATGGATTTGATGAACCAGGTATTCAGGCCATTCTTGGATATGTTTGTAATTGTATTCATTGATGATATCCTGGTTTATTCTCGGTCTGAGGCGGAGCACGCAGATCATCTGAGATCGGTATTAGGGGTACTCCGGCATCAGAAGTTATATGCGAAATTTTCTAAGTTCGAATTCTGGCTGTCTTCAGTGGCCTTCTTGGGGCATATTATTACAGCTGATGGTGTCCGGGTGGACACACAGAAGATTGAGGCCGTGAAGAATTGGCCCAGACCTACGACGCCCACAGAGGTACGCAGTTTCCTGGGGTTAGCAGGTTATTACAGGAGGTTTGTGGAGAAGTTTGCTTCGATTTCAGCGCCTTTGACAAGGCTGACTCAGAAGGGAGCTAAGTTCCAGTGGACTGATGCTTGTGAACGAAGCTTCCAGTTGCTGAAAGAGAAGCTGACTACAGCCCCAGTTCTGACTCTTCCAGAGGGACCCGATGGATATGTTATTTATTGTGACGCTTCTGGCGTGGGATTGGGTTGTGTATTGATGCAGCACGGCAGAGTTATAGCTTATGCTTCTCGGCATTTGAAAAGGCATGAAAAGAATTATCCTACTCACGATCTGGAGCTTTCAGCGGTGATCCATGCCCTGAAGATATGGAGACATTATTTATATGGCGTTCATGTTGATATCTATACAGATCATAAGAGTCTCCAGTATATTTCCAGGCAGAAAGAGCTTAATTTGCGGCAGCGGAGGTGGCTGGAGCTCCTGAAAGACTATGATGTGGATATTCTGTATCATCCGGGCAAGGCTAATGTTGTTGCAGATGCGCTTAGCCGGAAATCTATGGGCAGCTTGGTTGATTTACAGCCAGACAGGAGAGAGATAGTACGTGACATTCATCAGTTGGCTAATCTTGGGGTTCGTCTGGCCGATTCTGGAGATACCCAGATTTCTGTTCGAGGGGTTTCTGAGTCATCCATCAGGGATGATATTAAGCGGCATCAGTTCGAGGATCCTGTCTTAGCTCGGTACAGGGACACAGCCTATGATAAGGAGAGGACTCCGTTCGAGTTTTCACCAGACGGCACTATGTTATACAGAGGCAGGTTGTGTGTACCTGATATTGCAGGCCTTCGGCAGTAGGTCATGAGCGAGGCACATTATGCTCGCTACTCGGTCCATCCTGGGTCTACGAAGATGTACCATGATCTCCGATGCTTATACTGGTGGGACGGTATGAAGCGGGATGTTGCAGAGTTCGTCGCTCAGTGCCCTAATTGTCAGCAGGTCAAGATTGAGCATCAGAAGCCGGGTGGACTGTTGCAGGAGATGGAAATCCCGACTTGGAAGTGGGAGGTTATTAATATGGACTTCATTACAGGATTGCCTCGCACTCCACGGAAGTATGATTCCATCTGGGTCGTCGTTGATAGGCTGACGAAATCAGCCCATTTTCTTCCCGTCAGGACTACCTATTCCGCCGAGGATTATGCCAGGCTCTATATTAAGGAGATTGTGAAGCTCCACGGGGTTCCTATATCTATTATTTCTGACAGAGGCGCCCAGTTTACGGCGCATTTCTGGAGATCTTTTCAGGAGGGACTAGGGACTCAGGTGAGTCTGAGCACCGCATTTCATCCTCAGAGCGACGGGCAGGCCGAGCGCACTATACAGACGCTGGGGGATATGTTGCGGGCCTGCGTTATTGATTTCAGAGGCAGCTGGGATGATCACCTGCCGTTGATTGAGTTTGCATATAATAACAGTTACCATTCCAGCATCCAGATGGCTCCGTACGAGGCTTTATATGGCAGGAAGTGCAGATCGCCGATCAGCTGGTTTGATATTGGCGAGACAGAGTTGATTGGCCCAGATATGGTCCAGCAGGCCGTGGACAAGGTGAAACTTATTCGAGAGCGACTGTTGGCAGCCCAGAGTCGACATAAATCATACGCGGATAAACGGCGTCGACCGTTGGAGTTTCAGGTAGGCGATTGGGTATTTCTGAAGGTATCGCCTATGAAAGGCGTGATGCGGTTCGGCAGAAAGGGTAAGCTCAGTCCGCGTTATATTGGGCCTTATCAGATTGTTCGGAAGGTTGGAAATGTCGCCTATGAGTTAGATTTGCCGTCTGATTTGGAAGCGGTACATCCGGTATTCCATGTCTCTATGCTTCGCAGATGCATTGGTGACCCTTCCAGAATTTTCCCTGCGGATGATATTCAGGTGTCGGAGCAACTATCGTACGAGGAGCAGCCCGTATCTATTTTGGATCGTCAGGTAAGGAGGCTTCGGAATAAAGATGTAGCCTCTGTTAAGGTACTGTGGCGGAACGATAATAGGGAGGAAATGACATGGGAGGCCGAAGAGGAAATGAAGAAGAAATATCCTCATTTGTTCTCTATACCCACAGGTAACCTTAAATCCCTGCTTTAATTTATTCCAATATCAATCGTGTGTCATATGTGATGTCTGTAAACATGAACTCCCCCAAAGTATTTTCAAACCCTATGAGATTAATTTAACATTCGAGGACGAATGTTCTAAAGGGGGGGAGGATGTTATATCCCGTATTTTTGAACCTCGGAGCATCTGCTGGGGTGGGGCCCACATACCGAGATTTTTTTTGGAACATCTGAAAAGTCATATGAATCACATATGTAAAGTTAAACACAACTCATGAAGTACCTTTGGACCAAATCAAAGTGGAAACCCTCCAAACGAATATTTTTAAGAAAACGTTTTCGGGTGACCTGATTTGGGGGGCAAAAACTGTATTGTAAGTTTGGAATTTCGAAAATACCTTTAAATAGAAGTTGTAGATAATTGAATTAGCTTTCAATCCATAGGTCGTGGGTTCCCAGGTGACGTCGGTACAAGGAGTTATGAACGTTTTAAGGTCGAAAGGTCAGTGGGCTAGGCCCAACTCGGGACCAACCGAGTTGGCCCAAAAAAAAAATAAAAAATTTAGGCCCAATGTTTAAGGGGTGGCCGGCCAAGTGAGGCCCAACCCATGGCTTTAATGAATATTTCCATGTGCTAATTAATTATAAAGGGATCACTATCCCTTAGAAGGTTCAAGAGACTTAGAAGAGAAAGAAGAGCAAAACAAGAGCAAAAAAAAGAAGACATTTCGGGTTTAGTGTGGAATATTCACCACCAAAAATCTTGTGTTAAAAATTTGTATTTTGTGGTTTCCTTACTAAGTTGAGTCCCCTCTTCAACTTGGTGTAGTTGGTTTGGAGAAAGGAGGCCTTGGTTCACCAAAGTGATCACAAATTCAAGTAAAGAAGACTAGAGGAAAAGGTAAGAATTTATCCTTTATTCTTGTGTTATGGAGTTTTGTTTGGGTTGTAGTATATAGAAATGTGTTGATTGTATGGAGAAATGGAAGTTTGCAAAGTGGGTGTGTGGTATATATGTGTAGCCATGTGTATTTGTATATTGTATAGCCAAAAATGTATAGAATTCATGTTGTATTCTAGTTGTGAATGTGATGGAATTTATGTTGAGAATGAAAGTGGAATAAATTTGATTGAATGGAGAAAAATAGCGTATGGCCGTGTGGTATATTTGACTTGGGAATGAAATGGATTAAGTTTGTTTAGAGTATTGGAGTGTTGTTGTAATGCTTGATATGTAAATGAAGTTAGAATGATATAAGTTTGTATTGAATTGGAATGTAGAAACTTATGTCGTTTTAGTATGGTTTTTCCGACATTAAGGAAATGAAGTTGTTTGGTTGTTAGTTGTGATGACCATTGATGAATTTGGAAGTTGGAAACTTGTTATGAAATTGTATGCCAAAGATTTGATGTTTTGCATAAGTTATGATTTTGGCGGAAGATTGTATATCATGTATATCGAGTGTATATCTTAAGGAAAACGATATGAAATGTTTCTAGAACTATATGGTGATGATCATGATGGTTGTTGAATATGAAATTATTGATCTTAGTTGAAAGTTGGGTTGAATTGAAGATTATGTCAACTTGTGAGAAAAATGACTAGTTGAAGGATATTTGTGTTTTTAATGTTCATTGTTGATATTGTTGTTGTCGTTTGGGTTGTTGTTGATGATTTATAGCCGAGTTGAATTCTCGGGGTGTCATATGTATAGGGGAAGTGCTGCCGAAATTTCGGTAGCCAAATATGCTTAAAGTTGAAATAATGGCATTAATAATTCACAATTGGTAAACTTGACCAATTGCAGTTTTTCGACGAAACGGGAAGTGAGTTTGGAAAGGCTTAAGGAGCGCGAAAGGTATGTAAAGCAAACCCAATTCTTCCCTTGGCATGCCCTAGTGTGTTAGGGTCGGATCCGGGCCTCGAAGGACCTCTTGGCCCTCGGAATCCGCAAGACAAAATTTCAGTTTTTCCTTCAGTAGAATTGAACCATTTTGATACGCTTTTTCTGAAATTATGCAATTTTGCTCTAAAGTATTCAGAAAGTCATAGAATGTTTGTATAACCTTTTTAGGTGATACTATATGCTTAGAGGGCACAATTTGAGCCCGCCGCCTTGTTTGTCCCAAGGCGGGCCCGCTATTTACGGTTTTGCCCCTAATGTGTTAAAGCTTCCTTTTTAAGCTATTTTTGGAAGAAATGTTTTAATTACCCTACTAATCGCTTAACGAATATTATTTTAAATATTCTGTTAAATATTATAAATTATTTTGACACTCGGAATGACTTCGGGAAAGTTATACTTCTGTAATTTATTATGATATCCGAAATACATTTATTATGATTCAGTCCGACCCCATTGGATTTGTTTGTCTTTGATACGCTTCATCGAGTCTTTAAAAACATTTATTATATTTTTAAATTGCATTAGTCTCTCACTACTCCATTCGTGGATGTCCCAATGTTTCCCACACTGAGCCCGGGCCAGGATATGTTGTCAAGCGTAATTCTCTGCATTGTTCGCCGCGTCCCGATGTGAGGGGGCAGGTATACGCGTACATGGATCTGTGGAGTATGATGTGCCATGTCCGCCTATTCTGATCTGATCTGTTATGGCCATTTTGATATGATATTATATGATACGGGGCCACGCCCCTTTTCTGATTCCTCTGTATTGTGGCACCAGTGTCGGGAGGGTGACCACGTTCTGTCTGCCGAGTCCCGTGGCAGGGATCGGATATGATATGACATATGTTTCTGTACACATTCTGTCTGATTTGGAAATATGCATTTGACACTCTGGATTTTGTACCCATTTTCTGTAATCATTATGATTTGACTTCTATGATTCCGCTTTACATATTCAGTACATATTTCGTACTGACCCCCTTTCTTCGGGGGCTGCGTTTTCATGCCGCGCAGGTACAGACGACAGGTTTGCTGATCCGCACGTTTAGGATCCCATTTCTGCTATTTTGGGGCGCTCTCTTCTACAGAGCCCATCTTTTGGTACAGTCTGTCACTGCTATCTGGATATGTACTTTGTTCAGGGTATGATGGGGCCCTGTCCCGTCTTATGATTATGATATGTTCTGTAGAGGTCTGTGGATACATCTGTGTGGGTTCTGTACATATGTTTGGGATGTTTTGTTTTATGATAGCCTTATCGGCTTCTGTGTGCCAAGTCTGCTCTTCGGCTAAATTCTGTAGCATCCACTAATGTTATTATTATATTATTATTCTGATAATATGCTAATTTGGGTATCGGGTACGTATAGGTGCCCAGCTAGGGCACTGGTCGCGGCCCACGGGGTTGGGTCGTGACAAAAGTGGTATCAGAGCGGTTCGTCCTCGGAATGTCCACAGACCGTGTCTAGTAGAGTCTTGTTTATCGGTGTGTTGTGCACCACACCTATAAACATGAGGCTACAGGGCATTTAGGATACTACCCTTCTTTCTGTCTTAGATCGTGCGATAGAGCTGTGTTATCAGGATGACCCCTCCCTAACGAGTGGCTATGTTTGCAGATATGCCTCCAAAAAAAGGCAACAACGGCCCAAAAGGCCTAGTCAGCAGCCTTGGGAGAGACTAGCCGGGTCCAGAGGATTACCAGGGCCCAGGCACATATTGCTCCGGGGACTTTGCCCCAGACAGAGGGTTCGTCTACACCGCCACTCGTGGAGGAGATTGGGGCGGCCGTAGCTGCAGATCGGGGGGCGGCTCCACCGCCAGCTCCCACAGTTCCAGTACCTGAGCCTCCAGCTCCACGGCCAGGCACTGAGGATCTGTCTATGAGGGAGGCAGTCCAGTTGCTGACTAGACTTGTGGCAGGGCAGGTTCAGGGGCATGGACTGGGAGGTGACCGGGCAGTCAGGCGTGATAGTTCGAGAGCCCGTGAGTTTTTGACTTGTAACCCTCCAGAGTTCTTCGGGACAAAGCCCGAGGAGGATCCTGAGGAGTTTATTAGGAAGATGCGACGCACTCTAGATTTGATTAATGCTTCCGAGACAGAGTCAGTCGCGTTAGCTTCGTACCGGTTATATGATGTGGCGGCAAACTGGTACGAGTCATGGGGGCTATCCAGGGGGGACGGCGCTCCTCCAGCAGTTTGGGGCGATTTTTCTCAAGCATTTCTTGGACACTTTCTGCCCCCAGAGTTGCGACGAGCCAAATCTGATAGGTTCTTATTATTGAGGCAGAAGGGCCGCAGTATCCGGGACTACAGTTTGGAGTTTGATTCCTTGGCCCGATATGCACCTACTGTGGTGGCTACTATGGCGGACCGGATGCACAGATATATTATGGGGCTGGATCGGTATTTTGTTGATAGCTGCTTAGTATTGGCTGCTCAGTCCGGTATGGACATTGCCCGTATCCAGGCCCATGCCCAGGGCATGGAGGATCGGGGCAGGGGAGGACACCAGCCTGACAGGGGCCAGGATCGGAGACAGCCCAAGAGGGCCAGGTCATCTGGAGACTTTCGGGGCAGACAGCCCCAACAGCCGCAGCAGCCTAGCAGATTTTCATCTCAGCCGGCGCAGAGCGCGCCTCCCCAGCCTGCAGGTCGCAGATTCGATAGCCCAGAGTATTCAGGAGCAGGCCAGAGCTCCAGGACTTCAGGTTCGCGGACAGATAGGGGTTCTGGTCAGATGAGGCCACCCAGGGTTCAGTGTTCTTTTTGCGGCAGATACCATACGGGAGAGTGCTACAGAGCCACCGGTGCATGCTTTTCTTGTGGCCGTGAGGGCCATTCTGTGAGAGATTGCCCGTATAAGGGTAGTTCGGGTGGTGCAGTGCAGCCTACCGGATCAGCCGCTGGGTCTTCATCTTCGTCAGTGGCTATGCGCCCTACGGGGCAGGGTATTTCGGCACCAGTGGGTCGCAGCAGAGGCCGTGGTGGAGCTTCTAGTATTAGCGGTCCTTCGAACCGCATTTATGCTTTGGCCAGTCGCCAGGATCAGGAGGCATCTCTTAATGTCGTCACAGGTACTTTATTGGTCTTCTCTCGATCTGTGTATGCACTAATTGATCCAGGTTCGACTTTATCATATATTTCACCCCTTGTTGCCGGTAAAATTGGTATTATGTCTGAACCTATAGAGCCATTTGAGGTAGCCACACCGATAGGGGATTTTGTTGTAGCGAAACAGGTTTATAAAGACTGTTCTGTGATCGTTTGTGACCGTGACACTAAGGCAGATCTGGTAGAGTTAGATATGACTGAATTTGATGTTATTATGGGTATGGATTGGCTAGCTTCCTGTTACGCTAATGTTGACTGCCAGAATAAGGTAGTTCGTTTCCAGTTTTCCGGGGAGCCAGTTATAAATTGGGCTGGTAATACAGCATCGCCGAAAGGTAAGTTTATTTCATACCTTAAGGCAAAGAAAATGATCAGAAAGGGTTATATCTATCATCTGGTTCGGGTGCAAGACTTGGACGCCGAGACGCCGACACTTCAGTCAGTCCCCGTGATTAATGAGTTTCCAGATGTTTTTCCCAACGAGCTTCCAGGTCTTCCTCCAGAGCGGGAGATAGACTTCTCTATTGACTTACTCCCAGACACTCAGCCTATCTCTATTCCTCCGTATAGAATGGCGCCTGCAGAGTTAAAGGAGTTGAAGGAGCAGCTGAAAGATTTGTTGGATAAGGGCTTCATCAGACCCAGTACTTCGCCTTGGGGAGCCCCGGTATTATTTGTACGTAAGAAAGACGGGTCGCTGCGTATGTGTATTGATTATCGGCAGCTGAATAAGGTAACTATAAAGAATAAATACCCCCTCCCCAGGATTGATGATTTGTTTGATCAGCTGCAGGGCGCTAAGTGTTTTTCGAAGATAGATCTTCGATCCGGTTACCACCAGGTGCGAGTACGAGAGGCCGATATCCCTAAGACAGCTTTCCGGACCCGATATGGGCATTACGAGTTCAGGGTTATGTCTTTTGGGCTGACAAATGCTCCCGCAGTATTCATGGATTTGATGAACCGGGTATTCAGGCCATTCTTGGATATGTTTGTAATTGTATTCATTGATGATATCCTGGTTTATTCTCGGTCTGAGGCGGAGCACGCAGATCATCTGAGATCGGTATTAGGGGTACTCCGGCATCAGAAGTTATATGCGAAATTTTCTAAGTTCGAATTCTGGCTGTCTTCAGTGGCCTTCTTGGGGCATATTATTACAGCTGATGGTGTCCGGGTGGACACACAGAAGATTGAGGCCGTGAAGAATTGGCCCAGACCTACGACGCCCACAGAGGTACGCAGTTTCCTGGGGTTAGCAGGTTATTACAGGAGGTTTGTGGAGAAGTTTGCTTCGATTTCAGCGCCTTTGACAAGGCTGACTCAGAAGGGAGCTAAGTTCCAGTGGACTGATGCTTGTGAACGAAGCTTCCAGTTGCTGAAAGAGAAGCTGACTACAGCCCCAGTTCTGACTCTTCCAGAGGGACCCGATGGATATGTTATTTATTGTGACGCTTCTGGCGTGGGATTGGGCTGTGTATTGATGCAGCACGGCAGAGTTATAGCTTATGCTTCTCGGCATTTGAAAAGGCATGAAAAGAATTATCCTACTCACGATCTGGAGCTTGCAGCGGTGATCCATGCCCTGAAGATATGGAGACATTATTTATATGGCGTTCATGTTGATATCTATACAGATCATAAGAGTCTCCAGTATATTTCCAGGCAGAAAGAGCTTAATTTGCGGCAACGGAGGTGGCTGGAGCTCCTGAAAGACTATGATGTGGATATTCTGTATCATCCGGGCAAGGCTAATGTTGTTGCAGATGCGCTTAGCCGGAAATCTATGGGCAGCTTGGTTGATTTACAGCCAGACAGGAGAGAGATAGTACGTGACATTCATCAGTTGGCTAATCTTGGGGTTCGTCTGGCCGATTCTGGAGATACCCAGATTTCTGTTCGAGGGGTTTCTGAGTCATCCATCAGGGACGATATTAAGCGGCATCAGTTCGAGGATCCTGTCTTAGCTCGGTACAGGGACACAACCTATGATAAGGAGAGGACTCCGTTCGAGTTTTCACCAGACGACACTATGTTATACAGAGGCAGGTTGTGTGTACCTGATATTGCAGGCCTTCGGCAGTAGGTCATGAGCGAGGCACATTATGATCGCTACTCGGTCCATCCTGGGTCTACGAAGATGTACCATGATCTCCGATGCTTATACTGGTGGGACGGTATGAAGCGGGATGTTGCAGAGTTCGTCGCTCAGTGCCCTAATTGTCAGCAGGTCAAGATTGAGCATCAGAAGCCGGGTGGACTGTTGCAGGAGATGGAAATCCCGACTTGGAAGTGGGAGGTTATTAATATGGACTTCATTACAGGATTGCCTCGCACTCCACGGAAGTATGATTCCATCTGGGTCGTCGTTGATAGGCTGACGAAATCAGCCCATTTTCTTCCCGTCAGGACTACCTATTCCGCCGAGGATTATGCCAGGCTCTATATTAAGGAGATTGTGAAGCTCCACGGGGTTCCTATATCTATTATTTCTGACAGAGGCGCCCAGTTTACAGCGCATTTCTGGAGATCTTTTCAGGAGGGACTAGGGACTCAGGTGAGTCTGAGCACCGCATTTCATCCTCAGAGCGACGGGCAGGCCGAGCGCACTATACAGACGCTGGGGGATATGTTGCGGGCCTGCGTTATTGATTTCAGAGGCAGCTGGGATGATCACCTGCCGTTGATTGAGTTTGCATATAATAACAGTTACCATTCCAGCATCCAGATGGCTCCGTACGAGGCTTTATATGGCAGGAAGTGCAGATCGCCGATCAGCTGGTTTGATATTGGCGAGACAGAGTTGATTGGCCCAGATATGGTCCAGCAGGCCGTGGACAAGGTGAAACTTATTCGAGAGCGACTGTTGGCAGCCCAGAGTCGACATAAATCATACGCGGATAAACGGCGTCGACCGTTGGAGTTTCAGGTAGGCGATTGGGTATTTCTGAAGGTATCGCCTATGAAAGGCGTGATGCGGTTCGGCAGAAAGGGTAAGCTCAGTCCGCGTTATATTGGGCCTTATCAGATTGTTCGGAAGGTTGGAAATGTCGCCTATGAGTTAGATTTGCCATCTGATTTGGAAGCGGTACATCCGGTATTCCATGTCTCTATGCTTCGCAGATGCATTGGTGACCCTTCCAGAATTTTCCCTGCGGATGATATTCAGGTGTCGGAGTAACTATCGTACGAGGAGCAGCCCGTATCTATTTTGGATCGTCAGGTAAGGAGGCTTCGGAATAAAGATGTAGCCTCTGTTAAGGTACTGTGGCGGAACGATAATAGGGAGGAAATGACATGGGAGGCCGAAGAGGAAATGAAGAAGAAATATCCTCATTTGTTCTCTATACCCACAGGTAACCTTAAATCCCTGCTTTAATTTATTCCAATATCAATCGTGTGTCATATGTGATGTCTGTAAACATGAACTCCCCCAAAGTATTTTCAAACCCTATGAGATTAATTTAACATTCGAGGACGAATGTTCTAAAGGGGGGGAGGATGTTATATCCCGTATTTTTGAACCTCGGAGCATCTGCTGGGGTGGGGCCCACATACCGAGATTTTTTTTGGAACATCTGAAAAGTCATATGAATCACATATGTAAAGTTAAACACAACTCATGAAGTACCTTTGGACCAAATCAAAGTGGAAACCCTCCAAACGAATATTTTTAAGAAAACGTTTTCGGGTGACCTGACTTTGGGGGGCAAAAACTGTATTGTAAGTTTGGAATTTCGAAAATACCTTTAAATAGAAGTTGTAGATAATTGAATTAGCTTTCAATCCATAGGTCGTGGGTTCCCAGGTGACGTCGGTACAAGGAGTTATGAACGTTTTAAGGTCGAAAGGTCAGTGGGCTAGGCCCAACTCGGACCAACCGAGTTGGCCCAAAAAAAAAAAAAAAAAAAAATTTAGGCCCAATGTTTAAGGGGTGGCCGGCCAAGTGAGGCCCAACCCATGGCTTTAATGAATATTTCCATGTGCTAATTAATTATAAAGGGATCACTATCCCTTAGAAGGTTCAAGAGACTTAGAAGAGAAAGAAGAGCAAAACAAGAGCAAAAAAAAGAAGACATTTCGGGTTTGGTGTGGAAAATTCACCACCAAAAATCTTGTGTTAAAAATTTGTATTTTGTGGTTTCCTTAGTAAGTTGAGTCCCCTCTTCAACTTGGTGTAGTTGGTTTGGAGAAAGGAGGCCTTGGTTCACCAAAGTGATCACAAATTCAAGTAAAGAAGACTAGAGGAAAAGGTAAGAATTTATCCTTTATTCTTGTGTTATGGAGTTTTGTTTGGGTTGTAGTATATAGAAATGTGTTGATTGTATGGAGAAATGGAAGTTTGCAAAGTGGGTGTGTGGTATATATGTGTAGCCATGTGTATTTGTATATTGTATAGCCAAAAATGTATAGAATTCATGTTGTATTCTAGTTGTGAATGTGATGGAATTTATGTTGAGAATGAAAGTGGAATAAATTTGATTGAATGGAGAAAAATAGCATATGGCCGTGTGGTATATTTGACTTGGGAATGAAATGGATTAAGTTTGTTTAGAGTATTGGAGTGTTGTTGTAATGCTTGATATGTAAATGAAGTTAGAATGATATAAGTTTGTATTGAATTGGAATGTAGAAACTTATGTCGTTTTAGTATGGTTTTTCCGACATTAAGGAAATGAAGTTGTTTGGTTGTTAGTTGTGATGACCATTGATGAATTTGGAAGTTGGAAACTTGTTATGAAGTTGTATGCCAAAGATTTGATGTTTTGCATAAGTTATGATTTTGGCGGAAGATTGTATATCATGTATATCGAGTGTATATCTTAAGGAAAACGATATGAAATGTTTCTAGAACTATATGGTGATGATCATGATGGTTGTTGAATATGAAATTATTGATCTTAGTTGAAAGTTGGGTTGAATTGAAGATTATGTCAACTTGTGAGAAAAATGACTAGTTGAAGGATATTTGTGTTTTTAATGTTCATTGTTGATATTGTTGTTGTCGTTTGGGTTGTTGTTGATGATTTATAGCCGAGTTGAATTCTCGGGGTGTCATATGTATAGGGGAAGTGCTGCCGAAATTTCAGTAGCCAAATATGCTTAAAGTTGAAATAATGGCATTAATAATTCACAATTGGTAAACTTGACCAATTGCAGTTTTTCGACGAAACGGGAAGTGAGTTTGGAAAGGCTTAAGGAGCGCGAAAGGTATGTAAAGCAAACCCAATTCTTCCCTTGGCATGCCCTAGTGTGTTAGGGTCGGATCCGGGCCTCGAAGGACCTCTTGGCCCTCGGAATCCGCAAGACAAAATTTCAGTTTTTCCTTCAGTAGAATTGAACCATTTTGATACGCTTTTTCTGAAATTATGCAATTTTGCTCTAAATTATTCAGAAAGTCATAGAATGTTTGTATAACCTTTTTAGGTGATACTATATGCTTAGAGGGCACAATTTGAGCCCGCCGCCTTGTTTGTCCCAAGGCGGGCCCGCTATTTACGGTTTTGCCCCTAATGTGTTAAAGCTTCCTTTTTAAGCGATTTTTGGAAGAAATGTTTTAATTACCCTACTAATCGCTTAACGAATATTATTTTAAATATTCTGTTAAATATTATAAATTATTTTGACACTCGGAATGACTTCGGGAAAGTTATACTTCTGTAATTTATTATGATATCCGAAATACATTTATTATGATTCCGTCCGACCCCATTGGATTTGTTTGTCTTTGATACGCTTCATCGAGTCTTTGAAAACATTTATTATATTTTTAAATTGCATTAGTCTCTCACTACTCCATTCGTGGATGTCCCAATGTTTCCCACACTGAGCCCGGGCCAGAATATGTTGTCAAGCGTAATTCTCTGCATTGTTCGCCGCGTCCCGATGTGAGGGAGCAGGTATACGCGTACATGGGTGTGTGGAGTATGATGTGCCATGTCCGCCTATTCTGATCTGATCTGTTATGGCCATTTTGATATGATATTATATGATACGGGGCCACGCCCCTTTTCTGATTCCTCTGTATTGTGGCACCAGTGTTGGGAGGGTGACCACGTTCTGTCTGCCGAGTCCCGTGGCAGGGATCGGATATGATATGACATATGTTTCTGTACACATTCTGTCTGATTTGGAAATATGCATTTGACACTCTGGATTTTGTACCCATTTTCTGTAATCATTATGATTTGACTTCTGTGATTCCGCTTTACATATTCAGTACATATTTCGTACTGACCCCCTTTCTTCGGGGGCTGCGTTTTCATGCCGCGCAGGTACAGACGACAGGTTTGCTGATCCGCACGTTTAGGATCCCATTTCTGCTATTTTGGGGCGCTCTCTTCTACAGAGCCCATCTTTTGGTACAGTCTGTCACTGCTATCTGGATATGTACTTTGTTCAGGGTATGACGGGGCCCTGTCCCGTCTTATGATTATGATATGTTCTGTAGAGGTCTGTGGATACATCTGTGTGGGTTCTGTACATATGTTTGGGATGTTTTGTTTTATGATAGCCTTATCGGCTTCTGTGTGCCAAGTCTGCTCTTCGGCTAAATTCTGTAGCATCCACTAATGTTATTATTATATTATTATTCTGATAATATGCTAATTTGGGTATCGGGTACGTATAGGTGCCCAGCTAGGGCACTGGTCGCGGCCCACGGGGTTGGGTCGTGACAACCGACTTTATGTCACTCCGATAGACGTAACTTTCTTTGGACTCCCGTGCATGCTGGTTATATGATACAGGGATATGTGTATGGACATGTATATGTATAATAGAGAAGTAAATGTACACGTATATGTATATGGGGAAAGGGGAAGGGCCACTGTTATATCACCACCTGATTCAGCTGGATTCCATCCTGGACGCGGGATGCCCGGACGCGGGATATGGGAGAGCCGTACACGGCGTCTGTATATGTGATGTATGATATATGTGATGTGTTGTGTTGGGACACTATTGGGGAGGGGGGTGGGAGAGCCGATTCATTCGGCATCTGTAAATGTGAGTATAAGATACCGTTTACTGAAATGTACTGTTTTCTGTATACGAGAATAAGGAACACCGTATTCTGAAAAATGGGCTAAGCTTGCATGGTATCTGCCTACAGAACATACATATGTACAGGTTACTTCTGCTCCGGGATAAGCTCTATATATTTATTCGGTCATTATTCACACTCTATATTCAGTTACTGTGTTATCACTCATGCCTTACATACTCAGTACACTATTCGTACTGACGTCCCTTCTTGTGGACGCTGCGTTTCATGCCGCGCAGGTCAGCATACAGGTGGACTTGATCCTTAGGAGCTATACCAGCCGCACTTGACAGCGCTCCAGTTGTTCCGGAGCCTCACTTCCGTGGTACTATTTTGTGTATGTATTTTTGGGCACGACAGTACTCGGCCCTTCCTATGTATAAGTGTACTATGTCTAGAGGCTCATAGACAGATACGCACAGTCAGTTATGTATAGTTAAATATGTGGTATTTTGGCATCTTAATGCTGCTGTATGAAGTAATAGCGAAGCTTACTAGTCAATGTTCATAATGACGCTGCTAATGTTAATGTTCAGTTCGAAAAAAAAAATATGGCACTGTTCATACGGCTTGCTAAGAGGTACAGGTAAAATGATAGGTAAGGGGTGCTCGGTACAAGTATCGGGTACTCGTCACGGCCCCTAGTCGGGTCGTGACAAGTACGGTGCTGTACCGTCGTTTGAAAGGTTTTATATTCCTCCGATAATCCTCGCAGAAGACGAAGCACAAGTCGTTCGTCGGAAACTTTGTGGCCGACGTTTGCGAGATTGTCTGCAAGAACTTTTAGCCTGGCGCAGCATGCTTTCACATTCGGAAAATCCACCAATTTGGTGTTGGTGAATTTTGCATCAAGAGCAAGAGCCCTAGCCGATTTGTTGTCTTGAAAGAGATGAACAAGACGATTCCATGCCTCGGCTGCAGTGTCCTCTTGATGAATGATCGTGTTGAGAAGATCATTCGATATTGTACCATATATTCATTGACGAACAATGTCATCTAGCTGTTCCCATAGAGCCTCCGTAGCAAGTTTCTCGGCTGCCGTTGCCGGTGGTGGCACGGTGGGGGAGGCAGGAGGTAGTATGTGGTCGATCACCAAGTTTGCTCGGCAATGGAGCTTGAAGAGGGTAGCCCAGTTGTTGTATTGGCTTCCTTCATAGTCAAGAACAATAGGAATGCATGATTTGATATTGGTGACTGTAGTCGCAGGGTGCAACTTGGAGGTGTCAGCCATGGAGAAGGGGAGGAGGAAGAGCCGAATAGAAGGAAGACAAGAAAATTGTCGACGGCTAGGGTTTAGGTGATCGGCAGCTAGGATTTAGGTTGCTAGGGTTTTAGGAGAGACCTAGACTGATACCATGTAAGAGAATATTTTGCCTGTCCGTTTTCATTGTTTCATAGGTTAATATACATCATGTACATCATAATTGTAGGCTACAAATTAGGAAATAATTTGACTAATGGATTCTAACATATGCTATCCTAAAATAGCAGATTACAAAATATATGGGACTAAATATGTACAGACTCTAACAGATAGTTACAATACCTATTTGGGACATCAAGAATGGAATCTTATGCGTTCTAATCTTCTCCTTTTTTTTTGGGGGGGGGGGGGGGGGGGGTAGGTCATGATTCCTAATATCTGCTCGGCTGAAATTATGATTTAAGCTGATCTTAGATCAAATCATTTAGGGTCAGCTGTCTGATTATTTTTTTAGAATAAGCCTAATTTGTAAAATCTAGATTAAAGAAATAGTATTATCTAGGTCTTTACTCAAGCACTTAATTGGGTGAACCATCTAGTAGGCCGTACTTTATTCTCACTACACAAGCTTTAAATAAGTTCGCGTCCATGATGGAAATACTTAATTAAATTGCTCAATATAGTTGATGAGGGTGATAATCAATCTAAGAGATGCCTTGAGATACTAGAGGAATTAATTAAGGATCCATACCTGTTAGTGCATCCATGAAGGACCAAGACGTTCTTCTATGCGAAGCTGAGGGTACTGCACGACACAATATTGTAAGCACATCAAAATAGTTATCAAACACAACTCCGAAGGAACCAAATTAACAAGACGAATCTTGAAATTAACTCAATCCCAAAAGTTAGTTCATGAGATGAGAATATTCAAAAGCAAACATGTAAAAAGACTACAATTAACACTCTCAATCAATGTATGAAACTGTAACTTCCCTGTCACACTGAAGCTGAACATATAAAATTACAACATGTTGGGCTAATATCTTAAAATCTAACACAAGTACTGATAGGTTCAACTCTCATACCATGTACATTAATAATATTGGTTTCATGTCTAACTCAATCCTTAAAGCTAAACTCATAAGCTGGAGATCGATCTTTTAAGACCATGAAAAGAGATTATAGCACACCCTCAACAATATGATGAGACTACTCTAGCCATTCCTAATTTGAGTAAACTAAATTGAATAGCACTCACAACAAGAAGGGAAGAAAAGAAAATGAAATAAAACCTTTAAGTGGGGAAAATGTCAACATCCCGAGATCTAGATTTCACGTTGTAATATTAGCATCTAACCATACCTACTTCAATTAGAAACAACTATATGTATTAATCTGACCAATTCCCAAAGTATATATTTGTGCTAAGTCCGCATTCGTTGCTACACAAAAGTAATGAATGTAGTGATACGTATACTTTACACTCAACATTTTAGATATGCCTATATAAATTTGAGAGTGAGTTACCCAAATCACAATTGGAAGTAGAATTCCAGCTACCACACATGCACAAATTGCTAAAATCATTGACATGATAGCCACAAGATCCACCAGTTGCCGCACAAGCTTTACAAAATGTGTCGTTCCCTTGGACTGTGTACTTCACCCTTATACCATAAGACCATTCATCTGGCCCTCCCAGTCTCAAAGGTGCCACATTATATGCACTGCTGTACCCTTGACAACCAAGCCTGCTCAAATTTACATCCTTGATTGCTTCATATGCAGTTGCACAGCATTGGGGTGGGCCCGACCCGTTCACGGAGTCCGTCCCGATTAGGCTTCATGCTGGACAACCGTAATACTCGTCACAGCCCATCCCAGCAACATTCCTGCATGGCAAGTGCTTTCCTGTGAAACCTTGGAAGAGTGGTGATTCTGCCTTGCAATGTAGCAGCATGAACACATTGTCCACCACGGGGCTGAAGTACGGCTCCCGCCACCGCTCCACAACGAAGCCGTTGCCCCATTTGCCGAGCGTGATAGACGTGCACGTCGACATGTGAGGTTCATCTAAGGTGAGGGATCGGTAGGCATAATCTATGTCCACGACGCGGTATGAGCCTGAGCTTATGTGAAGCATTTGCACATTATTGATGCAAAACAAGAGATCTCGGTAGCCGTGGTGGCCGCAGCCCGGTTGAAGTGCAAACGGGTAATCAATGGTCAAGTTTCCGCAGTATGATCGGCAGGTATATACATGGCCGTAGCAATAAGTTTTTGGGACTAAATACAGGAAGACAAAAGCTAAGAGGATATAAGCCATGGCTGAACAAAGAGATATGGGGGAAAACTATTTATGCTTCTTACTTAACATTGGAACATACCATACTATTATTAAGTAATAAATTGATTGATACTTTGCTTAGGATGTAGAGAATGCTCAAGGATACTGACTTTTCAGTGCACTTTATTCGGATGTTTGGTTGGAGAATCTGAGGACAACTCTGTTTACCCTGAATTTAGGTAATCAATTAAATTTATGAGTGAGGTATAGGATATGTAGTTGAGCTTTAATCTATTTGGTTGAAAAAAGATATATATGGATATGCTATGAAGAAGTGAATACTAATCGATGGTTTGCACTAAATATATGTATTTAGTAATATATGAGTATTGTTTTATAGAATAAAGCTAAAGAATAACACACTGAATCCGGACCAAAATCAAAGAATGAGAGCGGGAGATTTTATATATTTTGCTATTACAATGTTCTAGAACTAAAGAAGGCAACCTTTGAAAGTAGGGTGATGGCCCCTATTTATTGTTTTGCCTTATGGGCCTAATACAACATAAAAACCCTTTTGAATAAAGAAAAACCCTAAAAAGGATAAGGTTGGGTCGTACGATCTGACAACCGTACGACAGTCAGTACAATGTGGCAGAACGGTCTTGACGCGTGACAATTGTGTAACGGATCACCCGGACCAACGGCCACGAACAACCGGGCCAACGGCGACGACCAACCGGACCAACGATCTTCTTCGCTTTCTTCGAATCAAGCAATTCTCCGGTCCGAAAGAAAGTCTTCATGCTCGTTCTTGTTTCTCTCTTGCCTCGATCTCCGGTCTCACCGGTCTAGCATACGTCTGATTTTTACCGTATACAGATAGTCCCCACACTTTCCGGACCGTAGTTTTATCAGAGTAACGAGAAGTGTATGAATCAAGAGACCGGTGGTTCCATACGCTCATTATTATCTTTTCATTTTGGTGGGAACAGTTGCATCACGTCCTCCTATCATCAGCCACGTGTCTCATCCCGGATGGTCAGCTCTGACAACCGCCGTAACTGTTACACCTCAGAACTTTGGGTTGCTGAGCGGTGAATGGACTAACGTAAGTTAAGGTGTACATGATGTCCGTACGAGTAAGAAGGGGATGCTTAATGATTCTAATTAAGATTCCAAAGAAGTTAGAAGCAAGGGAGAAAAGTTCGTCAAATGAAACTCCACTGCAGTTCTGCGAAAGGGGGTTTCGACGGTCGTTCTTTGCACCGTCGGACGGGTTGACGCTTCGTCGATGGTGCCGTAGAATTGAGTTAGCGCAAAAGACCATTCGACGAAGCATATCAACGCTCCGTCGATCAGTTCGACGGACCGTCCTTCTCACCGTAGAATGAAAGGAGACGAAGGGTTGCTCACTGGAAATTTAACGACTTCGACGGTCAGATCGATGCTCCGTCGATCCCATCGACGCTTCGTTGATCATACCGTATATCATGGTCGGGACAGATTTCATGATTTATATTAGAGGACCCAAGTTCATTTTATTTTCATTTCATTTCCACTCTCCTCTCTTCAAGAAACCTCTAGAACATTATCTAATATTCATCCACAAGAAATCAAAGGACATCCATGGTCAACTACACCAAAACCATGAAATCAAGTGTATGAAACCCATTAAAAGTTCATCTAAGCCAAGAAAACTCAAGAGAAGAGAATTAGGGTTTTGGTGCAAGAAGGGAAGTTCCACTCAAGGGTTGTTCATCCACCATCCAAGGTGAGTTTCATGGTATTTACATGTTATTTAAGGAGTTGAAAAGTTGAAACACTTAGATTGTAGAAGGAGGTAGAAAATGGGTCATAAATATGGGAATAATGACATTGTTGGGTAAAGGTTTGGATTGAGTCACGATTATCGATATGTTGTGATTGTAAATATGTTATAAAGTACATCTAGACCATGGAATAAGTATTATATATGAGAAAACGCAATAATGAGATATAACTATAATTGTGGAGAAATTGAAGGGAAATTGTGAATTGTGGTAAATGTAGATGATTGATGATTGTTGTTGCGATATTGTGAATATTGTTATGGATGTTTGGGAGTTGATATATGATATGGGGAAAAGTTGTATAAACAAAGGAAATGCTGCCCAATTTTCTTTAGCTTTAGTAAGAACTTCAAGTAATCGATTAGCTAATGTTCATGCGACTTCTCTTGAAGGTAGAAACGTGGGCATTGAAAGAGAACAAGCAAGCGATAGATTAGTTAAATGGAAAAGGTATGTGAGGCTAGTCCTTTGTTTCTATGGCATGAATCCAATGGCTTGACTTTTCCTTCTTCTTCATGAATTTCTTATATTCCGGAAAAACTATGTGTCTATGTTCATGAATAGCTATATGAGATAAGAGATATGTTACGAGCCCAATAACGTTGATGATGAGCTTGAGTCTAAAGATTCTAGAGTTCATGATATGATGTTCCTATAAGTTAATGATGTTGTTTATTGTATACACTCACCTTATATACTATTTCCTTCAAGGTGAGGCAGAATACTTATAAATGTTCCATAATGGAATCGGGGGTTCACGACCTTATGTCACCTCGATAAAGTATAGCTATCTTTGAGTTACTATGCATGCATTATGATGATTACATGATTGATGATATTACACCACGCCTATATGGCCGGGCAGCACCGCTAAGGCGGGCGGCTTATAGATGATTTCACCGTGTCTATATGGCACGGGTAGCACCACTAGTGGGCGGCATGAGATGGTACCTCGGACGCGGGAGGCCTGGACGCAGGCTAATGATTATCACACCGATCTGATATGGATGGGCAGCTTATACATTTATGCATATATGATATGATGATGATTATGAAAGTAAGCCAGCATGCATTATTTCTTTCATGATTCATAGTCAGATGCAGATTGCTCCTCATTTGATGCCTCCTCATGTCATTGATGCTTCATTATTATTTATGCCTCTCATACTCAGTACAATGTTCGTACTGACGTCCCTTTTCTTTGGACACTGTGTTCATGCCCACCGGTAGACAGGGAGATGATTTTGATCCAGATTCGTAGGAGCTATTAGCTGATTTGAAGAGCACTCCATTTTCCGGAGGTGCCATTGATTATTCTTTTGGTATAAATGTATATGTATGTTGTGGGCACGACAGGGTCTTGTCTCGTCCATATGTCTAGTACTCTAGTAGAGGCTCGTAGATGCGCAGTGTGGATAGTATGGTCTCACAAGTTCCTCATGTATATAAAGTAAATATGTTTCAAATGATAATAATTACCATGGTTATGAGCATAAGATGCATGAATGAGAGCAGATGAGTAGTAGAACGAGTGGTGCTCGGTGGTTAGCCCCGGGTACCCGTCACGGCCCCTAGTCTGGTCGTGAAAAAAGTCGTATCAGAGTAGTTCAGTCCTGGGAAGTGTCTACGAGTCGTGTCTAGTAGAGTCTTGTTTATGGTGTGTTGTGCGCCACGCTAATAAACAAGAGGCTACAGGGCATTTAGGAAAAATGACCATCTTTCATCTTAAGAGATCGTGCGATAGAGCTGTATTATAGGATTATCCCCTCCCTAATTGTGCGTTATAATTTCAGCAAAGCTGATGAAAGGAAAAGCTACGGCAGCCCAGAAGGGCAAGATGGTGGTAGAAGAAGGGCTTGAACGAGAGCCGTCTATAGATTTGGAGGAGGGCGAACCCCAGAATAAGGCCCCACCTCGGTTTTCCCATACTTCACCCACTTTTGAGGATCAGAGGGGAGCCTCAGCTTTAGCTCCAGCACCCCCTCGTTCCTCCACCAGATGCCTCGGGCCAAGAGATAAGATAGGCCATTTTTCTACTGACTCAATTGGTAGACGCTCAAGTTCAGCGACAGGATGTAGGCCACGATAACAGGGGTTGGAGGAAGAGAGCTAGTTTTTTAGAGTCTAATCATGAGCGTAGGGGTGCTCCGAGGCAATAATTCTCTAGGCACTCAATTCGTTCACCAAGTGGTGCTCCTCCGCAGTTTCCTAGACCCCGATTTGATGGATCTACTTATTTTAAGTCACCCCCGAGTCTCAGAGTTTCCAGTTCTCGGATTCGGAGTGGTTCTAGTCAGACGAGATCCCCGGTACCACGATGTACTCAGTGTCGCAAGTTACATTGGGGACCATGCCGCTTGGGCTCGGATGTTTGTTATACCTATGCTCGGCCAGGCCATATCATGCGCGACTGCCCATGGAGGCGTGGTAAAGATGAGGTTTGACCTATAGGGTTAGTAGCTGGCTCTTCGTCATCGGTACACCCTCCAAGGCCAAGTCCATAGATGTTAGTAGGTGGTGATAGATACCAAAGAGAAGCGCCCAGTCCAAGTGGATCCCAACATCATATCCATGCGTTAGCTGAGCGACAGGGTCTTGAGTCTTCCCCTGATATTATCCTAGGTATATTGTCAGTATCCTTTTACGATATGTGTGCATTGATGGATTCGGATCCTATGCTGTTATGTATCACCCCCGTTGTGATGATTATGTTGAGGTGAAAAAAAAATTGAGCCAATCCGACAATTTGAGATGGCTATATTTGTTAGTAACCTAGGGATAACCAGAATCGTGATTTACGAGTAAGTTGATTGTCGGTGAGTGAATATAAATAATATGTGTATGTATATAGATATTGGAAATCTAGACCGAGTGTGCAGGCACAACTTATGAGACAAGCCCTACTATTTATATCCTTTAATGGTAAGTGATCTTGTGTTGTGCAGTTGCGTATTATGTGTGTTCCGATATATGTCCTATTGAGACATCAGACGTGTTTTCTGGGCTATGTGCAGGTTTGGGATTGTTATGCTTACAAAAGAAACTCTGCTGATATTTTCATAGAATTTGAAGGAGACAAGGTACAAGCTTATGATATGTCCTGACGAGAAATGATGATGTGCAACAAGGTAATGGCAGGACGAGATTGAGTTAGGAGTATCATTGACAACTATAAGAGATGAGTAACGGTAATTACAAGATCGACAATGATATGGTAAAGAGAAATACTAGGGTAAATTAGGAAGACTGGCAGTGCTAAAGCACGACATAGAAGAGAAAGGGTAACTCCAATGGAAGCGATACCGAGGTATTGATTGGAGGGATAAGCACGACAAAGTCGCGATAAGTTTACTAGCGACTAAAGTAACAGTACCCGGAGACAGAAGTACGAATACAAAGGGTTATAATGAATGAGAACACGTTGGTAAAACAATTTATATGGTGAGCGGGACAGAACTGATTATAAGGAGTAACGGGTTGAGTATGCCTACTTCACGAGGTTTATCCTATGTTATAAGTAGGCTTGCGAATGAGATCAAGAAGTGTCACTCTATAGAGTTGATTATGGTCAGGGTATAATGAGAACGCAACAAGAACTGTAATGCAAACTATAGCGAGGAAACGACTAAGGATGTGACATGTTCTATATGAATAAAAAGTAAATGCAAGTGTGAAACCAACAAGCGAGCCATGGGGCAGTAGATGAGAAAGCTTATAAGACCTTGTTAAGGGAAAGTCCAGCATAGGGAATCCTCCATGACAAAAATGATAGCCAGCAAAAAGGGGAAGTCAACTTGAAAAAGAAATCAGGGGAAAGTGATATGGCAAAGTAGCAATAGTTTGTGATTGGTATAACCGAGAGCCTGAGTGATATCTTTAGCTGGATGTAAAATACCAAGACTACAGAAAGATGAATAACAAAATAGGACGATTATTAAAAAGAGGATCAACACAATAAGGGTGAGAGGGGATGATCAGGATGAACAGAATAAGTTTTGGGAGCAAAGAATGGATTGTACAAAGGTAGTATATTCTAAAGGACAAAAGTGGATGTACTCAGCTAGGGATAGGGTTCCTCATACGAAGAATAAATGATTGATTATAAAACGAGAGAGAGCAAGATAAATTGAGGAGGAAGGAATAAGAACGAGAATAGAGAGAGAAGGAAATGCACGAAGTACGCGTGCTTAAGAAGTAGTTGCGTTATAATTAAAGGGAGATGCATTCCCTACGAATATCCTGCACCAAGTTAGAACGAGTGAAGTATATGAAGTAAAGAGTCGAAAAGAAAAAGATGATCATGAGTTTTGAGTTTACTGTACGACGATAAAGCGATAGAGTAAAGCTATTATCAACGACAAATGTACTACGATTATGATTGGTTTTGAACTCAGTGTTGAGTGCAAAACAAAAGTAAAAGAATAAGAGGCATGAGGGGTATTAGTGGCGTATGAGACTTAGGCCCTGGAAAACAAAGATGACGTTACAAGTGAACTTTGAGCACCGTAGGAGAGGGCAAGTGACATTATATGGATGGTGAGGATAACTAGACCTACTACTATGGTGAGCATCCCTATGGGACAAAAGTTGTTAATTGGAGCAGATTTAGACATTGACTCATAACTACCAGATGAGCTAAGTAAACTACATCCTTGTTCGGATTGCTATATCGGTTGTATTAATTGGTTACAAGACTGCAATGTGAGTATGTTAAGACTTCACACAGGAATTATCGTAGCTATGAATTATAAGAAAACGGCATGAATAAGATGTAGTGTAGTAAGGGATGTATGAATTCAAGATTTGAAGGAGAGACAATGGATTTGAGAATGGTACAAGTAAAACCCTTAAAGGGGGGAAACGAGTAAAGGGAATTCAAGTGTAGAGATTTGGGACGATGGATCCTAAAATGTGACAGATATAGACTCTAAAACAAAGACTGAGAGTTGCGCAGAAATGAGTTCAATGACTAGTAAATAAACGAACACGAATTGAGTAGGCATTTGAGACTGTACGGGAAACCATTCGCGAAGGCCTTGAACCACGTGACATTAGGAGCAAATAACTGAAGAGGCATTGTAAAGGATGACGGTGTTATACTAGAATAGAGGTAAAGACACCAGCGGTAAAGTCGTTGTAAATGATATGTATAGGAATATGACCATGGATACGATTATGAATACGGATGTAGATATGGATACATGTTTATGTATAGATGTGTATGTACACGAATCACGCAAGAACGATTATGTAACTCGCAAGTAATTATACGTCGCCAATAAAACCAAGTGGATATTTAAAAAGAGGAGTAAGAGGTAAACAAGAATAGTGTGGTCATGATACCCCGGGTCAGTTGAAGGAAAATATATGGTAAATTGAGTTGAAATGTTGAGATGGGATTATTGTTAGGGGTAACTTGGACAATTACTTGGAATATGAAATAAGTACATGCTATACGCTTGCTACAGTAGCCCTGGGGTATGACAACTTACGAATGCAATAAGATCACTGAATGAAGGGAAAGCTTAGTCCCCGATACATTAGGCCTTATGAGATGGTATGCAAAATAGGCAAGGTGGCTTATGAATTGGATCTAACATCCATGTCTCGATGCTTCGTAAATATGTTGGAAATCTTACTAGGATCATGCAAATAAATGATGTTCAAGTGACAGAAAAGTTGATCTATGAAAAGGTACCCATTGCCACACTACATAGGCGAGTACGGAGACTTCGAAATAAAGAAGTGGCTTCAGTTAAGGTCTTATGGCGGAATAACAATCGGGAAGAGATGACTTGGGAAGCACAAGAGAAAATGAAATCCAGGCATCCATGCTTATTCCAAATCCCAAGAGAGGTTCAAGATGAAACGTCGGAACTGCAACGTATGTATGCAATAAATGAAGTGTAACAATTAGAGTATCTGAATACCCCTATTTCCATCATTACTCGGAAATTATGTCCCCCTATTTTCAGCAGCTTGCGTAAGTCTTTCTTAGAGTTTTATTGTGTTGTAGCCCTGTGAGGCAGATTATTATGGGTTGTTGTGACAGGATGGTAGCGCCATATTACTGGGGAAACTCTTGCGAAATTTTTGTAGAACTCCCGAGTACTTACCATTCGAGGACGAATGTTCCAAAAGGGGGGAAAAATGTTACACCTCGAAACTTTGGGTTGCGGAGCGGTGAATGGACTAACGTAAGTTAAGGTGTACATGATGTCCCTACGAGTAAGAAGGGGATGCTTAATGATTCTAATTAAGATTCCAAAGAAGTTAGAAGCAAGGGAGAAAAGTTCGTCAAATGAAAATCCACTGTAGTTCTGCGAAAGGGGGTTTCAACGGTTGTTCTTTGCACCGTCGGACGGGTCGATGCTTCGTCGATGGTGCCGTAGAGTTGAGTTAGCACAAAAGACCATTCGACGGAGCATATCGACGCTCTGTCGATCAGTTCGACGGACCGTCCTTCTCACTATAAAATGAAAGGAGACGAAGGGTTGCTCACTGGAAATTTAACGACTTCGACGATCAGATCGACGCTTCGTCGATCGTACCGTAAATCATAGTCGGGACAGATTTCGTGATTTATATTAGAGGACTCAAGTTCATTTTATTTTCATTTCATTTCCACTATCCCCTCTTCAAGAAACCTCTAGAACATTCTCTAATATTCATCCACAAGAAATCAAAGGACATCCATGGTCAACTACACCAAAACCATGAAATCAAGTGTATGAAACCCATTAAAAGTTCATCTAAGCCAAGAAAACTCAAGAGAAGAGAATTAGGGTTTTGGTGCAAGAAGGGAAGTTCCACTCAAGGGTTGTTCTTCCACCATCCAAGGTGAGTTTTATGGTATTTACATGTTATTTAAGGTGTTGAAAAGTTGAAACACTTAGATTATAGAAGGAGGTAGAAAATGGGTCATAAATATGGGAATAGTGACATTGTTGGGTAAAAGTTTGGATTGAGTCACAATTATCGATATGTTGTGATTGTAAATATGTTATAAAGTACATCTAGACCATGGAATAAGTATTATATATGAGAAAATGCAATAATGAGATATAACTATAATTGTGGAGAAATTGAAGGGAAATGGTGAATTGTGGTAAATGTAGATGATTGATGATTGTTGTTGCGATATTGTGAATATTGTTATGGATGTTTGGGAGTTGATATATGATATGGGGAAAAGTTGTATAAACAAAGGAAATGCTGCCCAATTTTCTTTAGCTTTAGTAAGAACTTCAAGTAATCGATTAGCTAACGTTCATGCGACTTCTCTTGAAGGTAGAAAAGTGGGCATTGAAGGAGAACAAGCAAGCGATAGATTAGTTAAATGGAAAAGGTATGTGAGGCTAGTCCTTTCTTTCTATGGCATGAATCCTATGGCTTGACTTTTCCTTCTTCTTCATGAATTTCTTATATTCCGGAAAAACTATGAGTCTATGTTCATGAATAGCTATATGAGATAAGAGATATGTTACGAGCCCAATAACGTTGATGATGAGCTTAAGTCTAAAGATTCTAGAGTTCATGATATGATGTTCCTATAAGTTAATGGTGTTGTTTATTGTATACACTCACCTTATATACTATTTCCTTCAAGGTGCGACAGAATACTTATAAATGTTCCATAATGGAATCGGGGGTTCACGACCTTATGTCACCTCGATAAAGTATAGCTATCTTTGAGTTACTATGCATGCATTATGATGATTACCTGATTGATGATATTACACCGCGCCTATATGGCCGGGCAGCACCGCTAAGGCGGGCGGCTTATAGATGATTTCACCGTGTCTATATGGCACGGGCAGCACCACTAGTGGGCGGCATGAGATGGTACCCCGGACGCGGGAGGCCTGGATGCAGGCTAATGATTATCACACCGATCTGATATGGACGGGCAGCTTATACATTTATGTATATATGATATGATGATGATTATGAAAGTAAGCCAGCATGCATTATTTCTTTCATGATTCACAGTCAGATACAGATTGCTCCTCATTTGATGCCTCCTCATGTCATTGATGCTTCATTATTATTTATGCCTCTCATACTCAGTACAATGTTCGTACTAACGTCCCTTTTCTTTGGACACTGTGTTCATGCCCACCGGTAGACAGGGAGATGATTTTGATCCAGATGCGTAGGAGCTATTAGCTGATTTGAAGAGCACTCCATTTTCCGCAGGTGCCATTGATTATTCTTTTGGTATAAATGTATATGTATGTTGTGGGCACGACAGGGTCTTGTCTCGTCCATATGTCTAGTACTCTAGTAGAGGCTCGTAGATGCGCAGTGTGGGTAGTATGGTCTCACAAGTTCCTCATGTATATAAAGTAAATATGTTTCAAATGATAATAATTACCATGGTTATGAGCATAAGATGCATGAATGAGAGCAGATGAGTAGTAGAACGAGTGGTGCTCGGTGATTAGCCTCGGGTACCCGTCACGGCCCCTAGTCGGGTCGTGACAGTAACTTACGTCGTTTCGAGTCATTTCTCATTAATTATGGGACATGTGGCATCCCCCGGTTGGCTGGGGTTTGAAACTGCCTCGATCCCATAGCTATATAATGCTTTTCTCCTCTTTATTTTTACATTTTACATCTTCATTTCACTTCTTCTCTGTTGTTTTATTTCATTATTTCATCACTTCTAGTCATCCTTCATCTCATATTTCTTGCTGATTCATTGCTTATATTGCATGAGAGGAACCCAGCTTCACCAACTTCTTTAGCTGTTCGTTTAGAAAGTGCTGCTTTTTTTTCTTCCTACTTTCACCATTTTGAGTTTTTTCTTGACTGCTCCCTTACTCTATTTTCCAACTTCCTTTTCGAATTCGCCAAATCTCTTTCATAACTTCAAAATGTCTGCTAACACCGAAACCACCTCCCATGATGTTCCCTCGGTTTCTTCTCAGGGAACCGAGCCAACTTATCAATCCCAGGGAAAACCCGCCTTAGAGCCCACTGCTTTGGACATTGTACCGTCCAAACCCAATTATAATAAGGATTTCGAGGTCGAGAAACCTTCTCTGGTTTTCGACAGGGGGTTTGATGTAAGACGGTACCCCTTATCCAATACCGAGGACAAACTTGATTTAGTCCGGGCCGATTGCGGATGGGACAACCGTCCGGTACAAGTTTTTGCCCCCGGACCTGATGAATCAATCACCGACCATTGAGAGGGATTCTCATACATTTACACTTACCCTTCACACTCAAGCTCGACCCTCCGATCGACCTGGTTATCCTAGATATGTGCCGGACTTACGATGTCACCCTGGCCCAAATTGGTCCGATCGTATGGAGGACCGTGGCTTGCCTCCGGCTATTGGCCAGTAACTTGAAAAAGGAGTTCACGCTAGCTCACTTCATCCGGCTATACTCCCCGAGGTTGTTCCGGGGAGGAGTAATAAAGCTCGCTAAGCGGAGCCGGAACCCAATCTTCTCGAAAATGGACGAAGATAGAGACCAGGGTTGGCTACAGTGTTACATCCGGGTGAGGACCACAAACATTATTCCGGACAACTACATGCTCTTCCCGGGGAGGTGGAATGATAATCGTAAGTTCTTTTAATAATTGTTTTCGAATGCTTTGTCAAACACTAGTCCTTTCACATTCTCACCACTTGTCCCCTTCTTTATACCAGCCGTGGCGTGGATACCTCCGGCTGTCCGGAACATCAACGAATAGGTTAATGCTCTTCTTAGCCAGCACACCCACGAAGCACGGACATGGGGACTCCTGTCGCGTGGCCGATGGGTCGCTCACAACCACGGTAAAACCTTGCTTCTATCGGTATTCATTGCATTTTCTATCTTTCCTTTTTGTAACATCTTCGGCATTCAGGTTTACCCAAGGGCTCGGTGAACCCAAGACCGGAGCCAACGGCCGAACCCGCTGCGTCAGTACCCGAGTTCGATTCAGTGGGTACATCCCGTATCATTGCTGCCGCTAATAAGAGAAAGAATCTCTCTGACAAAGGGCAGAAACCGAAGAAGAGGGCGAGGAGCGTCGTTCGGACTCTAAGAGATGAAACAGAACCCGAGTTCCTCGTCCGGAGGATCAGTGTGACCCCTCCCGTTGCTTCTATTCCAGAGGATGGTGCCACCATTTCATCACTCCCTCCAGCCGGGGAAGGACCGTCAGCTCCGTCCTTGCACACAGGTGGGGAAGAAATTCATTACCCGACTCCTCTACGGTCGATTGAATTTGTTGATATTTCAGGTGATGGTTCCTCCGAGGAAATCCCCCTGCAAAGGACCAGAAGGTCCGGGCGTGCACCCGAGACCGATCTGAGGGCTTAGCCGGTCCCCGAGACCGAAGTTCCAGTGGATGTGGGCCCACTGCTCCGCTATGAGACCGTCGCACCTTTCGATATCTCTGCCTCTACCGAGGATGCTGAGGTCGGCTCGAGTTCTCCAACTCCAGCTTTAAGGTCGGATAACTTTGATGACATGTTCTCGGACACTCCTCCTGCTACCGGCGAAGCTGCCAGTTTTGGACATCTCCCGATCCCTCGAGCCACTAGGGGCTAGCCGGACCACCGAGATTGGAGCTAGGGATAGCCTGGTGCGTGTCTTCCCGACCCCAAGCGTCGAACCCAAGAGGACCAGATCGGCCGTAATCACCGTTCCGGAGGATTGTAGCTTTTTGCCTCGCCCGGTGGGAGTAACAAGCTACCTAAGGCCGCTCGTCTCAGACTCGGACAAACGGAAGATGAATGGAGTCCCCTGGCAGTGTCTCATTAACGAGGGCATGCACGTGGGCAATCGAGTAAGTTTATCAGCCATCCTTGCATAATTCTTTGAGAATTTTAGTTTCTCGTTTATCCGAGTTTTAACTTTGTTTCCTCTGTACAGTGTGGTGCTTATTAACGAGGCCTTCGTCCGTGATCAGCAAGAATTTGACGATCTCAAGGGCCAGCTGGATGCCCAAGGTCGATAAACGGAGAAGTTTCAGCACCTTTTGCTGGTGAAGGAGGATGAATTAAACCGAGCAGTTACTCTTTCCAACCTTCAACCCGAGCTCGACGCGGCGAAGGCCGAAAACCTTCGATTAAAGAATGCGTTGGCCGAGATGGTCGAGAAGAACTGGATTCTTGAAGCGGATAAGGTCGGCCTTAGCCAGGACAACGCTCGGTTTTCCTCAAGGCTTGGCGAGCTCGACGCCACTATCTCTCAACTTCGGGAGGCGCTAGACTCGGTCAAGTCCGATGTCGTGAGCATGGACGAAAGGCATCGGCTGCTTGAATCTGAGAGTGCCAAGTACGAGGAGCGGACGAAGGTGTTTGAGCGAAAAGCAGAGGACCGGGCCCGGATATGTGATGAGCTGAAAGCCGAACTCGAGGAGACGGCCAAAGCTAATGACCTTCTCAAGGCCGAGCTCGAGTCGGCCACTCAAATCCAAAGGGTCTTCGAAGAAGATCGGGATGAACTGGTGGAAAAGCTAGTCCAGGCTGAGGCCGATTTGACAGAAGCCCTTAGGAGTGTGGAGGCTGCCGAGGCTCATACTACGATTGCAGTGGAGTATGAATAGTGGAAGGCTCGGAGGGTCTTTGTCACGACCCGACTCGGGGCCGCGACGAGCACCCGGTGTTAACCCACCCGAGCACCCTCTTAGCTTACTCTTATACTTACATCTAGGTGAGCCACATAATTATACATGCATTTCCATTCATTCGTCAACTAGTCCCATCTGGACAACAACCCATTTATATCATCGTAGGCATTTATGCCACATCAATGTACATGGGCCCACGTGGCCGACAAAATGATATACAAAACATAGGCCAACAAGGCCAAACGCATCTACCCACACACACACATATCTACGAGCCTCTAAGAGTATAACATATCACATTAGCGGGACAGTACCCCGCTATGCCCATAATTATATACACAAAAGAATGAGTAGCCAAAAGATATGGCTCCGAAGGAAATGGAGCTCTGTATGTAATCTCCAAATAGGCAGCTATGGATCAAGTCTGTCTCCCTGTGCACCTGCGGGCATGACGCAACGTCCACAAACAAAAGGACGTCAGTACGAAGAATGTACTGAGTATGTAAAGCGTGATTAACATCAATATAGAAGCATCATAGACAATATATGAAGTGGCACAGGAGGAAAGACAATAATATCATCATCATGGCACTTACCCGCCTTTCATATGAACTTTCCATTTCTCATGTGTATTTCATAACAGTGCTCGTACCCTACTTGGGCTCATATTCGCATACATGTCCTTATTCGTATTCGTATACGTAGTCTTTTCACATTCATATTCATATTATATACATAGCCATACACTTATATACATACATAGCGTGCCCGACCATAAGGTTCGGTGTTTCATACGTACTTAGCCAACCAAGGCTCAATGTTATTTCTACCTGGCCCTACCAAGGCTTCAGGGTTATCCGTACCATCTGCAGAGGTGTGCGCGCGTTACGTAATCGTATACATACTTTATACATAATCATATACATATATCCTACCGGGCATTATAAGCTCGGGGTATCATTATAGCCCTTCATAGGCACATATAAGTATAATAGCCCGTAGGTACCTTTGGCATCATTATTATTATTATCGTCATCACTATCTTCGTCATTATTGCTACATCCATATCTTAGGCTTACTCGTCATATGAGGGGCGTAGTACAATCGTAGTACATGTTAAGGATCGTGAGCTTATGAGCTCGGAGTGTCAATCACTTGAATACAACATACTCATATAGAGGAATTAGAAGTTTGGCCAGGAATCATGCCTTATGAAAGAAGGGTTAGCCTTACATACCTTTTCGTCGAACTATTCTACACTTGCACGTACTCCTTTGATGCTCACGATTCTACATTTATTAAAGTCGTACCATCATTAGAATCGACAATTAGCTCACATAGATAAAACTAAAGAAAATCGGACAGCATTTCCTTTATTTATACGACATTCCTCCATATCGTAATTCAACTTCTAAACGTCAACAATACATTCACAACATCATAATAATAGCCTTTAGTCATCTACATCATCCACATTGTTAATTCACTTCCATTTATCCCTATTTATGGTCAGAACACCCAACTTCGTCCATTCATATACAATGTCTATTTCATGATCTTAACGTCATTTATAACACATTCATATCACAACACAACAACAATCATGATTCAATTCAAACTATGTCTCAAAAACGTCACTATTCATCATTCATAACCCATTTTGCTATTCTCTTCTAATGACCAAGCATTTTAACTCTCAAATACCTTAAAAAACATATAATATCATGAATCTTACCTTAGATGTTGTAGGAACAAGCTTTAGTTGATAATATTCCACTTTGAGCAAAACCCTAGTTTTTCTCCATTTGGATTTCTTGACTTTAGATGATCCTTGATGGGTTCTTACTCTTGATTCACTTATTTAATGTTGTTGATGGCTTATAATCCTTGAAAACTTGTATAATAAATGTAGAGAGATATTTTAGAGAGAGGGATGAAATGTTGAAATGATTTTATGAACTTGGTCCTTTATTTAATAACATTCCACTGATATGTCGGGTTCCATTATACGGTCCGTATAATGGTTATACGGTCCGTATAATAGACCGTGAAATGGGTCTGCCTGCACCCCCTTCGTTGTGACCATTTGACGGTTCGTTATACGGTCCGTATAAATTTATACGGTCCGTATAACTGACCGTAAAAATTCCACCAGCAACCAACCTCCACTGTGATGGTTTTACGGTCCATTATACGGTCCGTAAAATATTCTACGGTCCGTATAATGAGCCGTAAAACTCATCAGTTCACTGAACTTATTCTCATCACTTCGTTTGATCTCTGATCCTGGCGGAACCTTCTTAACACTTGTTCAACACTTCAATACCAATCTAAGGGACGTTATAACTCTATCCCAAAATGCCCTTAAGTCATCATTAACCCGATACTCGTATTTCACTAGTTCATTCACTTGCATACCAACGGAAGATTTTCCGAGGTGTAACATTCTTCCCCCCTTAAGAACATTCGTCCTCGAATGTTAAGCACTCAGGGATTCTATAGAAATTGCTCCAGAGTTTCCCCTATAATATGACACTACCAACCTGTCACAACAACCCATAATATCGATGCCTCACAGGGCCACAACACAATAGCATTTAAAATTTGGCCACACACGACCCAAAAGCATAAAAAGGAAATCATGCATACCTTATGATTTTGACGTCTCATCTTGGCCCTCGTCCAAAGGCTGAAATAAATGTGAGTATTTGGATCGCATATTTTCTTCCGCTTCCCATGTCATTTCCTCTCGATCGTTAGTTCTCCACAAAACCTTAATTGAGGCTACTTCTTACTTGCCTATCTAACATGGCAATGGGTACCTCTTCATAGGTCAATTTCTCTGTCACTTGCACATCATTTACTGGGACGATCCTAGTAGGATCTCCAATACATTTCCGAAGCATCGAGACGTGAAATACTGGATGGACTGACTCCAGCTCGGGAGGTAGATCTAACTCATAGGCCACTTTGCCTATTTTGCGCACAATTTCATATGGCCCAATATACCGGGGACTAAGCTTCCCCTTTTTGCCGAACCTCATGACGCCCTTCATTGGCGACACTTTCAAGAATACCCAATCTTTCACCTCGAACTCTAAGTCTCTTCGACGGTTATCCGCATAGGAATTTTGACGACTTTGAGCCGCTAACAACCGATCTTGTATGAGCTTGACTTTCTCTATGGCCTGTTGGACCAAGTCTGGCCCTATCAATTTAGCTTCTCCAGTTTCAAACCACCCAATTGGGGATCTACATTTTTGCCCATATGAAGCCTCATACGGTGCCATTTGAATGCTGGAATGATAACTATTATTGTAAGCAAATTCAATGAGTGGCAAATGATCATCTCAACTTCCTCCAAAATCTATCATACATGCCCGTAACATATCTTCGAGAGTCTGGATGGTGCGTTCAGCTTGCCCATCAGTTTGTGGATGAAATTTCATGCTAAGGCTAACTCGTGTCCCTAAACCCTCTTGGAAAGACTCCCAAAATTTAGCTGTAAACTGAGTCCCTCTATCGGAGATGATAGATACTGGAACACCATGGAGTCTCACTATCTCCTTAAGGTAAAGCTTGGCATAGTCTTCTGCCACATAGGTCGTCCTGACCGGTAGGAAATGGGCTGACTTGGTGAGTCTATCCACAATCACCCATATAGAATCATGTTTACGTCGAGAACGGGGTAACCCTGTAATGAAGTCCATATTAATCACTTCCCACTTCCAAGTTGGGATTTCTATAGCTTGCAACAGTCCGCCCGGCTTTTGGTGCTCTATTTTCACTTGTTGACAGTTGGGGCATTGGGCTACGAATTCTGCTACATATTTCTTCATCCCATTCCACCAATACATAGACTTAAGATCATGATACATTTTCGTCGCTCCGGGGTGGATAGAATAACGGGAGGAATGAGCTTCTCTCAATATTTGGTGGCGTAGACCTGCCACATCGGGAATGCATAATCTGCCTTGACATCGAAGGACTCCGTCTCCTGAAACATCAAATGATGACTCCTCTTTCTGAGGGAGTGTATCTCTGAACTGCACTAGCATAGCATCCTCATATTGCCGCGCTTTCACTTCCTTTACTAGCGACGAAACTGCTTAATTCTGAATAGTGGTCCCCCGGCTACCTGAGTCCATCACTCAGACTCCTAGGCTAGCTAGCTGTTGGAGCTCACGGGTCATTTCTCTCTTCTCTTGTCGCACTTCACATAGACTTCCCATGGATCTGCGGCTAAGAGCATCAGCCACAACGTTGGCCTTTCCGGGGTGATACAAGATATCAACATCATAATCTTTTAGCAACTCCAACCATCGTCGTTGCCGCAGATTCAACTCTTTCTGCTTGAAAATATACTGGAGACTCTTATGATCTGTATAAATATCCACATGGACACCATATAAATAATGTCTCCATATATTTAATGCATGGACCACCGCAGCCAATTCTAAATCATGTGTTGGATAATTCTGCTCATGTTTCCGTAACTGCCTTGAAGCATACGTAATCAGCTTATCGTGCTGCATCAATACACAGCCTAGCCCAACACCTGAAGCATCACAATAAAAGACATACCCCTCTAATCCCTCTGGAAGTGTCAAGACTGGGGCAGAAGTCAATAGCCCCTTTAACTCTTGGAAACTACGCTCGCAAGCATCTGTCCATTGAAACTTTGCCGATTTCTGTGTCAACTTTGTGAGTGGTGCAAAAATAGAGGAAAAACCCTCAACAAATCTTCTGTAATAGCCTGCTAAGCCCAAAAAGCTACGAACCTCCGTAGGAGTCGTGGGCCTTGGCCAAGTCTTCACGGCCTCGATCTTTTGGCTATCCACTCGAATACCATCGGCTGCAACGATATGGCCCCAGAAATGATACCGAGTTCAACCAAAACTCACACTTGGAGAATTTTGCAAACAACTCTCGAGCTCGAAGAACTCCAAGGACAATTCACAAATGATCCGCATGGTCGTTCTCGGATCTAGAACACACTAAGATGTCGTCGATGAATACATTTACAAATAGATCCAGAAAAGGTCTGAATACATTGTTCATTAGGTCCATAAACACTGCCGGGGCATTAGTTAACCCAAACGACATCACTCGAAACTCGAAGTGACTGTATCTTGTTCTGAAGGCCGTCTTAGGAATATCTCTTTCCCTGATTCTCACTTGATGATACCCAGACCTCAAATCAATCGTTGAAAACCACTTGGCACCTTGCAATTGATCAAATAAGTCATCGATCCTCGGGAGAGGATACTTGTTCTTAATCTTCACTTTATTCAATTGCTGATAATCGATGCACATCCTCAAGGAGCCATCTTTCTTTCGGACAAATAGTATGGGCGCTCCCCACGGGGACGAACTAGGCCTAATGAAGCCTTTTTCAAGCAAGTCTTTCAATTGCTCCTTCAACTCTTTCAACTCTGCGGGTGCCATTCTATAGGGAGGAATAGATATGGGTTTAGTGTCTGGCAACACATCAATCGCAAAATCGATCTCTCGCTCGGGAGGAAGGCCTAGAAGCTCTTCCGGGAACACAACCGGAAATTCGTTCACCACTGGAACTGACTGTAGAGTCGGCGACTCAGCTTCTACATCTTGAACTCACACTAGGTGATAAATGCACCCTTTCGTGATCATCTTCCTTGCCTTTAGATAGGAAATAAACCTACCTTTTGGTGATGCCGTATTTCCTTTCCATTCTAAGACTGGTTCTCCCGGAAATTGGAAACGAACCATCTTCATTCTACAATCAACATTGGCATAACAAGAAGCCAACCAATCCATGCCCATAATAACGTCAAAATCTACCATCTCTAGCTCATGCAAATCAATCATGGTACGACGATCACAAATCACAATCACACAATTCCTATATACTCGGCTAGCTATTACCGAGTCACCCACGGGTGTAGACACCTCAAAAGGTTTGATAGACTCCGGCTCAATTATAAATCGACCCGCAATATATGGAGTAACATATGATAATGTGGAGCCCGGATCAATCAAAGCATATACATCATGAGAGAATACCGATAATATACCTGTGACCACATCAGGAGAAGACTCAAGATCTTGGCGTCCAGCCAAAGCATAAATACAGTGCTGAGAACTGCTAGTACTGGGAGCTCTGCCCCTACCTCTACCATGGCCGAATGGCGCATGTGAACCTGGCCCCGTAGGGCGTACAGATGCCGAAGATCCGGCTACCGACCCTGATGGCTGGGTCCTACCTCTACCATGCACTGAGGGGCAATCACGCATAATATGGCCCGGTCGACCACATGAATAGTAAACATCTGAACCCAATCGGCACTGACCCCAATGCGACTTCCCACACTGGGAACATCGTGGCACAGACGGCATTGACTGGCCTGAATCACCTCTGAACCGGGACCCTAAATAACTCTGACTCGGCCCTGAACAAACAGATCTATCAAGGCCTTGGCCTGAAAACCGTGGAGGTGGACTGGTCATGGAATAGCCCGAATGGCTGGGAAACTGCTGCCTGTGTCCGCCTCTGGACTCGCCCCTCGAACCCGAAGGTCTAGCCCTCTTGTTATGCCCCCTATCTTGCTCCCGTTCATTTCTCCGCTGCTGTAAGTGTTCCTCTAATTCCTGAGCATGTGCCTGAATGCGTGCAATATCCATGCCATCCTGAAGGGACGCAGTCAAGCATTTATCCATCAAGTGTGGCCCTAGGCCTTTCACAAATCGGTGCACCCGATCGCCCATATCCGCTACCATGGCCGAAGCATACCTAGCCAAGGAGTTAAAGCGGAGACTATACTCTGTAGCACTCATGTTACCTTGCCTCAAATTCAAGAATTTATCGGCCCTAGCTCGCCGAACTTCTGAAGGCATGTAATGACGGAGAAAAGCATCGACAAACTCTTGCCATACCTGTCACGACCCAACTAGGGGCCGCGACGGGTACCCGATACTTGTACCGAGCACCCCTTGTCTATCGTTTTATCTTTACCTCTTAGCAAGCCATGTAAACAGAGCCATTTTTTTTTTGAACATTAACATTAGCGGTGTCATTTTGAACATAGACTAATAAACTTCGTTATCACTTATACATCAACATTAGCATGCCAAAACACCATATATCTAACTGTACTTAACTGACTGTACATAACTGTCTATGAGCCTCTAGACGTAGTACACTTATACATAGAAAGGGTCGGGTGCTGCCGTGCCCGAATATACATACACAAAATAGTACCGCAGACGTGAGGCTCCGGAACAACTGGAGCGCTATCAACACTGCTGGTAAGGCTCCTAAGGATCAAATCCGCCTATCTGCTGACCTGCGCGGCATGAAACGCAGCGTCCACAAGAAGGGACGCCAGTACGAATAGTGTACCGAGTATGTAAGGCATGAAAGATAACACTAGCAGTAACATAATGTATAATTAATAATGTCATGGAGTCATAGAATATAGAAGATAGAACATATCTCATGTCATATATTATCATCTCGTATCATATCGTATTATATCTTATCTTGTCTTGTCGTAGTATATCACGTCATAGTATATCGTGTCATAGAGTGTCAGGCAATGGTATATCATAACACAGTACCTCATATCGTAGCATGGCATGTTATAGCATGTCGTGTCATAGCATGTCTTACCATAGCATAGCATAGCATATCATAGCGTATCATAGCATAGCATAGCTTGTCATATCATGTCTTGTCATAGCAGATCATAGCATATCATGTCATAGTATAGCTTACCATAGCATATCTTATCATAGCATGTCTGGTCATGACATGGTAGGTCATATCATAGCGCCGAACAATGCCGGCTCACCCATATATCCCGCGTCCGGGCACCCCGCGTCCGGGATGATAAGCCAACTGATCAGGTAGCAATGAAACATGTTTCCCTTCCCATTCCCCCATGTATCCCTTCCCCCCAACCCAGGTTCATATACATAGCTTGCATACATATACATGTCTTATATACATTTACTTATCTTATATACATATATATCTTTTATATACTTATACATATCTTATATACATATACATGTTATGTATATATATATATATATATATATATATATATATATATATATATATATATATATATATATATATATATATATATATATATATATATATATACATGTCTTATATACATAGACATGTTTTCTATATGTATATATCCTATAAGCACACAAGGGAGCCCAAGGAAAAATCATATAGCCATCGGAGCGGCGTAAGGCCGGTGACCTCCGATTACATTATGGAATACTCGTGATCGCTCTTGTCTCACCCCGAAGGGACGAATATTTTGAGGTGAGATGGTCAATGGAGAATAGTATTAAAGTAAACGTAGAATGAAATTGTGTGCATCATAGATGACAGTTCATAGACTTTGAAATCTTTAGAAAATAAAGTCATAGCTAGGAAATATAAATAAGATTCAAAAATTAATTTATCATTTTCATATTTACATAAGATACTTAGCATAGTTATCTTGGTCATAGAGTCGTTCCGGTAGCACGTATCATAGGCATATCCTCTTATCTAAC
This sequence comes from Lycium barbarum, assembly GCF_019175385.1. Classification (NCBI taxonomy): domain Eukaryota; kingdom Viridiplantae; phylum Streptophyta; class Magnoliopsida; order Solanales; family Solanaceae; genus Lycium; species Lycium barbarum. Next base: position 63,997,619 of record NC_083343.1, on the reverse strand, counting down.
GTCATTGTTATCATTACCGTCATGGAAGGGTCCTCGTTGGAGGAGTCATAGTACTTATCATTTGGTAACGAAATCGGGATCAAAAGTTCCCTTTGGATTCACTTCTAATAAGTCAAGCAACTCTGTAAGGAAAAATCCAAGAGTAGCGGGCCCACCTCGGGCCGGATGGGGTGGCGTATGTTATTTACATATATTACGTGTCATGTCATTACTTGTGAGGGTTCTAGGGTAATCGGGTCCCACTCGTGCAAGTTCTAAGGGTTTAAGAGGTCTTTCCATCATTTGCACACTTTCTAGTTCAATTCTATTGAACAAAAAGTGGAAAACTTTAGGTGCGGATTCCGGGGGCTAGGGTTGTCCCCGAGGCTCGTACCCGACTTATTACATCTAAGACATGCCATAGAAAGAAGAGTGAAGCCTTACATACCTCTTTCCGCTCCTTTTGCTATTCCAAATTCACGTCGCAATCTCGTCAAAATCTGTAAATTGGTCATGTTTACCAAAACTCTTATTAAGGTACTTAGAGTTAGAATCTTAAGGAAACATTTGGCTACCGAAATTTCGGCAGCACTTCCCCTATAAATACTCCGTCCCACCAAGTTTAACTTGGCTAATTTCAATCAACAACAATCCTGGGAATTCAAACCCGGCCAAAATATCAACCACAATTCCAACAACAACAACACTAACAACTTCTACATTCAATCAACTTACTACTCCTTCTAAAAACTTTCTAACTTTAATGAAAACAATAGAAACCTCATAATCTATATTCCAACAACATCATACTAGCCACATTACCTTCCACGCATGCAAGAACATTACATTCCATTCATATAACTTCTAAAACAAGTCTCCACTACTACAACTTCACTAAGGTCCTTAGACATTCATTAGCAACATAGAGTCCACAACATAACAACAAGCAAAATATTAAATAAAATTGACTTATTCTCTTCCATATTTCACCATAACCACACGGCCAACACCAACATACACACTACAACCTCTCAAAATTCATTCAACTTCCATTATCAATATAGTATTTACAACAACAACAACCAAACACTAAACAAAATAATTGAAACATGATTCCTACACATATATATATACACGGCCACATACCATATTCCTCTATTTCATGAATTTCATCCATTTTAACTTACTACAACACATATAAACCATGTACAACACATAAAGAAAGATCAAAACTCACCTTTCTTCTTCAATTTCTCACTTAACTACAACTTGGCATCTTGCATGATTTTGAATCTTTCTTGCTCCAACAACAACTCCACCTTGTTAAGCACCCTTTACTTGGTAGAAAATAATTTTTGAAGAATTTTTATCAATTTTTCCTTGGAAATTTGATCTTGGCCGAAATGGCCTTCAACTTTTCTCCTTCTCTTTCTTGTTCTTCAACTTCTTGAATATTCTAGAGGTTGTGTGATAAAGATGACTTAGTCATCTTATTTATTGACCAAATTTTATTTAATATGGGCTTGGGCAATAACCATGGCCGGTTGGGCCTCACAAATTTGGGCCTTATTATGTTTTTTGATTTTTTGGGCCAACTCGGTTTGGTCCCGAGTTGGGCCTAGCCCACTGACCTTTCGACCTTAAAACGTCCATATCGCCTTGTACCGACGTCACATGAGGACCCACGACCTATGGTTGGAAAGCTAATTCAATTATCTACAACTTCTATTTCTTGGTAGTTTTCCAAATTCCAAACTTATAATACCGTTTTTGCCCCTAAAAGTCAGATCACCCGAAAACGTTTTCTTAAAAATATTCGTTTGGAAGACTTCCACTTTGATTTGGCCCAAGGGTCCTTCTTGAGTTGTGTTTAACTTCACATATGTGATTCATATGACTTTTCAGATGTCCCAAAAAAAATCTCGATGTGTGGGCCCCACTTCAGCAAATAATCTGACGTTCAAAAATACGGGATATAATATCCTCCCCCCCTTTAGAACATTCGTCCTCGAATGTTAAACTGGTCTCATAGTGTATTATAATACTTCGGGGAGGTCTCCTTTGTAATTATCTCACACGTCGCTTAACATATCCATTTTAGGGACTTAAGTTGCCTGATATATTTTTTGTTTTTTTACATTCGTCTCTTATTCCAACATTTGTGAAATTTTCAGCATATTTTCGAGGGGGTCACCCATCCTAAAATTACTCCCACCTTAGCACGCCTAACCACGAAACTTTGGCGGAATCCGGTGCCTTAATACTAATATAATCGCGTCCGCTTTCTCATACGGCCTTTCTTACATGATTTGAGGCCAGTCGAGATCTCACAGGTTCCGAGACATTTTCGTATTACGTCCTTCTTTGTACAATTACTATTTTACCCTTTTCACTTATGTGTATGATTATTACTTGTCTTGGGCTTCCAGATTACTAATGGTGGCAGACATACCTTCGTCGCCATTACCTATAAATACTCAGGTATCCGTATGTCCAATTTTTTTTTTCTTTTACCATCCGTACATACTAATCTACAGTAAAATTGATTGGTAACTTTCTCTAAATCATCCAACAAACCTTGTTCTTACTAACCTCGAATTTTTATCCCTTTCTAACTCTTCGGACTGTTAATCATCTTTCTTACAATCGTTCTTCACATCGTGCCCAAATCTGTAGCTTCCCCAAAATGTCACATCCCACTTATCGTCTATTTACCATGTTCCTATTCCATACTTCTTCCTGTTAGGTATACCTAGTTAAATGACCACATTTTGAATATTTGACCGAGTCTCCTTTACCATCCTTACTATTCAGAATCTGTACGCCACAAATATCAACAATATCAATAATACCTTACAAAGCATACAACTATATAACACATTCCATCCATTCTGAACTTTCAATTTTAGATAACAAAACAAATACTTCAAAACTTACCTTTATGACTTTCCATGTATTCCCTTACCTTATCCCTTCGTATGTAAAGCTCATATAAGGAATTTCATTTTCCTATAATTCAGCTCTATCGCACGATCTAAGATACCAAGAAGGTCAACAATCCTTATATGCCCCGTAGCCTCCTGTCTATAAGTGTGACGCGCTACACACCCATAAACAGGACTATACTGGACACGGCTCGTAGACAAACTCCTAGGACCGAACTGCTCTGATACCACTTCTGTCACGACCCAACTAGGGGCCGCGACGGGTACCCGATACTTGTACCGAGCACCCCTTGTCTATCGTTTTACCTTTACCTCTTAGCAAGCCATGTAAAGAGAGCCATTTTTTTTTAACATTAACATTAGCGGCGTCATTCTGAACATAGACTAATAAACTTCGTTATCACTTATAAATCAACATTAGCATGCCAAAACACCATATATCTAACTGTACTTAACTGACTGTACATAACTGTCTACGAGCCTCTAGACGTAGTACACTTATACATAGAAAGGGCCGGGTGCTGCCGTGCCCGAATATACATACACAAAATAGTACCGCAGACGTGAGGCTCCGGAACAACTGGAGCGCTGTCAACACTGCTGGTAAGGCTCCTAAGGATCAAATCCGCCTATCTGCTGACCTGCGCAGCATGAAACGCAGCGTCCACAAGAAGGGACGTCAGTACGAATAGTGTAGCGAGTATGTAAGGCATGAAAGATAACACTAGCAGTAACATAATGTATAATTAATAATGTCATGGAGTCATAGAATATAGAAGATAGAACATATCTCATGTCATATATTATCATCTCGTATCATATCGTATTATATCTTATCTTGTCTTGTCGTAGTATATCACGTCATAGTATATCGTGTCATAGAGTGTCAGGCTATAGTATATCATAACATAGTACCTCATATCGTAGCATGGCATGTTATAGCATGTCGTGTCATAGCATAGCGTGTCATAGCATGTCTTACCATAGCATAGCATATCATAGCGTATCATAGCATAGCATAGCTTGTCATATCATGTCCTGTCGTAGCAGATCATAGCATAGCATATCATGTCATAGTATAGCTTACCATAGCATATCTTATCATAGCATGTCTGGTCATGACATGGTAGGTCATATCATAGCGCCGAACAATGCCGGCTCACCCATATATCCCGCGTCCGGGCACCCCGCGTCCGGGATGATAAGCCAGCTGATCAGGTAGCAATGAAACATGTTTCCCTTCCCATTCCCCCATGTATCCCTTCCCCCCAACCCAGGTTCATATACATAGCTTGCATACATATACATGTCTTATATACATTTACTTATCTTATATACATATATATCTTTTATATACTTATACATATCTTATATACATATACATGTTATATATATATATATATATATATATATATATATATATATATATATACATGTCTTATATACATAGACATGTTTTCTATATGTATATATCCTATAAGCACACAAGGGAGCCCAAGGAAAAATCATATAGCCATCGGAGCGGCGTAAGGCCGGTGACCTCCGATTACATTATGGAATACTCATGATCGCTCTTGTCTCACCTCGAAGGGACGAATATTTTGAGGTGAGATGGTCAATGGAGAATAGTATTAAAGTAAACGTAGAATGAAATTGTGGGCATCATAGATGACAGTTCATAGACTTTGAAATCTTTAGAAAATAAAGTCATAGCTAGGAAATATAAATAAGATTCAAAAATTAATTTATCATTTTCATATTTACATAAGATACTTAGCACAGTTATCTTGGTCATAGAGTCGTTCCGGTAGCACGTATCATAGGCATATCCTCTTATCTAACGTCATTGTTATCATTACCGTCATGGAAGGGTCCTCGTTGGAGGAGTCATAGTACTTATCATTTGGTAACGAAATCGGGATCAAAAGTTCCCTTTGGATTCACTTCTAATAAGTCAAGCAACACTGTAAGGAAAAATCCGAGAGTAGCGGGCCCACCTCGGGCCGGATGGGGTGGCGTATTTTATTTACATATATTACGTGTCATGTCATTACTTGTGAGGGTTCTAGGGTAATCGGGTCCCACTCGTGCAAGTTCTAAGGGTTTAAGAGGTCTTTCCATCATTTGCACACTTTCTAGTTCAATTCTATTGAACAAAAAGTGGAAAACTTTAGGTGCGGATTCCGGGGGCTAGGGTTGTCCCCGAGGCTCGTACCCGACTTATTACATCTAAGACATGCCATAGAAAGAAGAGTGAAGCCTTACATACCTCTTTCCGCTCCTTTTGCTATTCCAAATTCACGTCGCAATCTCGTCAAAATCTGCAAATTGGTCATGTTTACCAAAACTCTTATTAGGGTACTTAGAGTTAGAATCTTAAGGAAACATTTGGCTACCGAAATTTCGGCAGCACTTCCCCTATAAATACTCCATCCCACCAAGTTCAACTTGGCTAATTTCAATCAACAACAATCCCGGGAATTCAAACCCGGCCAAAATATCAACCACAATTCCAACAACAACACTAACAACTTCTACATTCAATCAACTTACTACTCCTTCTAAAAACTTTCTAACTTTAATGAAAACAATAGAAACCTCATAATCTATATTCCAACAACATCATACTAGCCACATTACCTTCCACGCATGCAAGAACATTACATTCTATTCATATAACTTCTAAAACAAGTCTCCACTACTACAACTTCACTAAGGTCCTTAGACATTCATTAGCAACATAGAGTCCACAACATAACAACAAGCAAAATATTAAATAAAATTGACTTATTCTCTTCCATCTTTCACCATAACCACACGGCCAACACCAACATACACACTACAATCTCTCAAAATTCATTCAACTTCCATTATCAATATAGTATTTACAACAACAACAACCAAACACTAAACAAAATAATTGAAACATGATTCCTACACATATATATATACACGACCACATACCATATTCCTCTCTTTCATGAATTTCATCCATTTTAACTTACTACAACACATATAAACCATGTACAACACATAAAGAAAGATCAAAACTCACCTTTCTTCTTCAACTTCTCACTTAACTACAACTTGGCATCTTGCATGATTTTGAATCTTTCTTGCTCCAACAACAACTCCACCTTGTTAAGCACCCTTTACTTGGTAGAAAATAATTTTTGAAGAATTTTTATCAATTTTTCCTTGGAAATTTGATCTTGGCCGAAATGGCCTTCAACTTTTCTCCTTCTCTTTCTTGTTCTTCAACTTCTTGAATATTCTAGAGGTTGTGTGATAAAGATGACTTAGTCATCTTATTTATTGACCAAATTTTATTTAATATGGGCTTGGGCCATAACCATGGCCGGTTGGGCCTCACAAATTTGGGCCTTATTATGTTTTTTGATTTTTTGGGCCAACTCGGTTTGGTCCCGAGTTGGGCCTAGCCCACTGACCTTTCGACCTTAAAACGTCCATATCTCCTTGTACCGACGTCACATGGGGACCCACGACATATGATTGGAAAACTAATTCAATTATCTACAACTTCTATTTCTTGGTATTTTTCCAAATTCCAAACTTATAATACCGTTTTTACCCCTAAAGGTCAGATCACCCGAAAACGTTTTCTTAAAAATATTCGTTTGGAAGACTTCCACTTTGATTTGGCCCAAGGGTCCTTCTTGAGTTGTGTTTAACTTCACATATGTGATTCATATGACTTTTCAGATGTCCCAAAAAAAATCTCGATGTGTGGGCCCCACTTCAGCAAATAATCTGACGTTCAAAAATACGGGATATAACAATACCGGCGGAGGTGCATTGGCTCCCCGTGAAGCCATCCAAACCGTATACCACTGGATTGAGACGTCCCTCAATCTATACGACGCTAGCTCCACCGACTCGGTGTCTGAAGCATGTATCAATCGGAGCGTCCTCAACATACCGTCAATGAAGTCCTGAGGATCCTCCTCCGGTTTCGACCCAAAGAATTCCGGGGGTTTCGAAGCAATGAATTCACGGGCCCTTGCACTAACAGCCCTGTCACCTTGCCCTGCGCTTGGCCTCTGAGTCTGGGCCGTAACCAACTGAGTCAACAAATTAATGGCCTCTCTCACATCTTGGCCCGAAGCATTCGGTGGAGGAGCTGGAGCTGGGGCTGAGGCTCCCACGTGCTCCTCGGTAATAGGCACTGTCTGGGAGGACTGAGATTGAGCCGCACTCTGGGACTCATCTTCCTCTACTACCGGTGGCGGTGCTCTTTCAGCCCGCTTTTCTACCACCGTCTTGCCCTTTAGGGCTGCTGTAGCCTTTTTCTTTTTAGGCATCTCTGAAATACACAACACACGATTTAGGAACAAGAATTTCTTACATCATAGCTCTATCGCACGATTCTTATGAAGAAAGAAGGTCATATATTCCTAAAATGTCCGCAGCTTCTTGTTTATAAGTGTGGCGCGCAACACACCCATAACCATGACTCTACTAGACACGGCTCGTACACACATCCCAGGACTGAACTGCTCTGATACCACTTTTCTCACGACCCGACTCGGGGCCGCGACGAGCACCCGGTGTTAACCCACCCGAGTACCCTCTTAGCTTACTCTTATACTTACATCTAGGTGAGCCACATAATTATACATGCATTTCCATTCATTCGTCAACTAGTCCCATCTGGACAACAACCCATTTATATCATCGTAGGCATTTATGCCACATCAATGTACATGGGCCCACGTGGCCGACAAAATGATATACAAAACATAGACCAACAAGGCCAAACACATATACCCACACACACACATATCTACGAGCCTCTAAGAGTATAACATAACACATTAGCGGGACAGGACCCCGCTATGCCCATAATTATATACACAAAAGAATGAGTAGCCAAAAGATATGGCTCCGAAGGAAATGGAGCTCTGTATGTAATCTCCAAATAGGCAGCTATGGATCAAGTCTGTCTCCCTGTGCACCTGCGGGCATGACGCAACGTCCACAAACAAAAGGACGTCAGTACGAAGAATGTACTGAGTATGTAAAGCGTGATTAACATCAATATAGAAGCATCATAGACAATATATGAAGTGGCACAGGAGGGAAGACAATAATATCATCATCATGTCACTTACCTGCCTTTCATAGGAACTTTCCATTTCTCATGCGTATTTCATAATAGTGCTCGTACCCTACTTGGGCTCATATTCGCATACATGTCCTTATTCGTATTCGTATACATAGTCTTTTCACATTCATATTCATATTATATACATAGCCATACACTTATATACATACATAGCGTGCCCGACCATAAGGTTCGGTGTTTCATACGTACTTAGCCAACCAAGGCTCAATGTTATTTCTACCTGGCCCTACCAAGGCTTCAGGGTTATCCGTACCATCTGCAGAGGTGTGCGCGCGTTACGTAATCGTATACATACTTTATACATAATCATATACATATATCCTACCCGGCATTATAAGCTCGGGGTATCATTATAGCCCTTCATAGGCACATATAAGTATAATAGCCCGTAGGCACCTTTGGTATCATTATTATTATTATCGTCGTCACTATCTTCGTCATTATTGCTACATCCATATCTTAGGCTTACTCGTCATATGAGGGGCGTAGTACAATCGTAATACATGTTAAGGATCATGAGCTTATGAGCTCGGAGTGTCAATCACTTGAATACAACATACTCATATAGTGGAATTAGTAGTTTGGCCAAGAATCATGCCTTATGAAAGAAGGGTTAGCCTTACATACCTTTTCGTCGAACTATTCTACACTTGCACGTACTCCTTGGATGCTCACGTTTCTACCTTTATTAAAGTCGTACCATCATTAGAATCGACAATTAGCACACATGGATAAAACTAGAGAAAATCGGACAGCATTTCCTTTATTTATACGACATTCCTCCATATCGTAATTCAACTTCCAAACGACAACAATACATTCACAACATCATAATAATAGCCTTTAGTCATCTACATCATCCACATTCTTAATTCACTTCCATTTATCCCTATTTATGGTCAGAACACCCAACTTCGTCCATTCATATACAATGTCTATTTCATGATCTTAACGTCATTTATAACACATTCATATCACAACAAAACAACAATCATGATTCAATTCAAACTATGTCTCAAAAACGTCACTATTCATCATTCATAACCCATTTTGCTATTCTCTTCTAATGACCAAGCATTTTAACTCTCAAATACCTTAAACAACATATAATATCATGAATCTTACCTTAGATGCTGTAGGAACAAGCTTTAGTTGATAATATTCCACTTTGAGCAAAACCCTAGTTTTTCTCCATTTGGATTTCTTGACTTTAGATGATCCTTGATGATCCTTTATTTAATAACATTCCACGGATCTGTCGGGTTCCATTATACGATCCGTATAATGGTTATACGGTCCGTATAATAGACCGTGAAATGGGTCTGCTTGCACCCCCTTCACTGTGACCATTTGACGGTTCGTAATACGGTCCGTATAAATTTATACGGTCCGTATAACTGACCGTAAAAATTCCACCAGCAACCAACCTCCACTGTGATGGTTTTACGGTCCATTATATGGTCCGTAAAACATTCTACGGTCCGTATAATGAGCCATAAAACTCATCAGTTCACTGAACTTATTCTCATCACTTCGTTTGATCTCCGATCCTGGCGGAACCTTCTTAACACTTCTTCAACACTTCAATACCAATCTAAGGGACGTTATAACTCTTTCCCAAAATGCCCTTAAGTCATCATTAACCCGATACTCGTATTTCACTAGTTCATTCACTTGCGTACAAATGGAAGATTTTCCAAGGTGTAACAGTCACCCTTGAGCAAGCCGGGCATGGCTTTGCGGATCTTCTGGCCCTGATACTCGAAGCTAAAAGGGTCGAGGAAGAAGCTAAGAGAGCCCTCGATACTGACTCCGAGGATTCCGAGCAGACAGTTTCTGAACACTCCGGATCCAGCCATACCAGATAGACCAGGGCCTGTAGTTAGCCTTTATTTTGTTTTTTGCCTTTATGGCTTGTTTTTTGTTTTCCGACCTCGTAGGGGTCTTCGGTGTAAAAACCTTATATAAATGGAACATGCATTTTTCCTGATTTTCTTTATTTCTCTTGCTTGAATGCTTATGACTTTTGACCAATTGTCGGTATGTTTTGTTCGGGAATTTGACCGGGTGGTTTGCCCGTGGACTTATCTAATGCTTTGTGAATTCAGACGTCTCCGAATCACGTTAGGCATTTTTTAGGGCCGGTATTTTTTGGCTATTCACTTGTGATAGATTAGGTTCGGACACCTGAATCCCAGCCTTAGCAAATTTTGATGTAGCAGTCCCCAGTTGAGGGAGTTTAAAGATTTTGGCTCGGTTCATTGTGACCTTGTTGCCTTTGTCGAATTTCGACCGTAGTGGCCGAAATAGGATATATGAATGAAGCAATGCCGAAATACGGCGATAATCACCGGGGTAGGGTGTTTCGACAAGAAGACATCCGAAATACAGTAATCCGAACTTTCAATAATCTTTTTATTGCAAGTATTTGTGCGTACATAATATGAGAATTTTTTCCGCTTCCTTCTGCTTTTGTCACAGCAAATACTAAATGGACACGATTCATTTTGATCGTTTGGTCCTTACATCGAAACCTAATGCAGAAGGTTCGGTTTTGGTTTTGCCGTAGCAAATGTTGAGTAGACACGATTCATTCTGATCGTTTGGTCCTTACATCGAAACCTAATGTAGCAAATCCAGTTTTGATTTGTTGAGCTCCTCCGTTTTCAAATAATCGGGGTAAACCTCGATGTGGGTACAATAGTCCCCTAGTGCTTATCTGAGTTGCAAGATCGGATAAGTGCTATTAAGTCCCCACTCGTAGGGTGTGACCCCGAGTTTCCGTGCGTTTGTCCTTGTCTTTGTCCAGTAACACGTTGTACTTGTTACCTCATTAAAAACCTTGTCGGAAAACCCATTTTGGGACAAAACCGTACTAAGGAAAAGAGTGCAACACGTGTTTTCACACCTAGATTCTAACTTTATCCGGTACTTAACTTCCTGCAAAAAAGAAAAGGGTTAATAGAAAAACACAAGGTGTCCATACCTTAGCAGTAGTATCTCTTCAAATGAGCTATATTCGAGTTATTGCGCAACCGTTGTCCGTCCATGGATTCCAGCTGATACGATCCTTTGCCCGTTACCTCGGTTATCTTTTACAGTCCTTCCCAGTTCGGACCCAGTTTTCCTTCGTTGGGATTCTTGGTGTTCAAGGTAACTTTTCGAAGCACCAAGTCCCCAACTTGGAAATGTCAAAAATTGTCTCTCCGATTATAGTACCTTTCCATTCTCTACTTCTGGGCTGCAATACGGACCAACACGTTTTCGCGAAGTTCATCCGTGAGATCGAGTTTTACGGCCATGGCCTCCTCGTTTGACTCCTCGGTGGTATACCTGAACCGGAGACTCGGTTCACCAACTTCTACGGGAATGAGGGCTTCGGCCCCGTAGACCAACGAGAAAGGTGGTTCTCCCGTGCTTGATTTCTATGTGGTTCTGTAAGCCCACAATACCTCCGGCAGTAATTCCCTCCAGTGATGCTTTGACGCTTCAAGTCTTTTCCTCAGATTTTGAATTATTGTTTTATTCGTGGATTCTGCCTGTCCGTTCGCACACGGGTGATATGGAGTTGATAGGATTTTCTTGATCTTCAACCTTTCGAGAAAATCATTGACTTTGCCGCCCACGAACTAAGGACCATTATCACAAGTTATCTCAGCCGGGATGCCGAAACGACAAATGATGTGGTCCCATATGAAGTCAATGACTTCCTTCTCTCTAAATTTTTCGACAAAATTTTTCGAATCTTCCTCCATCCGGTTCCAGTAATAACCGGCTCTGACAATTTTCAGACTACGGCTTCAGCACCGGAGTGGTTGCCGCAGGTCCCCTCGTGTACCTCTCTCATCACATACTCCGTTTCTCAGGGACCCAAACACTTGGGCAGGGGTCCGAAGAAAGACCGTCGATACAATTGGTCGTCTACCAAGCAGAAACGCAGCTTTTGTCCTTAGTGATCATGATTCTTTTAGGTCACTCGGGAGCTTTTCGTCTCACAAGTAGTTGACGTGCTTGTTGCGCCAATCCCAAGTTAAACCCATTGTGTTTATTTAGGCATGCCCGTTTTCTATCGCTGAATTCATCAAGTGCACCGTAGTACCGGGGTTGATTTCTTCCCCTTCGATCGATGATCCCAAATTGGCCAATGCATCGGCTTCGCTATTCTGCTCCCTCGGTACATGCTGCATGGTCCATTCTTTAAACCAGTGTAATATCACATGGATTTTTTCCAGATACCTTTGCATCCGTTCGTCCTTGACCTCGAAGACGCCATTCACCTAGTTGACGACCAAGTGAGAATAACACTTTGCCTTGATTATTTCGGCCCCATACTCCGGGCTAATTCCAAACCTGCAATCATAGCCTCATACTCGGCTTCATTGTTAGTCAATTTAACAGTTCTTATGGATTGTCGAACGGCATCCCCAGTGGGGGTTCTAAGGACGATTCCTAGCCCGGAACCTTTGAGGTTCGGGACTCCGTCCGTATATAGCGACCAAATACCTGAAGCCTTCCCCGAGGTTAGCAGAAGTTCTTTCTCAACCTCAGGGACCATAGCCGGGGTGAAGTCCGCCATAAAATCGGCCAAGATCTGGGACTTGATGGCCGTTCGAGGCTTGTATGCAATATCATATCCGCTAATATCTACGGCCCAGTTAGTTAGTCTACCTGATAATTCCGGTTTATGCATGATGTTCTTTAGGGGGTAAGTAGTCACTACACATATCGGATGGCATTGAAAGTAAGGCTTGAGCTTTCTAGAAGCGCTTACCAATGCCAATGCCAACTTTTCCAAGTGGGGATAGCGGGTCTTCGCATCCCCTAAAGTTCTACTCACACAGTATATGGGGAATTACGTACCTAATTCTTCTCGGGCCAAAACTCCACTTACTGCTACCTCAGAGATGGCAAGGTAGAGAAAAAGCTGCTCATCTGCCTTTGGTGTGTGCAGTTCCGGCGGGCTGGAGAAGTACTATTTCAATTCTTGCAAAGCTCTTTGACACTCCGGTGTCCAAACGAAGTCGTTCTTCTTCCTTAGTAAGGAGAAAAAGCGATGACTCTTATCCGAGGACCTCGATATGAAACGACTCAGCGCCGCTATCCTTCCGGTGAGCCTCTGCACTCCTTTGACGTTATTCACCACCTCAATATCCTCATGGCTTTGATCTTATCCAGTTTGATTTCAATTCCCCGGTTTGACACCATGAAACCCAAAAATTTACCGACTGGACACCGAAGGCGCATTTTTTTGGATTAAGCTTCATGTTGTACTTGCGGAGTACATCAAAGGTTTTCTGCAAATGCTTTAAATGGTCCTCTGTTTCCAGGGACTTGACCACCATGTCGTCAATATAAACTTCTATTGTTTTCCCTGTTTGTTCTTCGAACATCCCATTAACTAGGCGTTGGTAAGTTGCACCGGCATTTTTTAATCCAAAAGGCATGACGTTGTAACAGTAAGTCCCATACCGAGTAATAAAGGATGTTTTCTCTTGATGCTTCGGGTGCATCCGGATCTGGTTATACACGGAGTATGCATCGAGAAAACTTAACATCTCATGCCCGGCCGTCGCATTGATCATTCTATCGATGTGAGGCAACGGAAATGAATCCTTCGGGCATGCTTTGTTTAGATCCTTATAATCAACACACATTCGAAATTTATTACCTTTTTTCGGTACCACTACTACGTTAGCTAGCCAATCCACGTACTTTACCTCCCGGATAGAGCCTATTTTTAACAGCTTCGTTACCTCATCCTTCACGAAGGCGTGTTTCGCCTCTGCCATGGGCCTTCTCTTCTGCTTCACCAGGGGAAATCTCCCGTCTAAGCTGAGCTTGTGAGTTGTTACTTCCGGTGGCACACCTTTCACATCTATATGGGACCATGCGAAACAATCGGCATTAGCTCGAAGAAATTTAATTAACTTGTTCCTGAGCTCCGAGGTTAACCCCGTGCCCAGGTATACCTTTCTGTCCGGTAGACATTCGTACAAGGTGATTTGCTCCAACTCCTCTACTGTTGACTTGGTCGCACCCGAGTCATCCGGCATGACGAATGATCTGGGTATATCGAAATCATCCTCTTCATATCCCGGATCCAACCCCGTGTGCTTTAGTTGCTATTTGGTGTCCTTTCCCCCGGTTGAATCTTCTTCCTTTTGATCCGATTTTTTAGGCTGAGGTGTCACTTCTAAAGAGAAATATCGTGGAAATGAAATGAATTGAATGAGCTTAGGTCTCCTTTTAATGACTTAAAATCTAATCCGGAATGAACAGTGACTAAAGTGCACAGTGGTCGTAAACCCAGTTTACGGTCCGTATTCCAGTTTACAGGCCGTATTTCGTGGTCGTATTTAAGCATATCAAAACCAGAAAGGTATGTTGAGGATCATGGTGATTTACGGTCATGGTTTACGGGCCGTGTTTCAAGTTGTGCTTCTCCTATTTCAAACCATCCAATTGGGGATCTACATTTCCTTCCATACAAGGCTTCATATGGAGCCATTTGAATACTGGAATGATAGCTATTGTTGTACGCAAATTCGATTAACGGCTAATTATCGTCCCAACTTCCACCGAAATCCAGCACACATGCTCGTAGCATATCTTCCAAGGTCTGAATAGAGCTTCTTGAAAGGACTTCCAAAACTTAGCAGTAAACTGTGCTCCTCTATCTGTAATAATAGATAATGGAATACCATGAAGTCGCACAATTTCCTTGAGATATAACCTCGCATAATCTTCGGCTGAGTATGTAGTCTTAACTTGGAGAAAATGGGCTGCTTTCGTCAATCTATCGACGATCACCCATATAGAATCATACTTGCCGTGGGAACGAGGTAATCCCACAATAAAATTCATGTTGATCACTTCCCATTTCCAAGTAGGGATTTCCATTGCTTGCAATAAGCCTCCTGGCTTTTGATGTTCAACTTTTACTTGTTTGCAATTTGGACACTGTGCTACAAATTCGGCTATGTCTCTCTTCATGCCATCCCACCAATACATCATCTTGAGATCATGATACATTTTGGTTGCACCTAGGTGAATAGAATACCGAGAAGAATGTGCTTCTTCTAGAATTCGTCGGCGTAATTCTGCTACATTCGGCACACATAATCTGCCTTGGTACCTACGAATTCCGTCCATAGAAACTTCAAATGAAGACTTCTATTTTCCATGAGATGTGTCTCTGTAACGACACAATTGAGGATCTTCATATTGCCGTTCTTTCACTTCCATATCCAAAGACGAAGTCGTGGGGTCATTGATGCTAATCCTTGCATTACCTGAATCAATTACACGTACTCCCAGATTAGCTAATTGGTGGAGCTCATGAACCATCTCTTTCTTTTCTGGAGGGACATCACATAAACTGCCCATTGATCGGCGGCTAAGCGCATCGGCTACTACATTCGCTTTTTCAGGGTGGTACAAAATGTTCACATCATAATCTTTTAACAATTCTAACCACCGCCTCTGTCGCAGGTTCAACTCCTTTTGCTTGAAAATGTATTGAAGACTTTTGTGATCTGTATAAATATCAACAGGCACACCATACAAATAATGCCTCCATATTTTTAAGGCATGAATAACCGTAGCCAATTCGAGATTATGAGTTGGATAATTCTTTTCATGTTTCCGTAATTGTCTTGAAGCATATGCAATAACTTTCCCATGTTGCATCAATACGCATCCTAGTCCAACACCGGAAGCGTCACAATACACAACATAGCCATCTGGCCTTTCTGGAAGTGTTAAGACCGGAGCTGAGGTCAATCTGCCTTTCAACTCTTGGAAGCTACGTTCACAAGCATCATTCAATTGAAATTTGGCTGACTTCTGGGTTAGTTTCGTCAATGGGGCTGAAATAGATGAGAAGCCCTCTACGAATCTTCTATAATAACCTGCCAAACCCAGAAAACTATGAACTTCTATAGGCGTCATAGGCCTTGGCCAAGTCTTCACAGCTTCAATCTTCTGAGTGTCAACTCGAAGGCCATCATTTGAAATAACATGGCCCAGAAATGTCACAGAATTTAGCCAGAACTCTCACTTTGGAAATTTTGCATAAAATTCTCGTGCTCGAAGAATGCCAAGAACAATTCGCAAATGATTTGCATGTTCTGATTCCTTGCGAGAATACACTAGAATATCATCAATAAATACTATCACAAATAAGTCCAAAAGAGGCCTGAATACATTGTTCATCAAGTTCATAAACACGGCCGGAGCATTAGACAACCCAAATGACATCACTCTGAATTCATAGTGGTCGTATCTCGTTCCGAAGGCCGTCTTGGGAATATCCGCTTCTCTAACTCTCACTTGATGATAACCGATCTCAAATCTATTTTAGAAAACCACTTAGCACCTTGCAATTGATCGAATAAGTCATCAATACTTGGGAGAGGATATTTGTTCTTTATCGTTACTTTATTCAATTGCCTGTAGTCGATACACATTCGTAGAGATCCGTCTTTCTTTCTTACAAACAAGACTGGTGCTCCCCACGGTGATGAACTGGGCCTAATAAACCCCTTTTCAAGAAAGTCTTTCAACTGGGCCTTTAGCTCTTTTAATTCTGCCAGAGCCATTCGATAAGGAGGAATAGAAATAGGCCTGGTGTCCGGCAACACATCAATGGAGAAGTCAATCTCTCTTTATGGAGGAAATCTTGGAAGTTCATCTGGGAATACATCCGAAAATTCATTCACTACCGGGACGGATTTGAAATTTAGCGACTTTGCCTCGGTGTCATGAACTCGAACTAGATGATAAATATAGCCTTCTGCTATCATCTTTTTTGCCTTAAGGTAGGAAATAAACCTACCCTTTGGAGATGTTGTATTACCTTTCCATTCAAGCACGGGCTCTCCCGGGAATTGAAATCGCACCACTTTCAATCGGCAATCAACATTAGCATAGTACGAGGCCAACCAATCCATACCCATAATTACATCTAAATGTAACATCTTCAACTCAATCAAACTGGCTGTGGTCTGGCGATCACATACCACCACTACACAATTTTTATACACTTGTCTTGCTATCACGGGATCACCAACCAGAGTGGACACCTCAAAAGGTTTGTGTCACGACCCAACCCCGTGGGCCGCGACTGGTACCCTAACTGGGTACCCATACATACCTACCTGACAGAATTTCGTACCATACATTTTTTTTTTCCAAATAGATGTTTACAGCATCAGGCCGATACGGATACGGCACGCGCGCGAACATATACGTACCTGAACATACAAAAATTTACAGATAAGCCGATGAGGCTAACATACAGACGGAGTCACAAAATCGTTCGTACTTACCAAACAGATGAAACCCGTAACCCACGTATCTATCTACAGGCCTCTACAGATATACAGAATCAGATGACGGGACAGGGCCCCGCCGTACCCAGAATTTCCATACATACAGAGTATACAGAACACAGAAGATATATACCAAAAGTATACGCTCCGGATCAAAGGAGCTCTTCAAGAACAGCAGAATCGGAACCCTACACTGGCAGCGTGTCACTTGGTGCATCTGTACCTGTGGGCATGTAGCGCAGCCCCCGAAGAACCGGGGGTCAGTACGGAAAATGTACCGAGTATGTAAAGCAGAAACATAACAGACATAATCATAGTCCGAACCGGAGTCACAGAAATATAATGGATAGAACCATAAATCAGACGGACAGACAGAGTCATGATCCAGACAGACAGACAGAATCATGGTCCATACAGATAAACAGAATCATGGTTCGGACAGACAGACGGAATCATAACCCGGACAGACGGGCAGAATCAGAATCCATACGGACATACAGACATAGTCGTACTTCAGACGGACAGACAGAAGTATGACAGACAGAATTATGCATGCAGAGTAGTACAGAGCCATACTGAATCATACAGAGTCATACAGAACCATACAGAGGCATGTGCTTATATAAATGCTGATGGCACATGCATACATACATACAGATCCCGGCCCTGTCTGGGGGCGCGGTAAACAGAACTCGGCCCTCTTAGTACGGGACGCGGTGGACAGACAGAATCAGATCAGATCAGATCATATGCCATCCTGGCCGCCATCCCCATACACAGATCATAATATCATAATCACACAGATATAACAGATCCCGGCCCGCACACCGAGGGACGCGGTGAACAATGCAGAGGAATATGCACGATAACAGAACCTGGCCCGGGACGCAGTGAAGGAATGCATTGAGACAGCCACGAACAGATTAATGAGAAACTACATACATACAGACTCAACATACAGACTCAATCAAACTGAAGGGTGCCAAACGGCGAGCCAAATCAGAGTATCCAGATAGTATGCATAGTACGCGCCTATATCCTACTTGGGAAGGCACGACAGATTATTATCAGAATCAGATTCTCAGATGTTCAGAAGTCATTTTGTAAGAATTGCATAAAAATAGTCATATCATAACCAAAATAATAGTACAGATGTTTTCTGAGAAAATCGGACAAAACGGAAGTGTTTAAAGTTATATAGAAGATATCGGGCCTTGTGGGCCCGCCTCGGACCAACTCGAGGCAACATATGTAAATTACGGATAATAGACCTTATGAGGTCATCCATAATCGTTTGGAAGTGTTCCGACTCCGTTTAGGGAAGTTTCGTACAAAAGTTCGCTTTAAAGACAACTTGTAAGAAAATGATTTCAATTGTACTGAAGGAATTGGAGCGGTTTTCCGTCTCGAATTTCGAGGAACGGAGTCGTACTTAAGGCTCGCGGCCGAGCCTATCACATCCAGAACATGCCTAAGAATAGAGGGAAAGGCTTCACATACCTCGATTGCGCCTTGCGATCGCTTGGCTCCAATCCCAATTTCGTCCAAAATCTAGAAATGGTCAAGTTTACCATTTGTTAGTTTCAACTTTTCAATAGTCCAAACTTAACACATACTTGCCTACCGAAATTTCGGCAGCATTTCCTCTGTATACATGACCTCCCCAAAAGTTAAACACAGCCAAACAATCAACACAACCCAACAACAATATTCATAATAACGACAAGTAGCTCAAAATACATAATAGGGCACAATTTGCCAACTTTCCGTTCCGACTTTACACTTTCAAACCAATCTTATTATTTTCACATTCATCACCTATCAAAGTCATTACAACACGATTCGGGGGCATATCATATCATTTTCACAAGATATACATAAGATATACAAACATACAAACTTTCCGTCAAGCCACAATTTATCCAATTTTTCCTAACCTTCAACATACAAGTTCATAACACATTTCCATCTTCCAAATTCATCAACATTAATCATAATTTGCCCCTTGATACTTTCCTTTCCATTTTTACATAAACCATAACAAGGTTGCATAATTTCCTTCAACAACTTAGTAACCATTTTTCCATGACAACAAAGACTATTATCTTTCCATTCATTTCACCATAACACACTTACATACTAACAAGATTAAATTCATATTCCATAACCAACATAGTACCACACGGCCACATACTATATTCTCCAACTTTCACTAATTCATTCCACTTTCATTTCTAATACAATTCCCACATTAACTACAACTAGATTTCAACATGAATTCAAGTCACCATTGACATGCAATACAAGCATATATATACGGCCAACACACATCCAATCCCAACACACAAAATTTTCATGATTTTCACTCATTTACACATACTACAACCTACATATACCTTCCATAACACAACAAAAGCATAAAATCCTTACCTTTCTTCAAGTTCTTCACTTGGAGGTTAAAATTGCTTTCTTGCCAAAATACTTATATCACTTTGTAGAGGACCTTGAGCTTAGTACTAATCTCACAAGAATTAAATTTTTGAACCAAGGATTAGGCTTCAAGAATTTTTTTCTTTTTCTTTCTTTTCTTTCTTTCTCACCCGAATCCTCTCCTTTCTTTTTCTTTTGTTCTTGCTTTGTGTTTTCTTGAAAGTTCTATGGATAGGGATGCATGTATTATATCACTTAATTAAATTATGGACTTGGGCCATTTTTCACATAGCATGGCCGGTTGGGCCTTGTTTTATTATTTTTTTGTTGAGCCCAATTTGGCCACACTTTGTAATTCATGGAACAAGTTTCCAAAATTCCAATTTTGCCCTTGGCCTCCTTTCGTAATTTCACACCATTGTATTCATAACCTACACATTCATGCCAAGCAAGGTCCAAATGTGGCCTTGTCCATTACAAGTCAAATTATTTCGAATTTTTGAATAAGCAAAAATGTCGGATGTAACAGTTTGATCGGCTCAGGTTTCACCCCAATACAACCAGAAACATAGGGAGTAATATAAGAAAGAGTAGAACCCAGATCTATTAGTGCATATACATCACGGGAGAATACAGACAATGTACCTGTAACCATATCCGGGGAGGACTTAAGATCCTGCCGTCCGGCTAAAGCATATACACGGGGCTGAGTGGCACCTGAAGTAGATGTTGCCCCTCTGCCTCTACCTCGGCCTGCTGACATCTGAAGAGTCTGCCCTGCCGGGCGTGCTGAGGAAGAACCAGCTGCTGAACCTGTAGGCTGAGTACCAACTCTACCACTCATGGACGGGCAATCCCTCATCATGTGCCCAACTTGGCCACAAGTATAGCAAGCGTCCAAACCTTGGCGACACTGTCCCGAATGCAATCTACCGCACTGGCTGCATCGCGGTACTGGGGGTCTCCTCTGACTATAATCTTCCCTGAACTGGTAATCTGGGATCCTCGAACTCTGGCCCTGTCCTGAACAGAAGGAGTGGTCAAATCTCCTACCTGCGAATCAAGGGGGTGCACTGGTCACCGACTGGCCTGAGTACCCGGAATATGTCTGTCTTGATCCCCCTCTATAACCACTACCTGCTCCCATAGATCTAGCCCTCTTACCTTGCCTTCTATCACTATCGCAGTTACTTCTTTGTGATTGTTGTCGCCCCTTTAAATTCTGAGCATGGTCCTGTATTCGGGAAATATCCATCCCGTCTTGCAAGGAAGCCGTCAAACAATCTCTGAATAAATGTGGCCCTAGGCCACTTATAAATGTATGTACCCGATCTACCATATCGGCCACTATAGCCGGGGCATATCTAGCTAATGAATTAAATTGAAGGCTATATTCCCGGGCGCTCATATTTCCTTGCCTCAAATTTAGAAACCTGTCCGCTCTAGCTTGGCGGACCTCGGGTGGCAACTAGTGACGAATAAATGCATGCACAAATTCTTGCCAAACCAGAGGAGGCGCACTCTCTCCTCTCGATAATACCCAATCGTTGTACCACAAAACAGCCACATCCCGGAGTCTGTAAGATGCCAACTCCACGAATTCAGTTTCGGAGGCATGGACAATCTTCAATGTCCTCAACATCTCATCTATGAAACCCTGCGGGTCTTCATCCGGCTTTGACCCGAAGAACTCTGGAGGATTTACACTCATGAAATCACGGGCTTTGGTACTTTCTGCCTGATCACTTGAACTCGCATTTTTTCCTTGTGTTTGAGCGGCAACCAATTGCGTCAATAAATGAATGGCCTCGGTCATTTGTTGACCCGAAGCAGCCGGTGGAGGAATTGGAGCTGGAGCTCCTCCTTGTTCTTCCACATTAGGCGGGGTAGAAGAAGTATTAGACAATGCCTCATTATGTGATTCTCCTTCTTCTATATTCATCGGAGGCTCTCTTTCTACCCGCCTCTTTGCCGTAGTCTTGCCCTTCTGGGCGGCTGTAGCCATTCCCTTTGGCGGCATTCTGAAATCACAACACACTATTAGGGAGGATAAAGTCTCATACATGGCTCTATCGCACGATTTCATAAGAAGAAGGATGGTCATTTTTCCTAAATGCCCTGTAGCCTCTTGTTTATTGATGTGGCGCGCAACACACCATAAATAAAACTCTACTAGACACTGCTCGTAGACACTTCCTAGGACTGAACTGCTCTGATACCACTTTTGTCATGACCCTGCTAGGGGTCGTTGTCACGACCCAGCTAGGGTCCACGACGGGTACCCGGAGCAATTACCGAGCATCGCTTACTCTACTGCTTGTCTCGCTCATTTAATACTCTTTTATCAATTTTACATACCAATTGTAGGAAAATCATATTTAATCAAAATATAAATACTTTATATACATTTGCCCCTTGGCCATCAAAATAACATACATACATATAAAAATATCTTGTGAGACCATCTAAACCACACTGCGTATCTACGAGCTTCTACAAACATAATGAATACATGGACGGGACAAGACTCCGTCATGCCCAAAATATGCATATATGAATGTACATCAAAAGAAGAGCCATAAGCACCTCCGAACAATGGAGTGCTATCTATCAGCTGACAGCTACTGGGGACCTGGGCCAAGCTCTCCTCCCTGTCTACCTATGGGAATGAACACAACGTCTGAAGAAAGGACGTCAGTACGAATATTGTACCGAGTATGAGAGGCATACATAATGAAAGGAAACATCAATAATATGAGGATAACATCAACATGAGACATTTGGATCCGACTGACAATCATAAATGAAGTAATGCATGCTGTCTTACTCATCATCATAACATGTATGTATCATATGCAAGCTGCCCGTCCATGTCGGAACGGTGTGATAATCAATAATATTAGCCCGCGTCCAGGCCTCCCGCGTCCGGGGTACAATCTCATGCCGCCCACTAGTGGTGTCTGCCCACGCCCGTAGGTCGTGGTGTATCCGTATCGCCGCCCGCCGAAGCGGTGTCTGCCCGGCCAACTAGGCCCGGTGTGAATGCAATCATGACATGCTTAACGTAAATACTCATAGTAATATGCTTATCATAAAATACTTATCTTATCATAATGCGTATATAAGACTCATGATCAACTTTACTCTATCGGGGTGACGTAAGGTCGTGATCCCCCGATTACATTATGGAACCATTATGGACATTCTACCTCACCTTAAAAAGACTAGTACATAAGGTGAGTGTAGGCAAGGAATAACATCATCATCATTCTAGTGTCATCATATTGTATAACTTATCTCATATAGACATTCATAGGTATAAGCTTTTAACTTCTTGGAATGCAAGAACTCATGAAGGGAATAGGGATTCAAGCTAAAAGATTCATGCCATTAGAAAGAAGGACTAGCCTCACATACCTTGGTCATTTAGCTAAGATATCGCTCACTTGTTCTCCGTCGATATCACGTCGTTACCTTCATAAGAGAATTCGTATCATCATTAGTAACTAACTACAAGAACGCATCGCTAATTCTAGAAAAAGTCGGACGACGCTTCCTTCGCTCATACCATTTTTCTCATGTTTTATATCAACTCCCAACATTCATAACATTACTCATAATATCATAATCGACAATCGTCATTTACGTGTGTTTGGCAAAATCCACCATTTTCCTCAAATTTTCCCTTATTTCTACTTCTAGCTCATCCTTGCGTTTTCAAGCATTTAATGCTTGTTTCATGATATAAACATCATTTATAACGTATTTGTACTCACAACACTTCAACATTCATAGTTCAATTCCACTATCATTCATTTATGTCACTATTTACTCAATAATGACCCATTTCTATGTTCTTCTACATTTCAAGTGTCTAAGCTTTCCAATACTTCAAAAAACATGGAATAATCATGAAACTTACCTTGGGGGATGGTTGAACAATCCTTAAGTGTTAATACTTCAATTATCCAAAACCCTAGCTTCACCTTCTTGGGAATTTCTTGACATAGAAGATCCTTTGACGTGTTCTTACACTTATTTTCATGAATTTGGTGTTGATAATCTTAGGTTTCCTTGGATTTTCTTGCTATCCTTAGAGTTGATGTGTTGAAGAACACTCTAGTGTTTTCTTGAAGTGTTGGATGAAAAATGACGTGGAATGGGCTTAAGTTCCCTTTTAATAATTCAAAATCTGATCTTTAATGAAAATTTGTCGGGATGAACAGTGGTCGTAAACCACCATATACGGACCCCGTATTTTGATTTACGGTCCGTCCACTGTGGTCGTATTTAACCATTTCAAAGACAGAAAGTTTTGGCTGATGGACATGGTAGTTTACGACCTGGTTTACGGTCCGTAAACTGGGTCGTATTTAACAATATTCAACATTTACAGAAAGTTGGGATTTTTGACAAGCTGGAGGTCGATTGCACTACACGGTCCGTAAATCACTTTACGGGCCCGTATAGTGCCATATACGACCACTGGACAGAAAAGTTTCCGCGACTTTCTTATTTTCCAAAAATTCTTAATTAACCCTTCCCGACTTAATAAAACATCATTCACTCAACTTTTCATCATTCCACTCATCATACAAGTACGGAGAAATTTTCGAGGTGTAACATTCTTCCCCCTTTTTGGAACATTCGTCGTCGAATGTTCGACACTCGTGGATTCTGGAAAAATTTTGCCAGAGTGTCCTTTGTAATTTGGATACTACCTTTCCATTACAACAACCCACAATATCTTCGCCTCACAGGGCTATATCACCATATCAACACATTTATGGCCACACACGACCAAAAACATAAAACTAAAACATACATACCTTACACCATCGACGTCTCATCTTGAATCTCTTCTGGGGATTGGAACAAATGGGGGTACATAGATTTCATCTTCTCCTCCGCTTCCCAAGTCATTTCTTCCCGATTATTGTTCCGCCATAGAACTTTGACTGAAGCAACCTCTTTATTCCGGAGCCTTCGTACTTGTCTATCCAAAATGGCAATGGGCATTTCCTCGTATGTCAGCTTCTCTGTTACTTGCACATCATCAACCGAAACTATTCTCGTTAGGTCTCCAATACACTTGCGGAGTATCGAAACATGGAATACTGGATGCACGGATTCGAGCTCTGAAGGCAAGTCCAATTTATAGGCTACTCGACTCACCTTGCGAATAATTTGGTAGGGTCCGACATATCTGGGACATAGCTTTCCCTTCTTGGCAAATCTCATCACTCCCTTCATCGACGATACCTTCAGGAACACCCAATCGCTCACCTGAAATTCCAAGTCTCGTCGGCGATTATCTGCATAAGACTTTTGGCAACTTTGAGCTGTTAACAGTCGGTCTCGAATCACTTTAACCTTCTCAACTACTTGCTGGATCAAGTCGGGGCCTATCAATTGTACTTCTCCGGTTTCAAACCATCTAATTGGAGATCTGCATTTTCTTCCATATAAGGCTTCATACGGGGCCATTTGAATACTGGAATGATAGCTGTTATTATAGGCAAATTCAATAAGAGGCAAATGCTCATCCCAACTACCGCCAAAGTCCAATACACATGCCCGTAGCATATCCTCTAAGGTCTGAATAGTGCGCTCGGCTTGTCCGTCAGTCTGCGGATGGAACGCCGTACTGAGCTTAACTTGGGTACCTAGACCTTCTTGAAAGGACTTCCAGAACTTGGCTGTGAACTGTGCCCCTCTGTCGGTGATAATGGCCAAAGGGATACCGTGAAGTCGTACAATCTCCTTGAGACACAATTTAGCATAATCTTCCGCTGAATATGTGGTTCTAACGGGAAGAAAATGAGCTGCTTTCGTGAGTCTATCCACGATCCCCCATATAGAATCATACTTCCCTCGCGTACGGGGTAATCCTACCACAAAGTCCATGTTAATTTCTTCCCATTTCCACATAGGAATTTCCATTGCTTGCAATAAGCCTCCTGGTTTTTGATGCTCGGCCTTCACTTGCTGGCAATTTGGGCACTGTGCTACAAATTCTGCTATGTCTCGCTTCATGCCATCCCACCAATATATCAATTTGAGACCGTGGTACATCTTGGTTGCACCTGGATGAATAGAATACCGGGAATAATGTGCTTCCTCTAAAATCCGTTGGCGCAAGTTTGCTACATTCGGTACACATAACCTGTCTCGATATCTAAGAACCCCTTCTATGGAAACTTCGAATGGAGACTTTTCCTTTCCATGGGATAGATCTCGGTAGTGGCTTAATTGAGGATCTTCATATTGCCGTTCCTTCACTTCTAGATTCAATGATGAAACTGTGGGGTCATTGACGCTAATACCTGCATCTCCTGAATCAATTGGCCGTACGCTGAGACTTGCTAACCGATGGACCTCACGAACCATTTCTCGCTTTTCCGAAGGAACTCCGCATAAACTACCCATCGATCGGCGGCTAAGTGCATCTGCTACTACATTCGCCTTTCCTGGATGATATAGGATGTTCGCATCGTAATCCTTCAGTAATTATAACCACCGCCTTTGCCGCAGGTTCAACTCCTTCTATTTGAAAATATATTGAAGGCTTTTGTGATCCATATAGATGTCCACGTGCACACCATATAAATAGTGTCTCCACATTTTCAATGCATGAATGACCGCAGCTAGCTCAAGATCATGAGTGGGATAATTCTATTCATGTTTTCGCAACTGTCTCGAAGCATATGTAATAACTTTCCCATTCTGCATTAATACACATCTTAATCCCACACCGGAGGCATCACAATATACCACATAGCCATCTGATCCTTCTGGAAGTGTTAGCACTGGCGCTAAGGTCAACCTATTTTTCAACTCTTGGAAGCTACGCTCACAGGCATCACTCCACTGGAATTTAGCCGACTTCTGGGTTAACTTTATCAATGGGGCTGAAATAGATGAGAAGCCCTCTACGAATCTTCGATAATAACCTGTCAAACCCAGAAAACTACGAACTTCTGTAGGCGTCGCAGGTCTTGGCCAAGTCTTCACAACTTCTATTTTCTGAGTGTCGACTCGGATACCATCATCTGCAATAACATGGCCTAGAAATGCCACTGAGTTTAGCCAAAACTCGCACTTCGAAAACTTTGCATACAATTCCCGATCTCGGAGAACGCCAAGAACAATTCTTAGATGATCTGCATGTTCTGATTCTGTGCGAGAATATACCAGGATATCGTCGATAAACACTATCACAAAACGATCCAAAAACGGCCTGAACACATTATTCATTAAATTCATGAACACCGCCCGGGCATTCGTCAACCCAAACGACATTACTCGAAACTCGTAGTGACCATATCTTGTCCTGAAGGCGGTCTTGGGAATATCTGCTTCCCTAATTCTCACCTGATGATAACCCGATCTCAGATCTATCTTGGAGAAACATTTAGCACCTTGCAATTGATCGAACAAGTCGTCAATTCTTGGAAGAGGGTATTTATTCTTTATTGTCACCTTGTTCAACTGCCTGTAATCAATACACATTCGTAACGAACCGTCTTTCTTCCTTACGAACAAGACTGGTGCTCCTCATGGCGAGGAACTAGGCCTTATAAACCCCTTCTCAAGTAAATCTTTTAGCTGTGCTTTTAGCTCTTTCAGTTCTGCTGGAGCCATTCGATATGGAGGAATAGAAATGGGCTCGGTGTTTGGTAGTACATCAATAGCAAAGTCGATCTCCCTTTCTGGAGGAAGGCCTGGTAACTCGTCGGGAAACACATCTGGGAATTCATTCACTACCGGGACCGACTGGAAAGTTGGCACTTCCGCTTCCGTGTCATGAACCCGAACTAGATGACAAATATAACCCTTGGCTATCATCTTTCTCGCCTTAAGGTAGGAAATAAACCTACCCTTTGGGGAAACTGTATTACCCTTCCACTCGAGTATGGGCTCTCTCGGAAATTGGAATCGAACTACCTTTGTCCGGCAACAAACATTAGCATAGCATGATGCCAACCAGTCCATACCCATAATTACGTCAAAATCTATCATCTCAAGTTCAATCAAATCGGCCCTTGTCTGACGATCACATATA
Organism: Lycium barbarum; assembly: GCF_019175385.1. NCBI lineage: Eukaryota > Viridiplantae > Streptophyta > Magnoliopsida > Solanales > Solanaceae > Lycium > Lycium barbarum. The sequence continues at coordinate 63,969,722 of NC_083343.1, read as the reverse complement.
ATGACTACACAGTTCTTATATACTTGCCTCGCTATTACAGGATCACCAACCGGAGTGAATACCTCGAAAGGTTTAATTGGCTTAGGTCTTACCCCAACACAATCATAGATATACGGAGTAATATATGAGAAGGTAGAACCTGGATCAATCAGAGCATATACGTCACAGGAAAATATAGTCAAGATACCTGTGACAACATCTGGGGAAGACTCAAGATCCTGTCGCCCAGCTAAGGCATATACACGGGGCTGAACAACACGTGAAGTAGATGCTCCCCCTCTACCTCTGCCTCTGCCTGCTGTAGTCTGAGGAGTCTGTGCTATCGGGCGCACTGAAGAAGACCCCGTTGCTGAACCTGTGGGCTGAGTCCCCGCTCTATCTCTCGCTGAAGGCAATCTCTCATCATATGACCAACCTGAACGCAAGCATAACAAGCATCCAAACCCTGACGACACTGTCCGGAATGTAATTTGCCACACTGGCTACACCGCGGTACTGGAGGTCTCCTCTGGCTAAAGTCTCCCCTGGACTGCGAATCTGAGGCCCTCGAACTCTGCCCCTGGCCTGACTGAGTAGAACGATCAACCCTCCTATCTGAGAATCTAGCAGGTGCACTTGTCGCTGACTGACCTGAGTGCCTGGAATGCGTCTGTCTCGGTCCCCCTCGGTACTCACTGCTCTCCCCCATAGATCTAGCCCTCTTACCTTGTCTTCTGTCACCATCACGATCACTTCTCTGCTTTCGTTGTCGTTCCTTGAGGTTCTGAGCATGGGCCTGTATCCGGAAAATATCCATTCCGTCTTGCAAGGAGGCTGTCAGGCAATCTCTGAACAAGTGTGGTCCTAAACCACTCACAAATCTATAGACTCGGTCTCCCATGTCAGCCACCATAGTCGAAGCATACTGGGCCAATGAGTTGAATTGCATACTATACTCGCGGGCACTCATGCTTCCCTGTTTCAAATTCAAAAACCTGTCCGCTCTAGCTCGGCGGACTTTAGGTGGCAAGTAATGACGAATAAAGGCATCTGCAAACTCTTGCCACACGGGAGGTGGATCATTCTCTCCTCTTGTTATCACCCAATTCTTATACCATAGTACCGCCACGTCGCGAAGTCTATATGAGGCCAACTCTACGGATTCGGTCTCAGAAGCATGCATAAGTTTCAGCGTCCGCAACATCTCATCGATAAAACCTTGTGGGTCCTCATCCGGCTTCGACCCGAAAAATTCTGGAGGATTTAGAGTAAGGAAATCACGGGCTCTGGTACTAGCTGAACGATCACTTGGGCCCGCATTCTGTCGTTGTGCCTGAGCGGCAACCAACTGTGTCAATAAATGTATGGCCTCAGACACTTGTTGACCCGAAGCACCCGGTGGAGGAATCGGAGCTGAGGCTCCTCCCTGCTCTTCTACATTGGGCGCGGCCTCACTTTGCGATTCACTTTCCTCCACATTTGCCGGAGGCTCTCTTTCCGCCTGCCTCTTTGTCGAAGCTTTGCCTTTCTGGGCAGCTGTAGCTTTTCCTTTCGGCGGCATTTTCTGAAACCATAACGCACTTTTAGGAATGATATAATCCTAGACATGGCTCTATCGCACGATCTCATGAGAAGAATGATGGTCATTTTCCTATATGCCCTGTAGCCTCTTGTTTATTAGCGTGGCGCGCAACACACCACAAACAAGACTCTACTAGACATGGCTCGTAGACACTTCCTAGGACTGAACCGCTCTGATACCACTTTTATCATGACCCTGCTAGGGGCCGTTGTCACGACCCAGCTAGGGGCCACGATGGGTACCCGGAGCAATTACCGAGCACCGCTTACTCTACTGCTTGTCTCGCTCATTTCATACTCTTTTATCAATTTTACATACCAATTGTAGGAAAATCATATTTAATCAAAATATAAATACTTTATATACATTTGCCCCTTGGCCATCAAAATAACATACATACATATAAAAACATCTTGTGAGACCATCTAATCCACACTGCGTATCTACGAGCTTCTACAAACATAATGAATACATGGACGGGACAAGACTCCGTCATGCCCAAAATATGCATATATGAATGTACATCAAAAGAAGAGCCATAAGGACTTCCGAACAATGGAGTGCTATCTATCAGCTGACAGCTACTGGGGACCTGGGCCAAGCTCTCCTCCCTGTCTACCGGTGGGCATGAACACAGCGTCCGAAGAAAGGACGTCAGTACGAATATTGTACCGAGTATGAGAGGCATACATAATGAAAGGAAACATCAATAATATGAGGATAACATCAACATGAGACATCTGGATCCGACTGACAATCATAAATGAAGTAATGCATGCTGTCTTACTCATCATCATAACATGTATACATCACATGCAAGCTGCCCGTCCATGTCGGAACGGTGTGATAATCAATAATATTAGCCCACGTCCAGGCCTCCCGCGTCCGGGGTACCATCTCATGCCGCCCACTATTGGTGTCTGCCCACGCCCGTAGGTCGTGGTGTATCCGTATCGCCGCCCGCCGAAGCGGTGTCTGCCCGGCCAACTAGGCCCGGTGTGAATGCAATCATGACATGCTTAACGTAAATACTCATAGTAATATGCTTATCATAAAATACTTATCTTATCATAATGCGTATATAAGACTCATGATCAACTTTACTCTAACGGGGTGATGTAAGGTCGTGATCCCCCGATTACATTATGGAACCATTATGGACATTCTGCCTCACCTTGAAAAGACAAGTACATAAGGTGAGTGTAGGCAAGGAATAACATCATCATCATCATTCTAGTGTCATCATATTGTATAACTTATCTCATATAGACATTCATAGGTATAAGCTTTTAACTTCTTGGAATGCAAGAACTCATGAAGGGAATAGAGATTCAAGCTAAAAGATTCATGCCATTAGAAAGAAGGACTAGCCTCACATACCTTGGTCGTTTAGCTAAGATATCGCTCACTTGTTCTCCGTCGATATCACGTCGTTACCTTCATAAGAGAATTCGTATCAACATTAGTAACTAACTACAAGAACGCATCGCTAATTCTAGGAAAAGTCGGACGACGCTTCCTTCGCTCATACCATTTTTCTCATGTTTTATATCAACTCCCAACATTCATAACATTACTCATAATATCATAATCGACAATCGTCATTTACGTGTGTTTGGCAAAATCCACCATTTTCCTCCAATTTTCCCTTATTTCTACTTCTAGCTCATCCTTGCGTTTTCAAGCATTTAATGCTTGTTTCATGATATAAACATCATTTATAACGTATTTGTACTCACAACACTTCAACATTCATAGTTCAATTCCACTATCATTCATTTATGTCACTATTTACTCAATAATGACCCATTTCTATGTTCTTCTACATTTCAAGTGTCTAAGCTTTCCAATACTTCAAAAAACATGGAATAATCATGAAACTTACCTTGGGGGATGGTTGAACAATCCTTAAGTGTTAATACTTCAATTAGCCAAAACCCTAGCTTCACCTTCTTGGGAATTTCTTGACATAGAAGATCCTTTGACGTGTTCTTACACTTATTTTCATGAATTTGGTGTTGATAATCTTAGGTTTCCTTGGATTTTCTTGCTATCCTTAGAGTTGATGTGTTGAAGAACACTCTAGAGTTTTCTTGAAGTGTTGGATGAAAAATGACGTGAAATGGGCTTAAGTTACCTTTTAATAATTCAAAATCTGGTCTTTAATGAAAATTTGTCGGGATGAACAGTGGTCGTAAACCACCATATACGGACCGTATTTTGATTTACGGTCCGTCCACTGTGGTCGTATTTAACCATTTCAAAGACAGAAAGTTTTGGCTGATGGACATGGTAGTTTACGACCTGGTTTACGGTCCGTAAACCAGTTTACGGGCCGTAAACTGGGTCGTATTTAACCATATTCAACATTTACAGAAAGTTGGGATTTTTGACAAGCTGGATGACGATTGCACTATACGGTCCGATGTGTAACAGCCATGACGGGTACCCAGGGCTAGCCACCGAGCACCACTCGTTCTACTACTCATCTTACTCATTTAATGCTCTTTTATCCGCTTTATACTCAGATTGTAGGAAAATCATCTTTTATATGGCAACATAAATACTTTTATATACATGTTCCTCTCGGCCATCAAAATAATATATACATATAATAGCATCTCATGAGACCATCTAACCCATACTGCGCATCTACGAGGCTCTACTGGAGTGCTGAACATAAGGACGGGACAAGTCCCCGTCATGCCCAAAAATACATATACATGAATATACACAAAAGAATCGTCATAAGCACCTCCGAACAAAGGAGTGCTTTCAATCAGCTGACAGCTACTGCGGATCTGGGTCAAGTGTTATACCTCGTATTTTATACGTCAAGCTATTCGCAAGAGAATCGACTCAAGTTAAAGACGAGGTCATTTTCGTACACGAAATAGAAAGCTTTAATTTTTAATTTTAATTAAAACATTAATTGTTATAAATTCTATTTAGTGTAAAAATATTGTTATTGGAAATTAGGGATTAATTAACCATGATTAGATTATTAAGTGGGGATTAAGATTTAAATATTCACTAATTATGCATTAGTGGCTGTGTGGGCCCCACCCATGGCATGGCCAAATTTAATTGGCTCAAGCCTTGAGTGGGACACTTGTCACTCCCTAAGGCAACATATAAATACCAAATTGGATGACTAATGAATTCATTTTATCATCTTCAACATTAAGAAAACATAGATATAGAGAGAAAGGAGCTCTCGGCCATGGTTAACCATGGAGAGCTCCAAACCGTGTGATCAATTAACCTTTTTTTTTTCAAGATATTCAGCCCTTGGGAGGTCAACAACAACGTGAGGTGAACCTTGAGGGCAGCAAGAGTGTCAACTAATTAAAGTTGTTAAATTTCAGCCAAGTCGGGGAGCCAATCGTTAAGGTGAGGTTTGATCATCTTGTTACATGTTTTAGTAAGGATTTGAACGTGTTCCAAATTGTAGATATGGATGAAATTCATGGAGTCATGTATGTTGGTGTTGAGGCCGTGTAGGGGCTGTTTTGTGTAGAAGGTGGTGGACTGATTTTACTTGGTATGTTGATTGTTGTTGTTACGAATTTTATGATGAGAATGAAGGTATTCAATGGTTAGAGTTGAAGTTAAAATTGTTTGTGGGCTGTTGTAAGGATTATAGTGACAATAACGTAGCCTTGCTTGCCTATGAATAGATGATGTAGTTGCCGTGTGCCTACTGTTGTATTTCACCAGAATTAGATGAGAAGATCGTATGAAATAACGTGTAAGAATCGTATGTGGTTTGCTTGGTGTGTTCGTAGGTATTCGCAAGATTTTCGAGCATCTTTTATGTCGTAGTTAGGGGTTGTTTTTGATATGTCGTTGTTGTTTTTGTTGAGCTTGAAAGATTAAATGTTACTAAGGTTATACATGATGTTATTGTATTAGATGGGCTGTTAGAAGATCGTTTCGATGAAAACGCTAAGACTATGGGGCATTAAGAATAATTTGAATGTGTAGTAGTCGCATGCGGATTGTTATCGAATGTTGCAAATGTAGGTTGTTTGGAATGTTGTGTGGGCTGTCTGGAACATTCTCGAATCTTGTCTTGAATAGTCTTGGGTTAGTATTTGAACATGTGGTTATTGATATTGGCTTGGTTGTTATGTAATTGGTTTGAATATAAGGGCAACGTCGTCTAATTATCAAGAAAGGAGTTACTAATGTTGGAATACGTTTTGAATCTCTCTGTAGCTTAACCATAGTTCTTGACGCTTTAATATAGGCTAAGACGACTCGGGCAGCATATACGTGTTGTGTTGCAAGTAAGCGCTAAAGGTATGTAAATCCTATCCCTTTTTTCTTTTGGCATATCCTAGACGTAAGTGATGAATGATATGAGCTTTGGGGTAATTCCATTCATAAGTTCTGAATATGATTCATGATTCTTATTCACTTCTTGATGTTGGAGCTTTTAAAGTAGTTAAGCTACTGCCCTCGAGCTTTCTATACGTTGGATAGTATAATCGGATGTATAAGTTTCTATTCCTAAAGGCTTTATGATGACTAATGTCTCTGACTTCATAAGTTATTTCACATTATCTCGATACATGTCTATGATTCATGAGGCTCCCTTTGCTATAGTCCATAATGATATTTATAGAGTACTTAACATGACTATCGCTTGACAGTCGAATGTTAGTTAGTCTACTTGTCTATCGAGTCTCAGATGATGATTTAATTGCATATGGGTACTCACTACTCTGCTCGTGCATACTGTTGTCACATCTTTCACCGAGTCCCGGGCCGGGTATGTTATCGTGCACAGTTTCACTGCATTGTTCACCGAGTCCCTCCCTAGAGGGCCGGGTACGTTATATAATGATATGATAATGTGATGATACGATGATATAATTATGGCACCGAGTCCCATGATGGGCCGGGTACGGTATACGTGTACACGACTTTATTCACCGAGTCCCGTACTAGAGGGCTGGGTACGGCATATGATGATATGATATGATTATGGCACCGAGTCCCATAATGAGCCGGGTACGGTATATGATAATGATATGCATGATTTTGTTTTGTAAGGCACAGGTACAGTGAATTCTTGAATATTATACTTGTTTCTGGTAGTCTCTACTTCAGATGTGATCTCCTTTATGGTATTCTATGCTCTATATACTCAGTACATATTTCGTACTGACCCCCCTCTCTTCGGGGGGGGGGCTGCGTTTCATTCCCTCAGGTACAGACGCTCGCTTTGGTGATCTGCCAGCTTAGGATTCCGATTCAGCTATCTTGGAGTGCTCCCTTATCCCGGAGCCTAGAGTTTTGGTAAAGAACCTTTTATTGTATATATGTGTTTTGTCCAGGGGTACGGCGGGGCCCTGTCCCGTCATATGCTACTGTTGTAACTCTTTGAGGTCTGTAGACATATGTGTGGGTTGTATATATGTGCCATCCAACTGTGTTAGTATGACTTATGTTTTGGGACGTTCCCCCTCGTAGTGGCAGCCTCGTCGGCTTGCGTATATATATATATATATATATATATATATGTTTTGGGATGTTGTGTGTAGTGGCAGCCTTGCCGGCTTGCGTATATATATATATATATATATATATATATATATATATAGTTGGGACGTTCCCACATGCTATGACAGCCTTGTCGACTTATATAATGTGTTATCTGTTGATAGTTGTGACTCCTCAGGAGACAGGTTGCTTAACATATATATCTTTATGCGACAGTTCTGAGACTATATGCTGGTCCTATGGGTTCCATATTATGTTTGGTTGTGGATTGATCATATAGCTAACAGGGGTGTGTACGAGTGTCCAGCTCGGGCACTAGTCACGGCCTACGGGGTTGGGTCGTGACATCAAGCTCTCCTCCCTGTCTACATGTAGGCATGAACACATCATCCAAAGAAAACGAACGTCAATACGAACATTGTACTGAGTATGAGAGGCATAAACAAAGAAATAAGGCAATGATATGAAAGAGATATCAATATGGAATAACTGTATCTGACTGTCAAGTGTAAAAGAAATAATGCATGTCGGCTTACTCATAATCATCATCATGTCACATATGCATAATATATGAGCTGCCCGCCCATATAGGTACAGTGTAGTAATATATATAAGCTGCCCGTCCATATCGGATCGATGTTGTTATGTCCCGTGTTTTCGCATAATTGGCAATCTTGAAAATAATTGAGACTTGTATGTTATAAGGCCATATCTTTGATTTTAGTTAATATGTCTATGTTGTTTATGAAAATATTGGTGTGGAAATGTGGAGGAAGTCTAAGGACAAAAATTGGAATTCCGGAAATTGGTTTCGGGAATTACAAAACGAGATTTCAACGAATTGGGCCAAGAAAAATTTGAAGGAAAATTGAAGCCCAAGACCATGGGGTGGTCGGCCATGAGGCCTTGGCCCAAGACCCATTTAATGGTCATGTGCTTTCCATGTGCCTACTAATCAATTATGTATATAGGTATGCTTATCCTTAGAGAAATCTAGAAACAAAATTAAAAACTCATCCTTGAGTTCTTGAACCCCATTCGGCCGAACCCCTTGTTCCAAAAAAAAAAAAAATTCTCTAGCCTTGGATTGTGGTCTAAAAATCTTGTTCTTCTCATATTTGTAGCAAGTACAAGACGCTCTCCGACGTGATACAATTTGTTTGGCGAAAGAATCACGTTTGCGGCAAGTCGGAATTTCAAGATAAGGTAAGGATTTTGTCACTTTTGTGTTATGGAATTCATAAGAATATTATAAGGATTGAGAATAGACGAGAATTCCGTAGTTTTGGTGTGTGTGTGAAACCGTGGGTGTGTGTGTGTGTGTGGTGAAGTGGCCGTGAGCCATGTCATGGTGAAGGCAAGGTGAATTTTGATTTTGTTTAGTTGTTAGTTGCGTCGTTGTGGCATTTATGACGTAAATGAATGTTTAATGAGTTGAATTGGCATTGAAAATGGTTGCGGGTCCTTATGGGAAATTATATGATTTTTGTATATTCGTATATAATTGTGAAAGTAAGACTTTAAATGTGAATTATGGTTGTTGTTAATGAATTTGGAATGAAACAATGCAAGTTAGTATGTTCGTCGTAGTTGTGGACGTTTTGAATAGAATATGGAAAGTAGCGGATTGCTTAAATTCATGTATATCGTTTGGAATATTATTGGAATGTGTTTGAATAACTTTGAATGACTAAATGAATATGATAATGTGGAGGTGGTGAAGTTTGGATGAAAGTTGTTGATTTATGTAGGAAGAAAGAATATTGACGTTAGAGTGATTTTGTTATGACTTGTGATGATTGTGATACTGTGGGTTGTTGTTGTTGTTGTATATGGAGCCGAGCTAAGTCTCGGGGTGATATATATATATGGGGGAAATGCTGCCGAAATTTCGGTAGACAAAAATGAGGTTAAGTGAATTCTTAAGCCTTGAAATCCCTAATTGGTAACTTTGACCATTTGCAGATCCTGAGCGAAACGGGACTTGAGTTTTGGACGAGTGTAAGACGCATATAAGGTATGTAAGGCTACCCATTCCTTCTATTACGGTCCGTATAACTCAATCGGGTCACTTCTTCCAGATTTTTTCTCTTTTTATATATATATGACCCACGATCATTTAAATTATTTGCCACATTCTCCTCACCTCTTGAAAATTCTAGAATATTCTACAGACCATATCAACATAAATCCAAGAGAAATCAAAGATTAAACACCAAGAATCAAGAGAATCAATAGCAAAGAGGCTCAGTAGGGTTTGTAGAAGTCAAGAATTCCTTTAGTATTGAAGTTGGGGGTTTTTCTCTAGTGACGTATCTTCATCCAAGGTTCGTTTCTATATGATCAAAGGTGAGTTTTACATCCATTCCATGTTATTAAGAGTATTTGAGTGGTTGACTGACTTGGATGAGAGAAGAAAATAGAATATGAGCTCAAATATGAAAATAATGATATTTTGAGTGGTCAGTTAACTTGAGTCATGATTCTTAGTATGATATGAATACAATTTTGTTGTGGCTGATACTAATGAGGTTGAGGAAGTATTATATGTGATCAAATATGGTATTATGTTGTAGCTATGGTTATGAATGACATTGAAAAAGAGTTTTGAGGATTGCACAATGTTTAACTTGAAAAAGTCTATTGATTATGGTATTATGGGTGTTGCTATTGATGTTTGGGAGTTGTTTATTATATGGAGAAAGTTGTCAAAACAAATAAAATGCTGCCCAATTTTTGTTAGCTCTTTGTCGCTTTAGTTTAGACTTAAGCATGTTTAAATGATCTAATTTAGTATGAATTCTCTTGAATGTAGAGTTGTGAGCTTGGAAGGAGAACGTTTAGTCGTTAAGAAGACGTAAAAGGTATGTTAAGGCTAGTCCCCTTCTTTCCAAGGCTTGATTCCTATGTTGTAATTCTATCCATATTTTCCATAACTTTCCGGGTTCCACAAATTAGAAGGTCATGATTCTTAAAGCTTCTTATGATATTAAAGATGAGATGTTTTCTATGATGATCGTGATTTTAATGCTAGAAGTTGCAAAGCTTATGGTTGCAAAGATATTATGAGATAATTGAGCTTATCCCATGATTTTCTCGATCTCTTTCATTGATATGATCTCACCTTATGTCACTTGTCCTTTCGAGGTGAGATGTAATTATAATGATTGTCCCGTAAGATAATCAGAGGTCACCGAACTTATGTCACTGTGATATGATGGTAGCTTTAATTGGGCTCACATGCATGCTTATTTTTATGTATGATAAAACCATGCCTATTTGGGGCAGACACCACTACAGTCGGCATAGTTGGCGGCTTATGGATAAAGATTACACCGTGCCTAGTTGGTCGGGCAGACACCACTACGCTGGGCGTAAGTGGGTGGCTTACGGATAGCACTGTGCCTAGTTGGCTGGGCAGTCACCACTAGTGGGCGGCGTCAGATGATTACCCTGGACGCGGGAGGCCGGACGCGGGCTAATGATGACATATGATTCAGACAGTTTATTTATGTAAATATACATGTGATGTGATTTTGTTTTAAGAGTAAACGTTAGCATGCATGTTTCCACCTTCAAAAGCGATCAGTTGTTGTTATACATGCCTTACATACTTAGTACATTGTTCGTACTGACGTCCTTCCTTTTATGGACGCTGCGTTTATGCCCGCAGGTAGACAGGGAGACGGCACAAACACTTAGGAGCTTTATCAGCAGATATGCAGGAGCACTCCACTACTCCAGAATTGCCGCTTATTGGTATATTCTTTTGTGTACATATTTTGGGCATGACGGGGTCCTGTCCCGTCCTCATGATTTCAGTACTCTAGTTAGAGGCTCGTAGATACATATGTGTGGGTAGTAGATGTTTTATGATCTCTTTAGCGCATGTGCTGTATATTATTTTGTAGTCTCGTGGGCTTGTACATACATGTATATCTTGAGAAGTAATTGAAGATCGTTTCATAGTCAGCTTGTGTTAAGAGTGGTGTATGTTCAGGTTGAGTTTAATGATAAGTCTTAAAGGTGGTGCTCGATGGACTAGCTCCGGGTACCCGTCATGGCCGTCTAGTTGGGTCGTGACAAAATTTGTATCAGAGTAGTTCCGTCCTAGGGTGTGTCTACGAGTTGTGTCCAGTATAGTCTTGTTTATGGGTGTGAAGCACACCACACTTATAAGTAAGAGGCTGCAGGGCATTTAGGAATAATGACCGTCCTTCTTCTTCATAGATCGTGCGATAGAGCTATAATATAAGATTTCTATTTTCCTTAATTGTGTGTTATGATTTCAGTAATGCCTGTGAAGCGGAAAGCAACAGCTTCCCATAAAGGCAGGACAGTGACAGGAAGGCGGACTGAATGGGAGCCACCAATAAATATAGAAGAGGGTGAGTCCCATAATGAGGCCCCATCTTGTACTTCTCACAATCCACCTATCTTAGAGGAGCATGAAAGGGGTCTCCACTCCAGCTCCAGTGCCTCTAGTCCCTCCACCGGGTGCTTTGGGCCAGCAGGTGACCGAGGCTATTCAGTTATTGACCCAGCTAGTTGCTGCTCAGGCTCAGCGGTAGAGTGCGGGTCCAGGCCATAGAGAAGTTAGTGCAAGGGCCCGTGATTTTATGAGTTTGAATCCTCAAGAATTTTTCGAGTCAAAGTCGGATGAAGACCCACAGGGCTTTATAGATGAGATGCTGAGGACGCCGAGAATAATACATGCTTGCGATATGGGGTCAGTGGAGTTGGCTTCCTATAGATTATGGGATGTAGCCGTTCTATGGTATAATAATTGGATATCTTCGAGAAAGGTAAATGCACCTCCCTCAGTATGGCAGGAATTCGTAGATGTTTTCATCCGCCATTATTTGCCACCTGAGGTCTGTCGGGCCCGAGCTGACAGGTTTGTGAATTTAAAGCAAGGAAATATGAGTGCTCGGGAGTATAGTCTCCATTTTAATTCATTGGCTAGGTACGCTTCGACCATGGTAGCCGATATGGGAGACCGGGTGCACTGATTCATGAGTGTTTTAGGGCCATATCTGATCAAAGACTGTTTGACAGCTTCACTTTAGGAAGGGATGGACATCTCCCGTATTCAAGCCCATTCCCAAAAATTAGAAGAGCAACAACAGCCGTACAGGTGAGCGTGGTATGGATAGAGGGCATAGTAAGAAGGCCAGATCTGCCGGTGCTAGTAGTGAGTATAGAGTGGGTTAGAGGCAACCGTATTCCAGATATTTAGGCTAGTCTACCGCTAGTGCACCTCCTCGATTTGCGGGCTGGAGATTTGACCGCCCCATTTATTCTTGTTCGAGTCATAGTTTGAGAGTTTTGGGTTCCCAGTATGGAGGTGATTTTAGTCAGAGGAGGCCACCAGTACCGCAATGCAGCCAGTGCGGTAGATTACATTCCCATGATGTTTATGCATTGATAGATCTGGATTCTACTTTGTCATATATCACTCCTTATATTGTCGGTCGTATTGGGGTGAAACCCGAGCTAATCAAACCTTTTGAGGGTTCTACTCATATTGGCGACCTGGTAATAACTAGCCAAGTATATAAAAATTGTGTGATTGTGGTATGTGATCGTCAGACTATAGCTGATTTGATTAAGTTGAAAATGTTAGATTTCGATGTTATTATGGGCATGGATTGGCTGGCCTGTTGTTATGCTAATGTGGATTGTAAAACAAAAATGGTTCGATTCAAATTCCCAGGGGAACCAGTGCTTGAATGGAAGGGTAATATAGTGTCTCCAAGAGGTAGGTTTATTCCCTATCTCAAAGAGTGGAAGGTGATTGCAAACAGCTATATTTACCATTTAGTCTGGATTTATGACACCGAAGCAAAGCCGCTGACTCTTCGATCCGTCCCGATAGTAAATGAGTTCCCGGATGTGTTGCCAAACGAACTTCCAGGTCTTCCACCGGAACGGGAGATTTATTTTACTATTGATGTGCTACCGGAACCGAACCCATATCTATTCCTCCTTACAGAATGGTTCCTGTAGAATTGAAAGAGCTGAAGGCACAACTGAAGGATTTGCTCGAGAAGGGATTTATTGGACCAGTTCATCGCCATGGGGAGCACCTGTCTTGTTCGTAAGAAAAAAGGTGGTTCCTTGTGAATGTGCATTGACTATAAGCAATTACAAGGTGCTAAGTGGTATCCGCTTCTAAGAATGGATGATTCGTTTGATCAATTACAAGGTGCTAAGTGGTTTTCCATGATAGACCTAAGGTCAGGATATCACCAGGTGAGAGTTAGAGAAGAAGATATCCCAAAAATGAGTTTCAGAACTAGATATGGTCATTATGAATTTTGAGTAATGTCATTTGGGTTGACAAACGCCCCGACAGTATTTATGAATTTGATGAATAATGTATTCAGGCCTTTACTTAATCTATTTGTAATTGTGTTCATCGATGACATCCTGGTGTACTCTCGACCAGAAGCAGAACATGCAGATCATTTACGTACTGTTCTTGGAATTTTTCAAACTCGAGAATTGTATGACAAGTTTTCAAAATGTGAGTTCTTGTTAAATTCTGTGACTTTTCTGGGTCATATTATATCAGATGATGGCATCCGAGTAGGTACTCAGAAAATTGAGGCTGTGAAGACTTGGCCAAGGCCTATAACACCTACGGAGGTCCATAGCTTCCTGGTATTAGCAGGCTATTACAGAAGATTTGTAAAAGATTTTTCTTCTATTTCTGCACCATTGACGAAGCTAACTCAGAAATCAGCAAAATTTCAATGGACCGATGCGTGTGAGCGCAGTTTCCAGGAATTAAAAGATAGATTGACTTCATCCCCAGTCCTAACACTTCCAGAAGGATCAGAAGGCTATGTTGTTTATTGTGATGCCTCCGGTGTTGGGTTGGGCTATGTGTTGATGCAGCACGATAGGCTTATTGCCTATGCTTCCAGGCAGTTACAGAAACATGAGAAGAACTATCCGACCCATGATCTTGAATTAGCTGCGGTTATTCATGCACTAAAGATGTGGATACATTACTTGTATAGTGTACATGTTGATATTTACACCGATCACAAGAGTATCCAATATATTTTCAAGCAAAAGGAGTTGAATTTATGGCAGAGGCGATGGTTAGAGCTATTGAAAGACTATGATGTGAGCATCTTATATCATCCCGGGAAAGCGAATGTGGTGGCCGACGCTCTTAGCCATAAATCAATTGGCAGTCTATGTGATGTTCAGCCAGAGAAGAAAGAATTTATTACACCTCGGAAATTTCCCCGTGAACGTATAGTGAAAAGTTGTAGAATTTCATTTTGGTCAGTTGGACGTAAAATGAAATATGACCCGTATACTGGCATGTCATATTTCAACTTGCAAAATTTCAACTTTCTGTCAAATGCTTTAAATGGTTAAATACGACTTGGAATACGGACCGTAAATCGAAATACGGCCCGTAAACCGAGTCGTAAATTGCCATGATCTCCAGCATGCCTTTCTGTTTCTGATATGCTTAAATACGGTCGTGAAGGACCCACCGTAAACCAGTATACGGCCCGTAAAGTGGGTTTACGACCACTGTGCCCTTCAGTCACTGTTCATTTCGGAATAGATTTTAAGTCATTAAAAGGAGACCTAACCTCATTCAATTCATTTCAACTCCACGATATTTCTTTCAAGAAGCCTCTAGAATACTCTCTACTCTTCATCACGAGAAAACCAAAGGAAATTAGTGATCAATTACATAAAACCCACGAAATCAAGTGTAAGAATCACACTAAAGTTCATCTTTCTCAAGAAAACCAAAAAGAAGTGAAGTAGGGTTTTGGTGCTAAAGGAGTAATTCCATTCAAGGCTTGTTCAACCATCATCCTAGGTAAGTTTCATGACTAAACCACATTGTTTAAGGTATTGGAAAGTTAAGATACTTGAATTGTAGAAAGACATGGAAAATGAGCCATAAAAGGGTGAATAGTGTTGTGATTGAATAGGGGTGGATTGTGGTCAATGTATATAAACGGTGATTGTTGATTAAAATATTATGAATGTTGTTGTGAGCATTTGGGAGTTGATGTAGGATATGGGAAAGTAGTATAAACAAACGAAGTGTTGCCCAATTTTCCTTAGTGGGCAGCATGAGATGATACCCCGGACGCGGGAGGCCTGGACGCGGGCTAATATTATTGATTACCACACCGATCCGATATGGACGGGCAGCTTATACATTTTGCATATATGATATGATGATGAGTATGAGTAAGATAGCATGCATTACTTCTTTATATATATATTTGTCAGTCAGATCCAGATGTTTGTCTTCTTTCATTGTTTATGCATCTCATACTCAGTACAATGTTCGTACTGACGTCCGTTTCCTTTGGACGCTGTGTTCATGCCCACAGCTAGACAGGCAAGAGAGCTCGATCCAGATCCGTAGTAGCTGTCAGCTGATTGGAAGCACCCCCTTGTCCCGGAGGTGCTTGATTATTCTTTTGTGTACATAGTCATGTATATGTATTTTTGGCCATGACGGGGTCTTGTCCCGTCCTCATATTTGGCACTCCAGTAGAGGCTCGTAGATGCGCAATGTGGGTTAGATGGTCTCACGAGATGGCTACTGTATATATATATATATATATATATATATATATATATATATATATATATATATATCACTATTTTGATAGCCAAAAGGGCACATGTATATAAAAGTATTTATATTTTCACATGAAATATGAATTTCTTACGCTTGAGTGTAAATGTGATAAAAAGGGCATTAAATGAGTAAGATGAGCAATAGAGCAAGCGGTGCTCGGCGGTTAGCCCCGGGTACCCGTCGCGACCCTAGTTGGGTCGAGACAAAAGTGGTATCAGAGTGGTTCATTCCTAGGAAGTGTCTACGAGCCGTGTCTAGTAGAGTCTTGTTTATGGTGTGTTGCGCGCCACATCAATAAACAAACGGCTACAGGGCATTTAGGAGAAATGACCATTTTTTTTCTCATGAGATCGTGCAATAGAGCTGTGTATAAGATTTTATCCTCCCTAATAGTGTGTTGTGATTTCAGAATGCCGCCAAAGGGGAAGGCTACAGTCGCCCAGAATGGCAAGACTACGACAAAGAGGCGGGTAGAAAGAGAGCCTCCGATGAATATTGATGAGGGTGAATCGCATAACGAGGCTCTATCTAATACTTCCTCTACCCCGCCCAATGTAGAAGAACAAGGGGGAGCTCCAGCCCCAATTCCTCCACCGGTTGCTTCGGGTCAACAAATGACCGAGGCCATATAATTATTGACACAATTGGTTGCCGCCCAGGCACAACGACAGAATGCTGGCCCAAGTGATCGGTTAGCCAGTACTAGAGCCTGCGATTTCATGACTTTGAATCCTCTAGAGTTCTTTGGGTCAAAGCCGGATGAAGACCCGCAAGGTTTCATAGATGAGATGGTGAGGACATTGAAAATTATTCATGCTTCCGAGACTGAATCCGTGGAGTTGGCATCTTATAGTCTCCGCGATATGGCGGTATTATGGTACAATAATTGGATAGCATCGAGACAAGAAAATGCACCTCCTCCGGTTTGGCAAGAATTCGTGGATGCATTTATTCGTCACTATTTGCCACCCGAGGTCCGCCGAGCTAAGGCGGACAAGTTTCTAAGTCTGAGGCAAGGAAATGTGAGTGCCCGGGAGTATAGCATGCAATTTAATTCTTTGGCTAGGTATGCACCGGATATCGTGGCCGACATGGGAGATCGGGTACATAGATTTGTGAGTGGCCTAGGGCCACATTTATTCAGAGATTGTTTGACGGCGTCCTTGCAATACGGGATGGATATTACCCGAATACAGGCCTATGCTCAGAATTTGGAGGGGCGACAACAACAACAAAGAGGCGACCGTGATGTCGATAGAAGGCAAGGAAAGAGGGCCAGATCTATGGGAGCTGGCAGTGATTATAGAGGGGAATCAAGGCAGACATATTCTGGGTACTCAGGCCAGTCGGTGACAAGTGCACCTCCCCGATCTACAGGTAGGAGATTTGATCGCCCTTTCCGTTCAGGACAGGGCCAAAGTTCGAGGGCCTCAGATTTTCAGTTTAGGGAAGACTATAGTCAGAGGAGACCTCCAGTACCGCGATGCAGCCAGTGCGGTAGATTACATTCCCGACAGTGTTGTCAGGGTTCGGATGCTTGTTATACTTGTGGTCAGGTGGGGCATATGATGAGGGATTTCCCGTCGACGAGTGGTAGAGTTGGAGTTCAGCCTACAGGTTCAGCAGCCTGCTCTTCCTCAGCACGCCCGGTAGGGAAGGCTCCCCAGATGTCAGCAGGCCGAGGTAAAGGCAGAAGGGAAGCATCTACTTCAGGTGCCACTCAGCCTCGTGTATATGCTTTAGCGGGGCGACAGGACCTTGAGTCCTCCCCGAACATTGTCACAGGTACATTGTCTATATTCTCCCGTGATGTATATGCACTGATAGATCCGGGTTCTACTATTTCCTATATTACTCTGTATGTTGCTGGTTGTATTGGGGTGAAACCTGAGCCGATCAGACCTTTTGAGGTGTCTACTTCGGTTGGTGATCCCGTGATAGCAAGGCAAGTGTATAAAAATTGTGTAGTTGTGATATGTGATCGCCAGACAAAAGCTGATTTGATTGAGCTGGAAATGGTAGACTTCGATGTAATTATGGGTATGGATTGGTTGGCATCATGCTATGCTAATGTCGATTGTCGAACGAAAGTAGTTCGATTCCAATTTCCAGGAGAGCCCGTGCTTGAATGGAAGGGTAATGCAGCATCACCGAAAGGTAGGTTTATTTCCTACCTTAAGGCAAGGAAGACGATAGCTAAGGGCTATATTTATCACTTAGTTCGGGTTCATGACACCGAAGCAAAGCCACCAACTTTTCAATCAGTTACGGTAGTGAATGAATTCCCAGATGTGTTTCCAGACGAACTTCGAGGAATTCCTCCAGAAAGGGAGATTGACTTCGCCATTGATGTGTTGTCGGACACCAAGCCTATTTCTATTCCTCCTTATCGAATGGCCCCGGCAGAATTAAAAGAGTTAAAGGCGCAGCTAAAAGATTTGCTCGAAAAGGGATTTATTAGACCCAGCTCATCACCGCGGGGAGCTCAAGTTTTGTTTGTAAGAAAGAAAGACGGATCTCTACGGATGTGCATCGATTACAGGCAACTAAACAAAGTGACGATAAAGAACAAATATCCTCTTCCAAGGAGTGATGACTTATTCGACCAATTGCAAAGTGCCAAGTGGTTTTCTAAAATAGACTTGATGTTGGGTTATCATCAAGTGAGGGTTAGAGAAGCGAATATTCCCAAAACAGCCTTCAGAACGAGATATGGTCACTATGAATTCCGAGTGATGTCGTTTGGGTTGACTAATGCTCCGGCCGTGTTTATGAACTTGATGACTAATGTGTTCAGGCCACTCTTGGATTCATTTGTAATAGTATTTATTGATGATATTCTGGTATATTCTCGCACTGAATCAGAACATGCAGATCATTTGCGAATTGTACTTGGCATTCTTCGTGTCACGACCCAGCCCCGTAGGCCGTGACTGGTGCCCGATCTGGGCACCCAAACCCATCTATCAAATGCATTCAAGTATATAACAGAAGCCGACAAGGCTATATTCTAAATTTAGATAATTTCCAGAAAAATTTCGGCAGAGTTTCCTTTGTTTTACAGGCTATCCAAAATAACCCTGCGCACAGAAAATACCAACAAAGGCCACGCCGGCCAACAAGGCAACATGTAAACATATGCGGACCGGCCGCGGCGGCGAAGGGGTTCGCCCAAACACATCATATACACACATCCGAACAGAAAGACCCAAACCCACAAACATGTCCACAGACCTCTAAACAGACCGACAGAATCATATGACGGGACAGGGCCCCGCCGTACCCAAATAGTCAGATATATAGAAGTATATACATAACAAAAGATGTATGTACCAAAAGTAGACTCCGGATCAAAAGGGAGTACTCCGAAAATAGCAGGAAGTGGAGCCTACAGTGGTGGATCACCTGTGCCTGTACCTGCGGGCATGAAACGCAGCCCCCGAAGAAAGGGAGTCAGTACGGAAAATGTACCGAGTATGTAAGGCATGAAGTATAGAACGAAGAAACATAGTCAGAAATAGAAACTTTACAGAACCGGTAAAACTGTATAAAGGTATCATTACGTTTTCTCTTAGGTATCAGAGTAATATCTCTCAAGTCATGAATCATATACATATACATATACATACCTGCATATATATGACGTGTTCCGGCCCTATAGTAAGGGACTCGGTGAATAAGGTCAGACATATCAACATCACATACCATATATACATATAACGTGTCCCGGCCCTTTTGTGAGGGACTCGGTGAATAAGGTCAGACATATCAACATCACATACCATATATACATATAACATGTCCCGACCCTTTTGTGAGGGACTCGGTGAATAGGATCATGTATGGTAGAGTCATATATCATATGTATACATAACGTGTCCCGGCCCTTTTCTGAGGGACTCGGTAGATAGAATCATGCATGGTAGAATCATATGTCATATATATACATAACGTGTCCCGGCCCTCTATTGCGGGTCTCGGTGGATAAAGTCATCACGTGCCATCCTGGCCACCACCCCTGTATCATCATATCATCACATGCATATACATATAACGTGTCCCGGCCCGCAAGTGAGAGGGACTCGGTGAATAATGCAGAGAAGTACGCACGATAACATGTCCTGGCCCGGGCTCAGTGAATAGACATATCAAGCTTGCACGAACAGAATAGTACGAAACCAAATACTCGTAAATCAAGACCCGAGATACAACATACTTATATACAACATGCTTATCGACATATGAGGGTTCAGAACAAGTTTCGGGTCAATCGGAATTAGTATACAAACGTTACGAGCGTTTGAAGTACAGAACGCTCTACAATCGTTTCAAAAGCTCTTTCTGGAAAGTCAAAGCTGTAATCAGGTTAACTACCTTTTAGACATTGTTATGGATCAAACCAAATAGAACTCTTGGAATCATTCACACGTATCAAGGACTGTCAAGGACTCGGTAAAATAATCGACGTGCTAGCATTTAATAATCAAACTTTAGTCATATCAAGGTACCGACATCATATATCATATACATATGTAACAGATTCATGCATGCATACTCATAGAATATCACACAGTGTGTTGCTGCGGAACGTACTGCCCGATCCACGGATATAACGTATTAGTGCCGAAGAACGTTCGGCCCGATCCGAGATTGTATACAAAAGTTAAGAACATTAATACTTATAGAATTACTTTAAGGTCATGAATTCTTATACTTAGCTTAATACCCAATTATGCAATAATCTTAACTATTCTACGTTTACTCGTATCGATAGACCAATAGGGATCGTAGACAAACTCGGAACTTATTAATTAGAGCCTTTGAAGTACGGGGCCTCCTAACGACATTTCGTAAGCCGTATTTGGAGATTCAAGTAACAAACATATTAAGTAACTTTCCAATCTCATTATGGACCAAACCGAATAGAGACTCTAGAACCATGTATACATATCGAATTATTTACCAAGGACTCAAGTCATTTCGATTTGCTTTCGACCCACGTTCGGAAATATACCAACTAAATCCTTCGAACGTCATCATATATACATATGCATATCAAACCATATGGAATACTTATGGAAGTCAAGGACGATGGCCATCCTAGTGGCTCTAAGAATAGAATTCCTCTTTAGGGACATACATATACGTTATTTGTTCATTTCGAAGATCATGCCAAAGGAAAGAAAGGTAAGCCTTACATACCTTGCCCGCTCTCTACGCAAATCCGAATTCAAGCCCTTGGCTCCACAAAATCTACAACCACATTAAGGTGCGCCAACATTAGGTACAAACACTTAAGGATTCAATTTCAATCCAACACCTTATTTCTACAGAAATTTCGGCAGCATTTCCCCTGTAAATGCGCCATCCCCGAGAATTCAACTCGGCCAGAAATACAACAACAAATCCGAGAATTTAACTCGGCCAAAATATCAACAACAATACCAACGATTGTTCCAATAATACAAACAATCAATTTAAGACACATTCTAACATTAGTAACTTTCTTCTTTACATAATTCTTCAACACTCAATTCAACTACATACATTTTCAAGTCAATTTCAAATGCTCACCTATTCATTGCTTATTCAAGATCATTCAACACAATTCAAGAGCACTTTAGGCAATTTGCAATATATTCAACAATTTCCCACTAACACCCTATCTTACCCGAAACCTCCACAAATGCAACAATACTACAACATCACATTCTTCTTCTTCCAAATTCATCTATAACAACAACAATTCCATTTTAGTGACTCCATTTCCATAATTTCATAAATTATAATAAATTCACATAATTTTCCTACAACAACTTACAACAATTTTTCTCATGCCAACTAGAACCATTAACCTTCCATTTACAACACAAGGCTACAACAACACAATTAACATAACCAATAAAATTTATTCATCCTCCTCCCTTAATCAACAACCCACGGCTACTCACATACATACCCATGACACACCAATTCCATACTTTTATTCATTTTCACATGCTACAACATACATATATGATTCTTCCAATATAAAAGAGTAAAATTCTTACCTTTTTCTAATTTTTTCCACTTTCCACAAGAAGCACTTTCTTGCCTCAAAATTTATATCATGTTGGAGAGGGTCTTGAGCTTACTAAGAATACAAGAAAATTATGATTTTTGGATCAAGAGTTGAAGAGCAAAAAATTTTCTCTTTTCTTTCAAGGTGGCCGAATGGCACCTTTGTTCTTGCCCTCTTTTTGTTCTTGAAAGTTCTTGCTTTTTAATAACAAATTATGACCCCTTTCACTCATTTATTTACCTAGAATAATTATCATGGGCTTGGCCCATTTTGTTATGGCCATAACCGGCCGCCCCCTTAAGATTGGGCCTTGGTTTCTTTTTTTTTCTAGCCCACTTAATTATGGGCCCTATTTTGTAATTTCCGAAACTAATTTCCGAAATTCCAATTTTACCCTTAGCCTTCCTCCATATTTTCGCATCGATATTTTTCACGAACAACACATATATATCAATAAAAATCAAAATATGGCCTTATTTTTCACAAGTCAAAATTATTTCAAAATTCCGAATGTGCGAAATTATGGGATATAATACTTCGAGCCCGAGAATTGTATGCAAAATTTTCAAAGTGCGAGTTTTGACTAAATTCTGTAACATTTCTGGGCCACATCATTTCAAATGATGGTATTCGAGTCGATACTCAGAAAATTGAAGCTGTGAAGACTTGGCCAAGACCCATAACGCCTACAGAAGTCCGTAGTTTTCTGGGTTTGGTAGGTTATTATCGAAGATTCTTAGAGGGATTTTCATCTATTTCAGCCCCATTGACGAAGCTAACCCAGAAGTCAGTAAAATTTCAATGGAACGATGATTGTGAGCGTAGCTTCCAAGAGTTGAAAGACAGATTGACCTCAGCTCCGGTCTTAACACTTCCAGAGGGACCAGATGGCTATGTTGTGTATTGTGACGCTTCCGGCGTCGGATTAGGATGCGTATTAATGCAGCATGGTAGAGTTATTGCATATGCTTAGAGACAATTGTGGAAACATGAACAGAACTATCCAACTCATGATCTTGAATTGGCTGCAGTTATTCATGCCTTAAAAATATGGAGACATTATCTGTATGGTGTGCATGTTGATATTTATACGGATCACAAAAGCCTTCAGTACATTTTCAAGCAGAAGGAATTGAATCTGCGGCAGAGACGGTGGTTAGAATTGTTAAAAGATTATGATGTAAACATTTTGTACCACCCCGGGAAAGCGAATATAGTAGCCGATGCGCTTAGCAGCCGATCAATGGGTAGTTTATATGAAGTCCCTCCGGAAAGGAAAGAGATAATTCATGAGGTCCATCAATTAGCTAACCTGGGAGTGCGTGTAATCGATTCGGGTGATGTAGGGATTAGTATCAATGATCCCACAATTTCGTCCTTGGACATGGAAGTGAAAGAACGACAATATGGAGATCCTCAATTGTGTCATTACAGAGACACGTCTCATAGAAAGGAAAAGTCTCCGTTTGAAGCCTCTATGGATGGAATTCTTAGCTACCGAGGCAGGTTATGTGTGCTGAATGTAGCAGAATTGCGCCGATAAATTCTAGAAGAAGCACATTATTCTCGTTTTTCTATACACCCTGATGCAACCAAAATGTATCGTGATCTCAAGACGATGTATTGGTGGGATGGCATGAAGAGAGACATAGCCGAGTTTGTGGCATAGTGTCCAAATTGCCAACAAGTAAAAGCTGAACATCAGAAGCCAAGGGGCTTGTTACAGGCGATAGAAATCCCTACTTTGAAATGGGAAGTGATAAGCATGGATTTTATTGTAGGATTACCTCGTTCCCGTGGCAAGTATGATTCCATATGGGTGATCGTGGACAGATTGACGAAGGCAGCCTATTTTCTCCCAGTTAGGACTACATACTCAGCAGAAGATTATGCGAGGTTATATCTCAAGGAAATTGTGCGACTTCATGGTATTCCATTAGCTATTATTACAGATAGGGGAGCACAGTTTACGGCCAAGTTCTGGAAGTCCTTTCAAGAAGGTTTAGGCACTCAAGTGAAGCTTAGCACGACGTTTCATCCACAGACGGATGGGCAAGCCGAGCGTACCATTCAAACCTTGGAAGATATGTTACGAGCATGTGTGCTGGATTTTGGTGGAAGCTGGGACGATCATTTGCCGCTAATTGAATTTTCATATAACAACATCTATTATTCCAGTATTCAAATGGCTCAATATGAAGCTTTATACGGAAGAAAATGTAGATCTCCAATTGGATGGTTCGAAATAGGAGAAGTACAGCTAGTAGGCCCCGAATTGATTCAGCAGGCGGTGGAAAAAGTTAAAGTGATCCGAGATCGTTTATTAACAGCCCAAAGTCGCCAAAAGTCCTATGCGGACAATCGCCGATGAGACTTGGAATTTCGAGTTGGTGATTGGATATTCCTGAAAGTATCGCCAATGAAAGGGGTGATGAGATTCGGCAAGAGAGGGAAGTTAAGTCCTAGGTACATTGGGCCCTATGAAATCATCCACAAAGTGGGCCAAGTAGCCTATGAATTGGATTTGCCTTCGGAGGTTGAATTAGTCCATCCAGTTTTTGCACGTTTCGATGCTCCGCAAGTGTATTGGAGATCCCACAAAAATTGTTCCGATAGATGATGTTCAAGTGATAGAAAAGCTAACCTATGATGAAGTGCCTACTGCTATCCTAGACAGGCAAGTGCGAAGGCTTCAGAATAAAGAGGTAGCTTCAGTTAAAGTCTTATGGCGGAACAGCAATCGGGAAGAAATGAACTGGGAAGCGGAAGAGGAGATGAAATCCAAGTACCCGCACTTATTCCAGACCCCGGGAGAGATTCAAGATGAAACGTCAACGACATAAGGTATGTATGATTTATTTTTATGCTTTTGGTCGCGTGTGGCCATAGATATTTGATATGGTGATGTAGCCCTGTGAGGCAATGATATTGTGGGTTGCTGTGACAGGTTGGTAGTGCTAGATTACAGGGGAAACTCTGGCGAAATTTTTGTAGAATCCCGAGTGTTTAACATTCGAGGACGAACGTTTCAAAAGGGGGGGAAGAGTGTTACACCTCGGAAATTTCCCCGTGAACGTATAGTGAAAAGTTGCAGAATTTCATTTTGGCCAGTTGGACGTAAAATGAAATACGGACCGTAAAGTGGTATACGGCCCGTATACTGGCATGTCGTATTTCAACTTGCAAAATTTCAACTTTCTGTCAAATGCTTTAAATGGTTAAATACGACTTGGAATACGGACCGTAAATCAAAATACGGCCCGTAAATCGAGTCGTAAATTGCCATTATCTCCAGCATGCCTTTCTGTTTCTGATATGCTTAAATACGGTCGTGAAGGACTGACCGTAAACCAGTTTACGACCCGTAAAGTGGGTTTACGACCACTGTGCCCTTCAGTCACTGTTCATTCCGGAATAGATTTGAAGTCATTAAAAGGAGACCTAACCTCATTCAATTTCATCTTTCTCAAGAAAACCCAAAAGAAGTGAAGTAGGGTTTTGGTGCTAAAGGAGTAATTCCATTCAAGGCTTGTTCAACCATCATCCAAGGTAAGTTTCATGACTAAACCACGTTGTTTAAGGTATTGGAAAGTTAAGATACTTGAATTGTAGAAAGACATGGAAAATGAGCCATAAAAGGGTGAATAGTGTTGTGATTGAATAGGGGTGGATTGTGGTCAATGTATATAAACGATGATTGTTGATTACAATATTATGAATGTTGTTGTGAGCATTTGGGAGTTGATGTAGGATATGGGAAAGTAGTATAAACAAAGGAAGTGTTGCCCAATTTTTCCTAGAATAGTAAAGCGTTCTTATAAACGAATAACTAACGTTGGTGCGAATTCTCTCTTAAAGGTAGAGACGTGATATCGAGGGAGCACAAGTGAATGATAGATTATTTAAACGTCGAAGGTATGTGAGGCTAGTCCCTTCTTTCTATGGCATGAATCCTTTAGCATGACTCTCTTTCTTATCCATGAATCTCTTAAGTTCCGGAAGAGATGAGTCTATGTCCATGATTAGCTACACAAGGTAATGAGTAAAGTATAGAAATTCTAATACATATGATGTGATGCCCCTATGATGTTAATGATGCTATTTATTGCTTACACTCACCTTATATGCTCATTCCTCCAAGGTGAGGCAGGATGTCGATGATTGCTCTATAATGAAATCGGGGGATCACGACCTTATGTCACCCCGATAAAGTATAGTTGATCTTGAGCCTTATGCATGTACTATGATAAGATACGCATACCATGATAAGAATATTATCATGATGATGATATAACACCGCGCCTAGTTGGCCGGGCAGTCACCGCTATGGCGGGCAGCTATACGTATACACCATAGCCAGATGGCATCGGCAGACACCACTAGTGGGCAGCATGAGATGATACCCCGGACGCGGGAGGCCTGGATGCGGGCTAATATTATTGATTACCACACCGATCCGATATGTACGGGCAGCTTATACATTTTGCATATATGATATGATGATGAGTATGAGTAAGATAGCATGCATTACTTCTTTATATATATATTTGTCAGTCAGATTCATATGTTTCGTATTGATATTCCCTTTATATCATTGTCTTCTTTCATTGTCCATGCCTCTCATACTCAGTACAATGTTCGTACTGACGTTCGTTTCCTTTGGACGCTGTATTCATGCCCACAGGTAGACAGGCAAGAGAGCTCGATCCAGATTCGTAGTAGCTGTCAGCTGATTGGAAGCACTCCCTTGTCCCAGAGGTGCTTGATTATTCTTTTGTGTACATAGTCATGTATATGTATTTTTGGGCATGACGGGGTCTTGTCCCGTCCTCATGTTTGGCACTCCAGTAGAGGCTCGTAGATTCGCAGTGTGGGTTAGATGGTCTCACGAGATGGCTACTGTATATATATATATATATGTATGACTATTTGATAGCCAAAAGGGCACATGTATATAAGAGTATTTATATTTTCACATGAAATATGAATTTCCTACGCTTGAGTGTAAATGTGATAAAAAGGGAATTAAATGAGTAAGATGAGCAATAGAGCCAGCGGTTAGCCCCGGGTACCCGTCGCGTGTCACGACCCAAACCCCGTGGGCCGCGACTGGTACCCTAACTGGATACCCATACGTACCTATCTGATCGAATTCGAATCATAAAGATTTTTTTTTTTTCGTTTCAAAACAGAAGTACGGAAATAGACCGATACAAATACGGCACGCGCGCAACCATACGTATATATACATATATACCTGAACATACAGACATTTACAAGTAAGCCGATAAGGCTAACATACAGACGAAACCCGTAACCCACACATCTATCTACAGGCCTCTACAGACATACAGAATCATATGACGGGACAGGGCCCCGCCGTACCCAGAATATACATACATACGGAGTACACAGAAGACAGAAAATATATACCAAAAGATATGCTCCGAGTCAAAGGAGCTCTTCGAATGGCAGAGTCAGAACCTACGCTGGCGGCGTGTCACCTGGCGCGTCTGTACCTGCGGGCATGCAGCGCAGCCCCCGAAGAACGGGGGTCAGTACGGAAAATGTACCGAGTATGTAAAGCAGAAACGTAACAGATATAAACATAGTCCGAACTAGAGTCACAGAAATATAACGGGCAAAATCATAAGTCAAACTAACGGACAGAGTTATGATCCAGACAGACATACAGAATCGTGTTACACACAAATGAACAGAATTATAGTTCGGACAGGCAAACGGAGTCATAATACGGACAGACGAGCAGAATCTGAATCCATACGGACATACAGAAGCAGAAGCCATACGGACATACAGAAATAGTTGTAACACAGACGGACAGACAGTATTATGACGGATAGAATTATGCATGCAGAGTAGCACAGAGTCATACAAAATCATACAAAGGCGTGTGCTTTATAAATACAGATGGCACACGCATATATTCATACAGATCCCGGCCCTGTCTGGGGGCGCGGTAACAGAACCCGGCCCTCTTAGTACGGGACGCGGTGGACAGACAGAATCAAATCAGATCATATGCCATCCTGGCCGCCATCCCCATACACAGATCATACAGACATACAGATCCCGGCCCGTACGCCGAGGGACGCGGTGAACAATGCAGAGAAAATATGCACGATAACAGAACCTGGCCCGGGTCGCAGTGAAAGAATGCATTGAGACAGACACGAATCGATAAATGAGAAACCACCTACCTACAGACTCAACATACAGACCCGATCGAACAGAAGGGTGCCAAACGGCGAGCCAAAATCAGAATATCCAGATAGTATGCATAGCACGCGCTCATATCCTAGTTAGGAAGGCACGACAGATTATCAGAATGGGATGCTCGGATGTTCAGAAATAATATTGTATAAATTACACAAAAATATCCATAATATTCACAAAATAATAGTTCAGAAGTTTTTGGAGAAGATCGGACCAAAACAGAAGTAATTTAAAAATCGCACCGGAAGTATCGGGCCTTGTGGGCCCACCTCGGACCAACCCGAGGCTACATACGTAAATTACTGATGATTGACCTTATGAGGTCACCCATACTCATTCGGAAGTGTTCTGACTCCGTTTGGGGAAGTTTTGTACAAAATCTCACTTTAAGGGCAATTTGCAATAAAATAGTTTCAATTGAATTGAAGGAATTGGAGCGGTTTTCCGTCTCGAATTCCGGGGAACGGAGTCGGACCTAGGGCTCGCGGCCGAGCCTACCACATCCAGAACATGCCTAGGAGCGTATAGAAGTGCTTCACATACCTCGATGGCGCCTTATGCTCGCTCGGCGTCAATCCAAATTTCGTCCAAAATCTGGAAATGGTCAAGTTTACCATTTGGTTAGTTTCATTCTTTCAATACTCTATCTTTACACATAATTGCCTACCGAAATTTCGGCAGCATTTCCTCTGTATATACGACATCCCCGAGACTTAGCTCGGCTCAATTTAGCAACACAACAACCCAGAGGAGACATCCAAACAACAACAAACATCAATAAACACTAAATCATACCCTATGGCATTATTAGCCACCTTTCGACACGACGAATTATCTTTCGTTTCAAACTTACATTTCCAACCAAAACTTATTATTTTCATAGCCATTATCCATCAAAATCATTACGACATACATCGGAGGCATCCATAACATGTTCACATAATATTCACAAGATATTCATAAAATTCACAAACATTCAACTTTCCATCAAGTCACTACTTTTCCAATCCCTTCCTAACTTTCAACATGCAAACTCATCAACACATTTTTATATTCCAAGTTCATTGTCATAAGCATAATTTGCCTCTTAACACTTTCATTTTCACTTATACACAAGTCATAACAAAGTTCAATAATTTCCTTCAACAACTTAATAACCAATCTTCCATAACCACATAATTAACATGCTAACAAGATTCAATTCACCTTCCAACACCAACCCACACCACACGGCCACATGCTATATTTTCCAAATTTCACTAGTTCATTCCACTTTCATTTCTAATACAATTTCCACCACACTACAACTAACTTACACAAGAATTCAAACCATTAAAATCATGCAATAACCCTATATGCATTCGGCCACACATCCAAAAATTCCAACACACCAAATTTCCATATTTTTCATTCATTCACACACACTACAACATACATACATCATTTTTAACACAACAAAATCATGAAATCCTTACCTTTCTTCAAGTTCTTCACTTGGGGTTGAAGTTGTTTTCTTGCCAAAATCTTTACATCAACTTGTAGATAATCTTGTGCTTAGTAATAATCTCTCAAGAGAGGAACTTTTTAAACCCAAGAATTGGCTCCAAAAAATTTTTTCTTTCTTTTCCTTTTCTTTCTCCTCTCACCCGAAACCCTCTCCTTTTGTTCCTTCTTTCTTGCTTTGTATTTTTCTTCTTGAAAGTTCTAAGGATAATGATGGATATATAATGCCACATGGAAAATTAATCCATGGGCTTGGATCATGGTATGGCCGGTTGGGCCATCCCATTTGGGCCTAATTTTTTTCCTATCATTTTTGAGCCCAAAATTATTGTCTAAAGATGGTAATTTATGGAGCAAATCTCCAAAATTCCCTTGGCCACCTTTCGTAATTCCACACCATTAAATTCATAACCTACACATGCATACAAAGTAAGGTCCAATTGTGGCCTTATTCATCACAAGTCAACCCACCTTGAATTTTTCGAATAAACAAAAATGTCGGATGTAACATCCTCCCCCCCTTTAGAAACATTCGTCCTCGAATGTTAAATTGACCTTATGGGGTGTCATACTACTTCGGGAGGGTCCTCTTTGTGGTTGTCCTTCACCGACTTTCCGACATGGCTTCCTTACCATCATTATGGGGTGATTTTTTTTCACATCACAGATTCAGATGCCTTCATAATATATCTTCTCGTACCCCACGCAATCGTCGAACCATAAGCTATATTCTTGTAACTGACGAACGCTTTCCAGACGTCATAGTCCGTATCATTTCTTGTTACACTCCGGAGATTTCTACCACATCAATATAATCCCACTTCATACCAGACACTTCTTACCAACAGATTCAGGACTGGAACCGGACGCGTTGAGGCATATCGGACGGATTCGTAATCGGAAGCAGACATGCTAAACTCTGGCGGGTGGATTCATAATCAAAAGAAGAGATACGGAAGTATGTCAGACAGATCTGAGATCAGAGTCAGATGTATAAATAGGTATCGGACGGATTTCGAAATCGGAATCAGGCTAACAGAAATGTATCATACAGAGTCGCACTTAGAATCAGACATGCGGAGATGTATCAGACAGATGCGTGATCACAATTAGACGTACAGAGGCACACCAGACGGATTTATGTCCGGAGTTAGAAATACAGAGGTGTGTCAGACAGATTCGTAATCGGAGTTAATCGTACAGAGATATGTCAGACAGAAACGTATTCGGAGTCAATCATACAAATCGCATTGGGTGTCGCTTATCGACTTTTTCAAAGATTCTGCTTACTCGCTCTACTTATCTCTCTCCTTCCCTACTATCCATACTCTTTTTCCTTTTACAACTATCGTCATACCATACTAACTTACGATGTAATTGGGCGTTTTCTATCCCCTGAAAACATTCGGGTCGTCGCTGACTGTTATCCAGATTCGCTAAGTTTTCCGAGTGGTATCGCACCTTTCCTTTTTGCCCATTTAACCCGCGTCGGTCTGTGTGGTATCTGTAAAGGCGCTAATTACTCCATACATTCTCTTTTCCTTTAAATTACCCCAAATTTTCATTTATATCAGTCATACCTGCACTTGTGCAAAACTTTGCATTACTTCCCAGGGGGTCACCCATCGCAGAATTGCTCTGGCTTGAGCACGCTTAACTCCGAAACTTTCATGCATTTTGACGCGTTAGGGCTAATATAATATCGCCGATTGCCCCTCACGACCTTTGTCACGAAATTTTAGAGTAAATCGGGGTCTTCGCAGATTTTCGGAAAAATTTTGGTAGCGGGTCCCACCCCCGGCTAAGTCATACCATTACCATATTGCCTTTCTGAATCTCGGTATCTACCAAATTAACATTTATCTTACTATTTCTAATACCCAGAAGTATGAGATCACGTGATTCAACAAAATACAAAATTATCCATACATACATTTCTCAAAAAGGATTGGCTGGCGTACCTGGGCGTGCACTCGAAGACGCTCCTGGATCCTGCCGGCCGGTTAAAGCAAACACGCGGTTCGAAGGACCGCTGTAACCAGAAGCTGCACCTCGTCCTCTGCCACGACCCGCTGGCGCTGGTGCTGGTGCTGGTGCCGGTGCTCCTCGCCCCGCAGGGCGCATGGCTGCTGAAGGAGAAGATGAGCCTGCAACGGACCCAGCAGGCCGGGCTGAACCCGAACTGCCTTTAAGTGGGCACTCTCTGACTCGATGGTCTGGGCTCCCACAATAATAACAAGCGCCCGTAGCGCGATAACACTCCCCCGGGTGGGGTCTCCCACAGTAAGAACACGGGGGTATGGGTGGCCTCGATTGACCGGGACCTCTGGAGCTCTGTCCTGCGAACTGTGGAGGCGTACTGTAGGCTGGCTGGGACGAATACCTATTTCTCTGCCGCTGGGAAGGCTCGCTTTGAAATCCCTCTGAATACCCAGCCGATCTGGCTCTCTTAGGCTGGCCCCTGTCGTAACCCCTATCAGGCCGACGTTCCCTACGTCGGTCCTCCATGCCCTGGGCGTGTGCCTGTACCCGGGCTACATGCATCCCTGGCTGAGCAGCCACAGCCAAACAACCATCAATCAGATAAGAGTCCAGTCCCATCACATACCTGTGCACCCTGTCGGCCATCTCAGCTACTATGGTGGGTGCATACCTAGCCAGTGAATCGAACTCTAGGCTGTACTCGCGAACACTTCTACCATTCTGTCTCAAGTTCAAGAACCGATCGACCCTAGCTCTTCGTAGCTCTGGTGGTAGAAAATGGTCAAGAAAGGCCTTAGTAAATTCGGCCCATACCGCTGGGGGAGCATCGTCACCCCTGGAGAGCTGCCAAGACTCATACCAATTTGCTGCCACCTCATATAATCGATACGAAGCCAACTCCACAGACTCAGTCGGCGAAGCCTTAATCAGTCGTAGTGTGCTCTCCATCTTTCTAATGAACTCCTGGGGATCCTCCTCAGGTTTTGCCCCGGAGAATTCTGGAGGATTACATGTCAGAAACTCACGAGCCCTGGAGCTCTCGTACCTATCCGCACGACCACCCCCAAATCCATGCCTGCGAACCTGTTCCGCCATCAATGTGGTCAATAATTGAACCGCATCTCGCATGGCCCTACCCTCCGCCCCTGCCTGTGGAGCTGGAGGCTCGGGCACTGGAACCTCAGGGGTTTGCGGTGGAGCCGTCTCCCGATTAGCAGCTCCTGCTGCTCTGATATCCTCCGGCAAGGGGGGTGTAACAGATCCAGACGACGGGGGCACATCCTCAAGTGCAGGGTGCACACTGGCCCTGGTAACCCTCGGGGCCTGGCTGGTCTCTCCTGCCTCAATCCTGGCCTTGCCCTTCTGGGCAGCTGTTGCCTTCTTCGGAGGCATCACTGAAACATAGCAGATCGTTAGGAGAGGTTCATACTACTAATACAGTTCTATCGCACGATCTAAAGATCCAAAGAAGGGTAACATCCTAAATGCCCTGTAGCTTCCCGTTTATAGATGTGGTGCACAACACATCGATAAACAAGACTCTACTAGACACGGCCTGTAGACATTCCGAGGACTAACCGCTCTGATACCACTTTTGTCACGACCCAAACCCCGTGGGCCGCGACTGGTACCCTAACTGGATACCCATACGTACCTATCTGATCGAATTCGAATCATACAGATTTTTTTTTTTTCGTTTCAAAACAGAAGTACGGAAATAGACCGATACAAATACGGCACGCGCGCAACCATACGTATATATACATATATACCTGAACATACAGACATTTACAAGTAAGCCGATAAGGCTAACATACAGACGAAACCCGTAACCCACACATCTATCTAAAGGCCTCTACAGACATACAGAATCATATGACGGGACAGGGCCCCGCCGTACCCAGAATATACATACATACGGAGTACACAGAACACAGAAAATATATACCAAAAGATATGCTCCGAGTCAAAGGAGCTCTTCGAATGGCAGAGTCAGAACCTACGCTGGCGGCGTGTCACCTGGCGCGTCTGTACCTGCGGGCATGCAGCGCAGCCCCCGAAGAACGGGGGTCAGTACGGAAAATGTACCGAGTATGTAAAGCAGAAACGTAACAGATATAAACATAGTCCGAACTAGAGTCACAGAAATATAACGGGCAAAATCATAAGTCAAACTAACGGACAGAGTTATGATCCAGACAGACATACAGAATCGTGTTACACACAAATGAACAGAATTATAGTTCGGACAGGCAAACGGAGTCATAATACGGACAGACGAGCAGAATCTGAATCCATACGGACATACAGAAGCAGAAGCCATACGGACATACAGAAATAGTTGTAACACAGACGGACAGACAGTATTATGACGGATAGAATTATGCATGCAGAGTAGCACAGAGTCATACAAAATCATACAAAGGCGTGTGCTTTATAAATACAGATGGCACACGCATATATTCATACAGATCCCGGCCCTGTCTGGGGGCGCGGTAACAGAACCCGGCCCTCTTAGTACGGGACGCGGTGGACAGACAGAATCAAATCAGATCATATGCCATCCTGGCCGCCATCCCCATACACAGATCATACAGACATACAGATCCCGGCCCGTACGCCGAGGGACGCGGTGAACAATGCAGAGAAAATATGCACGATAACAGAACCTGGCCCGGGTCGCAGTGAAAGAATGCATTGAGACAGACACGAATCGATAAATGAGAAACCACCTACCTACAGACTCAACATACAGACCCGATCAAACAGAAGGGTGCCAAACGGCGAGCCAAAATCAGAATATCCAGATAGTATGCATAGCACGCGCTCATATCCTAGTTAGGAAGGCACGACAGATTATCAGAATGGGATGCTCGGATGTTCAGAAATAATATTGTATAAATTACACAAAAATATCCATAATATTCACAAAATAATAGTTCAGAAGTTTTTGGAGAAGATCGGACCAAAACAGAAGTAATTTAAAAATCGCACCGGAAGTATCGGGCCTTGTGGGCCCACCTCGGACCAACCCGAGGCTACATACGTAAATTACTGATGATTGACCTTATGAGGTCACCCATACTCATTCGGAAGTGTTCCGACTCCGTTTGGGGAAGTTTTGTACAAAATCTCACTTTAAGGGCAATTTGCAATAAAATAGTTTCAATTGAATTGAAGGAATTGGAGCGGTTTTCCGTCTCGAATTCCGGGGAACGGAGTCGGACCTAGGGCTCGCGGCCGAGCCTACCACATCCAGAACATGCCTAGGAGCGTATAGAAGTGCTTCACATACCTCGATGGCGCCTTATGCTCGCTCGGCGTCAATCCAAATTTCGTCCAAAATCTGGAAATGGTCAAGTTTACCATTTGGTTAGTTTCATTCTTTCAATACTCTATCTTTACACATAATTGCCTACCGAAATTTCGGCAGCATTTCCTCTGTATATACGACATCCCCGAGACTTAGCTCGGCTCAATTTAGCAACACAACAACCCAGAGGAGACATCCAAACAACAACAAACATCAATAAACACTAAATCATACCCTATGGCATTATTAGCCACCTTTCGACACGACGAATTATCTTTCGTTTCAAACTTACATTTCCAACCAAAACTTATTATTTTCATAGCCATTATCCATCAAAATCATTACGACATACATCGGAGGCATCCATAACATGTTCACATAATATTCACAAGATATTCATAAAATTCACAAACATTCAACTTTCCATCAAGTCACTACTTTTCCAATCCCTTCCTAACTTTCAACATGCAAACTCATCAACACATTTTTATATTCCAAGTTCATTGTCATAAGCATAATTTGCCTCTTAACACTTTCATTTTCACTTATACACAAGTCATAACAAAGTTCAATAATTTCCTTCAACAACTTAATAACCAATCTTCCATAACCACATAATTAACATGCTAACAAGATTCAATTCACCTTCCAACACCAACCCACACCACACGGCCACATGCTATATTTTCCAAATTTCACTAGTTCATTCCACTTTCATTTCTAATACAATTTCCACCACACTACAACTAACTTACACAAGAATTCAAACCATTAAAATCATGCAATAACCCTATATGCATTCGGCCACACATCCAAAAATTCCAACACACCAAATTTCCATATTTTTCATTCATTCACACACACTACAACATACATACATCATTTTTAACACAACAAAATCATGAAATCCTTACCTTTCTTCAAGTTCTTCACTTGGGGTTGAAGTTGTTTTCTTGCCAAAATCTTTACATCAACTTGTAGATAATCTTGTGCTTAGTAATAATCTCTCAAGAGAGGAACTTTTTAAACCCAAGAATTGGCTCCAAAAATTTTTTTCTTTCTTTTCCTTTTCTTTCTCCTCTCACCCGAAACCCTCTCCTTTTGTTCCTTCTTTCTTGCTTTGTATTTTTTTTCTTGAAAGTTCTAAGGATAATGATGGATATATAATGCCACATGGAAAATTAATCCATGGGCTTGGATCATGGTATGGCCGGTTGGGCCATCCCATTTGGGCCTAATTTTTTTCCTATCATTTTTGAGCCCAAAATTATTGTCTAAAGATGGTAATTTATGGAGCAAATCTCCAAAATTCCCTTGGCCACCTTTCGTAATTCCACACCATTAAATTCATAACCTACACATGCATACAAAGTAAGGTCCAATTGTGGCCTTATTCATCACAAGTCAACCCACCTTGAATTTTTCGAATAAACAAAAATGTCGGATGTAACATCGCGGCCCTAGTTGGGTCGTGCTAGAATTAGTCCGTGAGCTCCACTAGCTAGCTAGCCTAAGAGTCCGCTTAATGGACTCGGGCAATGCAGGAGTTGTTGTTCAAAACCCAACTGTTCATCATTAGACATGGAAGTAAAAAAGCGCCAATATGAAAATCCTAAGTTGAGTCACAAAAGAGATGCGCTTCCCCAGAAGGAAAAATCACCATTTGAGATTTCTGCAAATGGGATTCTCAGGTATCGAAGCAGGCTATATGTTCCAGATGTTGCAGGATTACGCCGCTAGATTCTGGAAGAAGCTCATTACTCCCTGTTATTCTGTTCATCCAGGATCGATAAAGATGTATCATGATCTTAAATCAATGTATTGGTGGGATGGCATGAAGAAAGATATAGCAAAATTTATAGCTCAGTGTCCAAATTGCCAACAAGTGAAAATCGAGCATCAAAAGCCAAGAGGATTGTTGCAGGCTATGGAAATTCCAACTTGGAAATGGGAAGTGATCAACATGGATTTTATTGTAGGTTTCCCCGTTCTCGGCATAAGTATGACTCCATATGGGTGATTGTTGACAGACTCACGAAGTCAGCTCATTTCTTACCAGTCAGAACTACATACTCAGGAGAAGATTATGCAAAGCTGTACCTTAAAGAGATAGTGCGACTTCATGGTGTTCCTGCATCCATTATCGCAGATAGAGAGGCACAATTCACAGCTAATTTTTGGAAGTCCTTTCAAGAAGGTTTGGGAACTCAAGTGAGACTCAGCACAACATTTCACCCACAGACCGATGGACAAGCTGAATGCACTATTCAGACCTTGGAAGATATGTTGCGGGCATGTGTATTAGATTTCAGAGGTAATTGGGATGATCATTTGCCACTTATTAAATTTGCATATAACAACAACTATTATTCCAGTATCCAGATGTCCCCGTACATGGCTCTATATGGAAGGAAGTGTAGATCGCCGATTGGATGGTTTGAAATAGGAGGGACACAACTAATAGGTCCAGAATTGATTCAACAAGCAGTAGAGAAGATCAAGCTAATCTGAGATTGGTTGTTGACAGCTCAGAGTCGTCAGAAATTTTATGTAGACAACCGTCGACGAAACTTGGAATTCCAAGTTAATGATTGGGTATTCCTAAAAGTGTTGCCAATGAAAGGTGTAATGAGATTTGGCAAGAAGGGGAAGCTTAGCCCCAGGTATATTGGACCTTATAGGATTGTACGCAAAGTAGGTCAAGTGGCTTATGAATTAGATCTACCTTCAGGATTTGAATCAGTCCATCCAGTTTTTCATGTGTCGATGCTCCGCAAGTGTGTTGGAGATCCTTCCAGAATCATGCCTGTAAATAATGTACAAGTTACCGAGAAGTTGACTTATGAAGAAGTACCCATTGCCATTCTAGATAGGCAAGTGTGGAGACTAAGAACCAAAGATGCCACTTCAGTTAAGGTCTTATAGAGAAACAATAGTAGAGAGGAGATGACTTGGGAAGCAGAAGAAGATATGAAGTCTAGATATCCACATTTGTTTCCACCACTAAAAAAGGCTCAGGACGTGACGCCATTGTCCTCAGGTATGCAATGTTTCTTTTAATGCTTTTGGGTCATGTGTAGCCATGTTTTCTTGCTGTTGTTATTGTAGCCCTGTGAGGCCATATATTTTGGGTTGCTGTGACAAGATTGTAGTGCCATATTATAGGAGAAACTCTGGCGAAATTTTTGTAAAATCCCCGAGAACCAAACATACAAGGACGAATGTTCCTTGGGGGGGGAGGGGAGAATGTTACACTTCGGAGATTTCATGTCGTTGTGCTGTGAATAGACTAACACAAGTTTAAGGTGAACATGAAGTCCATATGACCTTAAGGAGGGTATTCGGTAGCTTAAAGGTGTATACTACAAGATTTTGAAGTATTACAAATCGGAGAAATTAAATTCGTTGAGGGAAGTGAAGCATAAGTTGCGTTTGTGAAGGTTAGCGATTATCGAGGAAGCGATTTGTTACACCTCAGAAAATTTTTCTTTAATGCACAGTGGATATATTAATGAGGGGCACGAAGGATACGGTGTTTCAATAAGTAAGAGATGGCATTGGATGATCCTAATTGAGATTTCGAAGGCATTCGAGGTAATAGAAGAAAGTTTGCCAAGAAAGGCAAGGCATACGTTATGTATCGGAAAATATTTATGAGTAACGAATTAATGATGACTTAATGATGTTTTGGAGCAAGATTGTTAATGAGGTGTTAAACAAGTGTTAAGAAGGTTCCATAAGGATTGGAGATCAAACGAGTTGACGAGAACGAAATCGGAATAGCTGGGCATTATACAGCCCAACATACTGGCCGTATAAATTATACTGGCCGTATGTTAGGCTGTATATTTAGTCTAGATTGGCAGCATTCACTGGACCAAATCTATGGCCAGACATATGGTCAGTATAATTTATACGGACCGTATATTGGTCCATAGAAACAACACGGGACAGATTGTGTATTATTAATAAGGGAATCAGGTTCATTTCATTTCATTTCCCCGTCACTCCCCTTCTCTCTAGAACTCTCTAGAACATTTATCCACACTTCACCTACAAGAATCCAAGAGAGAGTAAGGATCAACTTCATCTAACCAAGGAAATCAAGTGTAAGAAACTCATTAGAGTTCATTCAAGTCAAGAAATTCCATTGGAAAGGAGTTAGGGTTTTGGCTCAAGTGAAGTCTTTCCACTCAAGGCTCATTCCCACACTATCTAAGGTATGTTTTATGATCATTCCATGTTGTTTAATATATTGAGAGGTTGAAAGACTTAGATTATGAAAGGAGATAAAAAATGGGTTATGAAGATGAGAATAATGAGATTTTGAGTAGTAGCTTGGGATGAGTCATGCTTCTTGATATATTGTGATTAAGATTATGCTATAAATGATATTAAGGACATGGGATAAGTATTATATGTGAGAAAACATACTAGTATACTATGACCATGATTATGGATGAATTGAAGTGAAATTGTGGAATGTGGGTAATGTAGATGAATGAAGATTGTTGGTTATAATGTTGTCAATATTATTACTGACGTTTGGGAATTGATATATGATATGAGGAAAGTTGTATAAACTAAGGAAATGCTGCCCAATTTTCTCCAGCTTTAGTAAGCACGTTCATATAATCGATTAGCTAATGTTAATGCGAATTCTCTTGAAGGTAGAAACGTGAGCATTGAAGGAGAAAAATCAAGCGATGGAATTGTTAAACGAAAGAAGTATGTAAGGCTAGTACCTTCTTTCTAAGGCATGACTCCTATGGCATGAATCCTCCTATCTTTCCATGATTTTCCTACATATCGAAAATTATGAGTCTACGATTATAAAGAGCTTCATACAAGATAAAGAAAAGAGATACGTTACGAGCATGACAATACTGATGATGAATCTAAGTCTATAAGTCCTAAAGCTCATGATATGACATTCCTACGAAGCTAATGATCCTTATGTGATTCCTATGATATTATTTTCCCTACCTTTCCATAACATTCTTACATTCTGGGAACTATGAGTCAACGTTGATAAAGAGCTTCTTATGAGATAAAGATGAGAAATATGTCATGAATACGATGATAATGATGACGATGAGTAAATATAAAGAATCTTAAAGTGAGGTACGATGTCCATGAGGTTAATGATCCTAAGTATGGTTCCATTGATGCTTTTCCTTATGTACACTTACCTTAAAATGTTAGTCCCTTCAAGGTGAGATATGATGATTATGATTACTCCATAATGTAATCCGGGGTTCACGACCTTATGTCACCCCGACATAGCCATAATTGTCTTCAAGTTGTAATGTATATTTTGATGATAAAGACATAGTGATGCTAGTTATGATATGGTCATGATATGCCTATGAGATGTATAATAATGATAAGTCTATGATGTGCTCACGATGGGTATATGACGATGCGATTCCACCGTGCCTAAATGGCCAGGCATGTCATCGCAAAGGCGGGCTGCATACGATTCCACCATGCCTAAATGGCCGGGCATCTCATCGCTAAGGCGGGCTGCTATGTTTACACCGAGCCTAGAGGGCCGGGCATGACACTACTAGTGGGCGGCATATGATGGTTACCCGGACACGGGTTAACGATGATGGTATATATACGATATGGTGGTGTATGTGCTATGACGATATATGTACTACGATTATATATGTTATATGTATGAAATGCATCCACTCTTAAAGGTTAAGCAGGTTATGTCTTCATCTTATGTCTTATGATTTCTCTATTATGTTCATTTTATTCATGCCTTACATACTCAGTACAATGTTCGTACTGACGTCCGTTTTCTTTGGACGCTGTGTTCATGCCCACAGGTATACAGGGAGGCGATCCAGACTCGTAGGAGTTGTTAGCAGGCCTTGAGAGCACTCCATTATTCCGGAGGTGCCATTGCTTATTGTTTTGTGTATATGTATGTTGGGCACGAGGGGGTCCTGTCCCGTCCATATGTCTAGTACTCTAGTAGAGGCTCGTAGATACGTATGTGTGGGTAGCATGGTCTCACGATGTCCTTATTGTATGTACATTATTTTGATAGTCGAAGGGCTTATGTATATAAAGGTAGTTATGTTTCCAAGTGAAAAATGGTTGTCGTATGATTTGAGTATAAGATTAATGAATGAACGCATGATGAGTACGATGGGTAATAGTATGAGCGGTGCTCGGTGGTTAGTCCCGGGTACCCGTCATGGCCCTTAGTCGGGTCGTGACACGATTGGTTAGTAATGTCTTGAGGAGAAGTCATAGGGCTCCTTAGATGGTTAATGAAGTGTTATACAAGTTCCAAGAAGGCTCCATAAGGATTTGAAATTGAACGAATCGACGAGAATAATTCGAAAAATATGAGTTATACGACCACTTATACGGTCCGTATAACTTTATACCATCCGTATAAGGGTTCGTATAACCTTTCCAAGGAAGGCCAGACCCAGGTGGTATTATACGGTCACTTATACGGACCGTATAACTCAACCGGGTCACTTTTTCCATATTTTTTCTCTTTTTATATATATATATATGACCCATGATCATTTAATTCATTTCCCACATTCTCCACACCTCTTGAGAACTCTAGAATATTCGCACACCATATCACCACAAATCCAAGAGAAATCAAAGATTAAACACCAAGAATCAAGAGAATTAATAGCAAAGAGGCTCAGTAGGGTTTGTAGAAGTCAAGAATTCCCTTGGTATTGAAGTTGGGGTTTTTCTCTAGTGAAGTATCTTCGTCCAAGGTTCGTTTCTATATGATCAAAGGTGAGTTTTACATCCATTGCATGTTATTAAGAGTATTTGAGTGGTTGAATGACTTGGATGAGAGAAGAAAATAGAATATGAGCTCAAATATGGAAATAATGATATTTTGAGTAGTTAGTTAACTTGAGTCATGATTCTTAATATGATATGAGCATAATTTTGTTATGGGTGCTACTAATGATGTTGAGGAAGTATTATATGGGAACAAATATGGTATTATGTTGTAGCTATGGTTATGAATGACTTTGAAAAGGAGTTTTGAGGATTGCACAATGTTTAACTTGAAAAAGTTTAATGATTATGGTATTATGGGTGTTGCTATTGATGTTTGGGAGTTGTTTATTATATGGAGAAAGTTGTCGAAACAAAGGAAATGTTGCCCAATTTTCGTTAGCTCTTAGTCGCTTTAGTTTAGACTTAAGCATGTTTAAATGATCTAATTTAGTACGAATTCTCTTGAATGTAGAGTTGTGAGCTTAGAAGGAGAACGTTTAGTCGTTAAGAAGACGTAAAAGGTATGTTAAGGCTAGTCCCCTTCTTTCAAAGGCATGATTCCTATGTTGTAATTCTATCCATATTTTCCATAACATTCCGACTTCCACAAATTCGAAGTTCATGATTCTTAAAGCTTCTTATGATGTTAAAGATGAGATGTTTTCTATGATGATCATGATGGTGATGATTTTAGTGCTAGAAGTTCCAAAGCTTAGGGTTGCAAAGATATTATGAGATGTAACTTGATATGATCTCACCTTATGTCACTTGTCCTTTCAAGGTGAGATGTAATTATAATGATTGTTCTGTAAGATTTTGCATGCATGATTCCGCCATAAAAGGAGATCAGTTACAGGTTATCTCTTCATCTTATGCTCTCCTATTTCTTGATTATGTTGTTATACATGCCTT
This sequence comes from Lycium barbarum, assembly GCF_019175385.1. NCBI lineage: Eukaryota > Viridiplantae > Streptophyta > Magnoliopsida > Solanales > Solanaceae > Lycium > Lycium barbarum. The sequence continues at coordinate 63,927,223 of NC_083343.1, read as the reverse complement.
ACATACTCAGTACGTTGTTCATACTGACGCCTTTTCTTTAATAGACGCTGCGTTCATGCCAGCAGGTAGAAAGGGAGAAGGTATAGACGCTTAAGAGCTTTATTAGTAGATATACAGGAGCACTCCACTACTCCGGAGTTGCCGCTTATTGGTATATTCTTTTGTGTACATATTTGGGGCATGGAGGGGTCCTGTCCCATCCTCATGATATCAGTACTCCAGTTAGAGGCTCGTAGATACATATGTGTAGGTAGTAGATGTTTTATGATCTCTTTAGCGCATGTCTTGTATATTATTTTGTAGCCTCGTGGGCTTGTACATACATGGATATCTTGAGGAGTAATTGAAGATCGTTTCATAGTAAGCTTGTGTTGAGAGTGGTGTATGTTCAAGTTGAGTTTAATGATAAGTCTGAAAGGTGGTGCTCGGTGGGCTAGCTCCGGGTACCCGTCACAACCATCTAGTTGGGTCGTGACGACACAACAGGGACCAACCTAAGACAATATCCAACCCAACTTCATACCCGAAGGTTTACATGCTTTCTCCGACAATATCATCTAAATATATGCTTCGCTAAATGAAGTCTCACCATAGGGAAAGCCATAACCTACTTGGAAGGTCGAACAATAGTACCAACAATCACTCCTTCCCCTTTCCTTTCCGTTCCGCTGAGCCTCGAAATCAAGAAAGTCTATACATATTCAGAATCTAGGCTAGAAATCATAAAGATCGATACCTATATCACTATCATTCAAGTTGGGTCAAAACCAACCCTAGAATTTGGGAAAACGGGGCCCACAAGAGCAAAACAGGAAATTCTGGGGTAAATTATTCAATTAAACATTAGGTGATCAAAACCCATAAACTAATTGCAAAAATAACTCAAGGATTCATCCAATTTCGAATTCCAAGCAAAACCCCCACTTTTGGGTATAAATCCTAACTCTTAAATTCAAGAATTCAGCACTAATAATGGAATATATATGATTAACAACCTTAGATACATCACAGTCTAGCATAAACCCAATCCAATTTCATCATTTAGAAGCCTAGATAGAATATCCATTAAACTCACTTTAATATTCCATTACATAATGAGCTAACAAGGGAAAGGGATTCTATGATGATTAGGAATAATGAAATAGCAAGGAAATTAGAAGGACTTACCACCAAGAATCTTCTCCAAGAATCCTCTAGAATTTCTCCCCAAAGCTCAATTTTTGGAATAGTAATAAATGATAGACTAAGGGCTTTTAATATACACTTAATGAATAACAGGCCCGATACCGATACAGTGGCATCGGGATCGCTACGATGGTACCGCCCCAAAGTCCACTTAGACCATCGGGACGGTCAGGCCACAAAAGAACTTGGCCTCATCGGCGGCCCATCCTACCGCTATGGCGGTGCCGCTGGGACAGTGCTGGTGCCGCCATGGTAGGCAGCAGCACTAGAATTCTCCAAAAATTATCTCAATCTCAACTGAAATCCCGACTAATACCCGAGGCCATGTGCTTCACGAACCACATACACACACACATAAAAACACGCTACGAACGCATTTGTGGTCTCGAAATTTCCAGCCGAGGCCTCGTTGACCAAGTTAACCCTCGATACCTCAATTCAAACTTCCCAACCCAAGTCCCAAGATGCATCCGAGTGCATTGGGAATCGAACCAGATATACATACAAGTCCTAAAAGACTATCCGGACCTCTCTAAATTGATGAATTTCCGAAAAAGGTTCATTTACCCAAAAGTCAACTTTGAGTCAACTCTTTATCAGTTTAAGCCTAAATTTAACAAAAAATCATCTGAATCAAATCTAACCATCTCGGTAAGCATGTCAATAGCCCCCTCGGGTCAAAGGCGAGCTAAACAAGGTCTGGAAAGGGTCAAAAGTATCGAAAAGACTATAACGACCAAGTGGGTCGTTACATGTCCTCATAATAACATGTAGCCGGCAAGGCTGCACATGACATCTACATTCATCATACTATCTATGAGCATCTAGGAGTGAATATATATAACATATGTATATAGCATATACCAAAAGAGCAAGCCCGGTATAATGACACTTACTGACGATCCGCTGAAGTTGATAATCCTACTGAAGAGGTCCTCTACTCTATCTATCTATTAGGACCTTCAACATGAAATGCAGTGTCCCGTTGGATGGGACGTCAGTAAGGATAGAAGTACTGAGTATGTGAGGCAGGAAACAATAACATAAGTAAGATATAAGTATAAAAGAATAGAAGTAACCTAAGCCATCTGAGGACGTACAATATGCAATGCATGAGTTTAAATATCATTTGCAAATATATATATATATATATATATATATATATATATATATATATATATATATATAAATAGCATCATCATCATAACGTACCCGGCCTTTTCAGGACTCGATGTGTAACGTACCCGACCCTTACGGGCCTCGGTGTGAAACATACTCGGCCCTTATGGGACTCGGTGTTAAACTTACCCGACCCTTACGGGATTGGGTGTGAAATGTACCTGGCCTTTTCGGGACTCGATCTAAAACGTAACCGGCTGTTTCGAGACTCGATGTGAAATACCAAACTGATCAGTGGTTGCATAATAGGTGTCACGTCCCAACCCCGTAGGCCGTGACTAGTGTCCGATCTGGGCACTCAAACGTATTCCAGTATATGGCAGAAGCAGACAAGGCTTTATTTCCAATTTACTTAATTCCCAAAAAAATTTCGGCAGAGTTTCCTTTGTTTTACGGACTGTCCAATATACCCTGCACGCAGAAAATACCAACAAAGGCCACACAGGGCCAACAGAGTAACATTTAAATATATGCGGACCGGCCGCCGCGGCGAATGGGATAGCCCAAACACAACATATACACACAGCTGTACAGAAAGATCCCAACCCACAAACATGTCCACAAACCTCTAACAGACCGACAGAATCATATGACGGGACAGGGCCCCGCCGTACCCATGAACGAGAATATACACATATAGAAGTGACAGGCTATACCAAAAGATGGCTCTGAATAAAAGAGCGCTCCAAAAATAGCAGAATGAGATCCTAAGCGGACGGATCAGCAAACCTGTCGTCGGTACCTGCGCGGCATGAAAACGCAGCCCCCGAGGAAAGGGGGTCAGTACGAAATATGTACTGAATATGTAAAGACTGAGTTGCAGAAACAAAATCATAACTGGTATAGAACGTACAGAAAGTAAACAGAAAATACAAAGTATCAGATATATATTTTTAAAACATGCGGAGTGTGTACAGAAACATATGTCATATCAAATACGGCCCCTGCCAAGGGACTCGGCAGACAGAACGTGGCCACCCTCCCGACGCTGGTGCCACAGCACAGAAGAATCAGAATAGGGGCATAACCCCGTAACATAATATGTCATATCAGATGGCCATAGTAAATCATATCAGAACAAGCGTACATGGCACAACATGCTCCACAAACCCATGTACGCGTATACCTGCCCCCTCACATCGAGGCACGGCGAACAATGCAAAGGATCACGCTTGACAACATATCCTGGCTCGGGCTCAGTGTGGGAAACATTGGGGCATCCACGAATGGAGTAGTGAGAGACTAATGCAATTTAAAAAAATATCATAAATGTTTTCAAAGACTCGATGAAGCGTATCAAAGACAAACAAATCCAATGGAGTTGGATGGGATCATAATAGATGCATTTCGGATATCATATTAATTTACAGAAGTATAGTCTTCCCGAATTCGTTCCGAGTGTCAAAATAATTTATTAGACTTAATAGAATATTTAAAACCATATTCGTTAGGTAAGCAAAAGGGTAGTCAAAACGTTTCTTTCAAAAATCGCTTAAAAAGAAAGCTTTAGTACATTAAGGGCAAAACCGAGAATAGTTGGCCCGCCTCGGGACAAACAAGGCGGCGGGCTCAAATTGTGCCCTCCAAGCTTATGGGGTCACCTAAAAAGGTTCTACAGACATTCTAGGACTTTCCAAGTAATTTAGAACAAAATTTCATAATTTCAAGAAAAGCATACCAAAATGGTTCAATTCTACTGAAGGAAAAACTGAGATTTTCTCTTGCGGATTCCGATAGCCAAGAAGTATTTCGAGGCCCGAATCCGACCCTAACACACTAAGGGCATGCCAAGGGAAGAATTGGGGTAGCTTTACATACCTTTTGAGCTTTGCACGCCTATCCAAGCTCACTCCCCGTTTCGTCGAAAATCTGCAAATGGTCACATTTACCAATTGTAAGTTATGAATACCATGATTTCAACTTAAGGCATATTTGTCTACCGAAATTTCGGCAGCACTTCCCCTATACATATAGCACCCCCGAGAATTCAACTCGGCTAAAAACCATCAACAACAACCCAAACAACAACATCAACATCAACAACAACCATTAGAAACACAATATCCTTCAACTAGCCATCTTTTTAACAACATGATATAACCTTCACCCCAACCTAAATCTTCAAACTAATATCGATGATTTCACATTCATTATCGATCAAGATCATCACAATATAGTTTTCGAAATATCTCATATCGTTTCCTCAAGTTATACACACGATATACATAATATACAACTTTCCGCCAAAGTCATAACTTGTTCAAAACATCAAATCTTTGGCATACATATTAATAACATGTTTCCAACTTCCAAATTCATCAATGATCAACACAACTAACAACCAAATAGCTTCATTTTCCTAATGTCGGAAAATCATACTAAAACGACATAAGTTTCTACATTCCATTTCAATACAAACTCATATTATCCCATCTTCATTTACATTGAAAGCATCACAATAACACACTAACCAACTCAATTCATTTCCATTCCAAGTCCACATACCATACGGCCATATGCCCATTTTATCAACTTCAACTAAATTCATTCAACTTCCAATTCTAATATGCATTTCATCATAACCATAACTAGAATATAACATAAAATTCACTCATACATGTATACCACGCATATACCTCACGGCTACAACCCCATATCCCAAACCCACTTTGCAAATTTTCATTTTTCCATACAATCAACACATTTCTACATACTACAACACAAACATGACTTCCTAACACAATAATAAGGGATAAATTCTTATCTTTTTCTATAGTCTTCTTCACTTGAACTTGTGATCACTTTGATGAAATAAGTGCTTCTCTCTCCAACCCAACTACACCAAGTTGTAGAGAATACCCAATTTAGTAGGAAAACCACAAAAGAAAAATTTTTGGAGCAATATTCTTGGGAGTGATTTTTTTCCCCAAGCAAACCCGAAACCCTCCTATCTTCTTGCTCTTTTTTTTTTTTTGCTTTGGTTTTCTTGCTCTCTAATGGATATACTATGAAGACTTGGTCTTCTTATAATTAATAGTCACATGGTCAAGCACATGACCATGTAAATGGACTTGGGCCAAGGCCAAGGTGGCCGGCCATGGTCCATGGTTTGGGCCTCAATTCATTAAATTTTTTTTTTGAGCCCAATTTGTTACGAATTTTATTTTGTAATTCCCGGAACTAATTTCCGAAACTCCAATTTTACCCTTAGCCTCATCCCACACTTTCACAACCATACTCTTTCATGCACAACTCCTATATCAAATAAAATCAAATTTGACCTCATTTCTCAAAAATCCAAGATATTTCAAATTTTTCCAAACGTGTGAAAACACGGGATATAACAATAGGTTCCGTACTCGGCCGACTATAGCTCGGCTCGGTGTAGTAAAGTAGTGTATACATATATATATATATATATATATATATATATATATATATACAATGCAAGAGGAGCCAATGAAATAACATCGGGCCTTTCAGAGTGACGTAAGGTCATAACCTCCGAAAATATTATGGAACTCATATCGGAGCCAAGAAATAACTCAGTAAGAATAGTCATAATGATATTATGAGAATCATTTATGAAGCATATCCAATTATTTAGCAATCAATCAGCATCTCAACAAGGAACATTTATATAGGCATTGGAACAAGAATAGAGTGGAGTCATTACGCTATGAATGCTAGTAGACTTCTAGGATTTGTGACAAAGGAAATGATGATAGCAGCACCTTATTTATCGAAAGAATCCCTTATTCCGATTCGTCATTTACCCATATCTATATCGAAAGATGTACCCTAAATCATATTCTATCATGTTCATACATCAACTTAGATAAGTTGTATATCGAAGGAGGATTCGGGTTATGAGAATTCGGGCAGCATTTCCCCTATGTCATCTACTTCCTCCAAATTTCAAAACAACGCCCAAACATTATTAACAACATCAACAATAACATAATCAAGATACTATATGACAAACACATATAAATCCGTCCGGAACATCCTTCAAAAATTAGTCCATAAGCCAACAACATCAACGTATCAAACTACGACCTTTACGCTTTGTTTTTCCTTCACTTTAAATCATTAAAATCCTCCAAACACAACTCAATATCAATAACATCAAATTCAATTCAACCACTAATTCATCCAATCAAGAACATTTATATAGGATTATTCAGTCCTTTGCTCAATTCAACTAAGTATGTTATAATTTAACGAATATAATCCTGAATCAACATGATTCTATGAATATAATGAAGGGATCTTACCTTATTAACTTCCAATTGACACTTGACGGCTTCAAACCAAAGATCCCGCCATCTTTCACCTTGCTTCGCAATAATCACTATAATATGATGTTGTCACGAGCTTCCCGAGCCTAGATTACATAACATCCTTATGATTTCTTGGTTTTTAATGATAAGGAATGCTGGGAGAGGTGTGCTAGATGTTTCTATACCTCTAAGGGTGTAAGAATGGGGTGTAAATAGGGGGGAGTTGGTATTTATAGGGTGGAAGGTCGGTTTCCACCGACTCAATAATTGCTCTTCGCGTTCGCTGACAGCCTATCTTGAAACGCCCATAACTCTCTACTCCGATATCGTATTGACGAATGATTTGTTGCATTGGAAATTAGACTCAATGAAATTAAATTTACATAGGTTATTTATTCCATGACTCCTCATATTCTAGGAGATACACCTTTCTCAAATTGGAACAAAAAATTTCTTTCTGGAATTCTGTCAAGTTTTCCCAAAATTTCGACAAACTTAATTCCTTCATTTCGCTTGATCCCGAAACCTTTAGACACTTGCTTAGCACTTTTTATATGTATTCCTTAACCTTATACGAGTTCCATAACCTCTCCGAGCTTACGTTAGTTTACTTACGACGCAAACGATGTGAAATTTTTTTGATGTCTAACATTCTCTCCCCCCCCCCCCTAAAAACATTCGTCCTCAAATGTTAAACTCTCAATGATCTTATGGAAATTTTGGCAGATCTTCTTCTATAACTATAATACTATCAACTTGTCACGTAACAAAACTAATAGCACAATGCCACACAGGGATGAGGGCTATGATATATTAGTCTGAACCTCCTCTGGGAGTGATAACAAATGCGGATACATGAATCTCATATCTCTGTATAACACCATTTCCATTATACTCTATACAATAAGAAGGCTCTCATTAATATCTAGCTCATTGAGCGACATACATCATTCTTTTACCTTTCCTAACCAATCATGTCCCTTTTTAAACTTTTAGACAATAACTATTCTTGGCGAAATCTTACATTCCGAATCATATCCTTTTTAGACTTTAGGTATCATCTTCCTTATAACCAATACTCTTTCCATTTTTGTAATTCCTATTTTGCCTCTTTCTGCTCGTAAATCATTGGCATATTTACACTCAAGGATCATATTTAAACACATACGTATTCTTACCACGTCTTACCTCGAGTGAAAAATACAACTCCCATCTAATCATACCAATGTGTCATTAATAGAATAAGAGTTACATTTGGTCTTGGCATACGCGTATAAGTTGACTTCATTTCCTCTTTTCTCATGTCATCTCTTCCCTTCCCTTGCTTTTTCACAGCACCGTTATGAAAGCCATACCTTTATTTCTGAGTCTGCGGACTTTCCTGTTAAGGATGGAAATTGCTCTTCTTCGTAAGTTAGGCTATCTGTGACTTGCATATCATTTAATGGTACAATCCTTGGAATATCTCCAACGCGTTTCCTTAATATAGACATATGAAAGACGGGATGAGTTGGTTTTAATTCTGACAGAAGTCCCAGTTCGTGAGCTGATCGACCGACTTTTCGAAGGATCTTATAAGGGCCAATGAATTTCGGACTGAGTTCTTCCTTCTCACCGAATCTCATAACACCCTTCATACATGATATTTTCATTTCCAAGAATACCCCATCGCCAACTGGAAATTCTAGGTCTCGCCGTCGTACGTCTGAAGAGGATTTCTGACGACTTTGAGATGTCTTCAATTTCTCCTGGACCAGCTTTACTTATAATCCTCAAGGGAAGATCATTTCCTCAAACTCACTCTAATTTATTTGAAATGGATTAATCGCGCGAATGGTGCAAAATGTATATCTGATGCGAGGTATAATATCCTTCCTCTCTTAAGGACATTCGTCCTTGAATGTAAAGGGGGTGTATGGGGGTATCTTTAATAAAAGCTAACGTATCATAATATAATTCAAGAATACATGCATACAACTGGTTATGTATTGGCTATCCGTAGACATCAGTCCCAGTACTCGTGGTTATCTCCCTTATCCTCATGGTTTAGCTCTTAATAGCTCAACACGTTTTTGTCTATACATCGGCTATTGTTCCACTTTCCCAGACTAACAAGGACGGACCTTCAGACCCTCATACTCTGAATGTCATCTTTATCTTTTGCCATATGCTCGCCTTTAATCATAGCTAGGTGTTCCCACCAGGCTCTGTGAGTATTCTGTTCTCAGAAATTTCCTTTTGCTTCTCATTCTATTCTTGGTGTTGTGGAAAACAAAATTTTATTCGTAGGAATCAGGGTCGAATTATGACGTTAGCGGGTAATACCTTTACTCGGTTCCCAGTTGAGAAGCTTTCCTGGTTGCAATACGCTGTCATCGACTTAGGGTCTTGTAGGACGTCTCTTTCCTATGGGTTTTCTTCACATGTTTTTCCTTTATAACCATCTTCAGTGTTCGTCCCTTCAAGTCTGGACCTATGATCTCCTGTCACCGTATCCCTTTGTTGCATTGCACTAGCCTCAAACTTTATTTCGCCTTACTCAATTACGGATAGCGTCTCCTTCATTATACATTCTCATTTTGTGTTTCCACCTGTTATGCATCATCTGCGTGATATCTCTTATTTGACACAGAACTACAGGTATTAATTACCCTTCACAATATTTTCTAGATCTAGTACGCAGCTTGCCTCAACGATTCGGGTCTAACTGTTTCCCCTTACTTAAGACTATGTAATCCCCTAACTTGTTTGGACTCGTGCCTTATTTACACGTGTTTGCATCATTGTTGCCCCTTTCTATATAGTGATTTACTTCACTAGGCTCCTTTCTTGCATCATTCCTTCCATAGGAGGTCTAACTTATCATCTTACTACCATTCCTACCAATTAAGTTTAATACATATGTATTTAGGATCTATGTCATGGAATCTCCATGTTGTTTCAGCTTCCTACATTCCGGCTCATACCTCTTACAATAATAAAAATTAAAATTTTGGCTTCTTATGGTTCGTCTTGTTGTTTCTGGAACAACTCACTTAACCTCCTCTCGTCATTATTTGACCACATGGTATCTCTTGTGTTAGCAGTCTTGAAGTGATGTGTCATGGGGTTACCTTTCCTCTTACCGGCTAACTTTAGGACCGAGCATATCCTTATGAAATGACAATCAGCCTAGACATTGGAACGCGCTCATCTCCAATTATGGTATCCTTTAGCTTCCTTCAACACATGCACAACTCCTCGTCCATAGCTACATCTTTCTTAGTCTATTACCGACTTTGGGGTTCCTTTACCTTTCTTATTAGTGGTAAACTATCTTTACCTTTATGGCCTTAGCCCCTTAAGTACACAAATGCCAACTCTTGTTTCTCTTCCATTCTCCTTTATCACAATCCTGTCGTTTTCACATATGCCTGCTCCTCCTTTCCGCTTTATGGTTTCCTGACCTTTTTCGTGCTTTCCTAACTTTCTTGTGATCTATCGGGGTGAAATCTGATTTCCTAAACACACCTTGCTCATTCTCCTCACTTGTAAGGTCATCGCCGCCTTTCAGTCCCCCTCCTTGCTTTTCTCGAGCCGTTTTGTTATTTTAATCTCTTTCTTCCAGGAGAGCCAATTACTCATTAGGGTACATATTTCACACTAGGGCGACTCCGACATCCCTCAGGTGTTTAGCGAGACCATGTGAATACATGCTTTATTTGGCCATGCTAAGAATCATTTTTACATCACAATGCGTGCTCATAATATTGTCGGTCACGATTGATTTACAAGGACTTTCCGTTCGTCGCTTATCAATATCCTTCCCGAAGTCTAAATGTTCGATTGTACATCCTTGAGTCATTATCCATTATGATGGTTCCTTGTACCCTTATCTTGATGTGAGCTCTGACTCAACTTACTTTTGGGACTAGTGTGTTTCTTCCTTATGCCGAAAATGGTCGCACTTAAGTTCTTCTTTCCTCCAGATCATCTTATTTCCTTATACTTGTTCGTCTTGATTGGCATCTAATTCATCCGGTAGCACCTTATCTCATAATTGTTCACGAAACTTGCCCATGGTGTTCTCAGTATCCCTTATTCCTCTTCTTTCTGTTCCTTGTAACTCTCTAATGGTGTCCTGGACTCCTCACTTAATTTGCATTTAATCAATCGTGATTCCCAATATGTACTCTGAATCTCATGTCATTCCATCATCAATGTTACCCAATTCGATAAGTCCTTCCTCCCTTATGTGTACCACGTATCATATCGCAAGTACCAGGCTCTAACAAAATGCTGAATCTAAGAGGAAACTGGACGTGTCAACCTGTCACGCCCCAAAACACATCCTAGACATGACCGGCGTCCGACATCATGAACAACATCAAAAGAACCTAAAAGATGCAATAACAACACTTGAACCCGCCAAGTTCAATATTCACCTCCGACAATGTATAAAATAAATACCAACAAATCATGATATATGAATTAAATCAATGAAAGTCTTCAATATGATAAAACTTAATCAAAACGTGACGAACGCCCAAGGGTTAAACAAACTCAACAACTACCCATAAGAATGTGTACTATGGAGCTTTTAAGATAAAAGAGTAATTGTCTGACACATCGGGACGCAGCCCAAAAAAACTAGAATAGTAAATAAATATGATAAGGGGTGTCCCACGAATGAACATGTGGGCACACCAAGTCAGCAGCAACAATAATTCCTTCCTAAGCGTTTTGACTATCAAGAATCTGCTATCCTCCGTTACCTAACATACCATCAAAAACAACAATGGTATGCCTGAGTACTTCGTACTCAGTAAGTTCCTCGGGGACAACAAGTAATAAGAAAATAAAGTACAATAATACTTAAAGAAATCAGTTCTAAGGATAGTATGAAGCAATGTGAAATCACTTATTCAGCTTGTGTATCTCAATATAGTAATAACTCTTTTTTTTTTAAATAAGGGTTTGTTTGGTAATTTTTGCTAAAAAGGAATTAAAAATAAAATAAAATAGAAGGAATTTAGTGGGCCAATCCCAAAAAGGAAAAGGAAAAAAAAAATTAAAAGGAAGGGCTGAAGCCCCAATTTGAAAGAAAGGAGCAGAATGATCTTAAAAAAGAAAAACAGAAGCCACTGTAGCAGAGGCAGAAAACGTAGAAGCTAAAGAGGAAAAAAAAAACGTAGTAGAAGAAAGGGAGAAAAAGAGAGGAAGGGAGAGGAGAAAAATAAAGATTTTCCACCCAACTCATCAAGGTAATGACTCTAATCTTTTATTTAAGTTTGTTACATAATTATGGGTGAATCTTTATGGTGAATACATGGGGATATTTTGAGGAATTGAGAAAGTTTAGCTCTAGGGTTTTTCAATCAAATCATTGATTTAAAAGGGCAAATATTGTCGGATTTTAGATTTCTAAATCTCGTTGGAATCCTCTCGTTAAGGCCTTCCCGAAAACATATGTCTTGTTGGGTTTTGAACACATTGACCAGAGGGCGTTTTCGTCCTTTAAAATTTGACTTTAACCGTTTAAGCCTCTAAAAATATAGAAGTGGTTTACCCTATGGGTTTTGACCATTCTAAATCCGTTTTTGTGTAGTGTGAGGCAATTCGGAGACTCGAGAACGCAATTTTGATTTATCGGGAAGTGTGCTTGAATTGTGAATTTGAGGTAAGTGAGACTTTAAGCTTTGGGTACTTGCTTTTCAAAACCCGTTTTAAAAATATGTTTTGTCTGCCTGGTCCATGTGTTGGGGCAAGCGTGTGCTTGGCAGAATCGGTGGTTCTTAAGGCCAGCCGCATATATTTTATTTTCAAATACTCTAAAACTCTATTTATAAATTGTTTCGTAATGTGATACGGCTATGAGCCATGATATTGGGGCATTGTGTATGCTTCCGTTAGCATTGTGTATGCTTCTTGATTATATTGGGGCATTGTGTATGCTTCCCTTAGCATTGTGTATGCTTCTTGATGATATTGGGGCATTGTGTATGCTTCCCTTAGCATTGTGTATGATTTCTGATGATATTGGGGCATTGTGTATGCTTCCCTTAGCATTGTGTATGCTTCCTGACATATTTGGCACATTGTGTATGTTGTCGTGGATTCATAGTGTTGACTAATTCTTTAATTTCCACTTATGACGGTTCGTAGTGTAAATTGTGTTGAGATGTATAATATATTTGATAAAAAGTGGTTTGGACCTTGGTTGCTATTATATAATGATATGTTTATGCGCATAATATTTTTGTGCTTGTTGTGTGTTTGTATTTTCTAACACTTGTTCCAGGGGTATTTAAAGTGGCGGGTCGAGGATCTTACTGGGTTATATTTACGTATAGCTCACTCCTTACCTACATGTCCATGCAGATACTATTGGTGACGACGAAGCTAGTAGCTCATGAGTTTGCTAGAGTTGATCTATTGGTGGAGGTGAGCCGCCGCTTTGTTCGTGGAGGCTACCAAAAGTGTCTTTACCATTTATTTATTAATGTTTTTTTTCTTCTTCTTTTGGGATTTAAAAACCCAAGCCTTTTGTAATTCTCTTAGATGCTCCATGGTCTAGTGCGGGATTTGGGCAAGAGTATTTGGTTAATATTTTGAGACACTAACATCCACAATTAATTATTATATTATTTGAGTGCTTATTTAATTTGGTTAATGGTGCAAAATTATGATTAATATATGAAAATGGGGTTCGCCTAGCCGGTGGTGTGTGCTGGGTGCCAATCACGTCTAGGGGGTATTTTGGGACGTGACAAAGTTGGTATCAGAGCTTAGGCTTTAAGTCCCGGGTCCATGGAGCAGTGTTTAGTAGAGTCTTGTTCATGGGTATGTAGGCGCCCATACTTATGACCTTGAGGCTACTGAACATCTAGGATGGTTTCCCTTCTTTCATTCCTTATTCGTGCGTTGAGTTGAATCTATTCTAATTGTCGTAACACTTATTCCGCAGACGGCTAGGACATGCATATCCTCCTCTGCTAGATGTCACGATTGATTTGAAAGTTTTTTTTAACGTTATATGTGCAACTGAGAGTGATACTGAGTACATGGAATGTTTTGTGCATTGATTGTAGTTGAGATTGGACCGGGTGTACACTTTGAGATAGTTTTGTTTACAAAGAAAATTTTGCCAAATATTTTTTAGAAGTTCGGGAGTTAGTGAAAATTTTGAACGTTAAGAAATCGTTGAATGGAAGGGTAGTGGTTGCGGGTTCCCTAGTCAAAAAAAAAAAGTGGTCAAATGATATAATGTTTTTTTCTTTTTTTTTGTGTAAGAGCGACTATTCAAATTTGGGGTTGTTGGTATGACTCTATATTATGAGTTTTATCGGTAAAGAGAAAGAGGGTAGCGGGAAAGTATGAAGTTTAATGGCATACCCACGCCTAGGTTGTTGGCCTTTATGGTGAAAGATATTTTGAGCAAAGTGTTTGTATGGTTCTAGATTAATGTCTCTTAAAGTGATTTTCTAGTATTTGTAATGTCGTAGTGGTGATGTCATCAGTGTGATTGTGGTATAAAAATGCATAATTTAAGTGTATTAAGTATGAGCATGATAATGGCACTACGAGATGCACAGCTTATTCGTAGAGTAAGTCCCTGGATGAATTCCAAGTTGTGAGTGAGAATAAGACTTTATAAGAATTTATGAAACAACATAGTAAGATGTTTAGCATAAAACTCAGTGTATAGTGACTTGATTAGTTGTCGAAGGGAAAGACGTGGAATGTTAAGACTATCACGCATCAGAAAAAAATAAATGAACCATAAATGAAGTTTGAGTAACGAAAAACGTCATGACTATCCGTGAGAAAAGTAATCAGCTTACACAATTTTGTTAACATGTGTTGTTTTCGGTAAAGCACAAGCTTGAGTAATATGAGAAACACGTTAATGAGGTGATAGTGTAAAGGAAGATACTGAGAGAACTTGAGTATTTATGAACCATTTGTGATTCGATCTAAATGGGGGAGTCTAATATTATTGACCGGTCTATCGAACATGTGTGGGCACAGTTCAGAGTCATGATACGTTTTTGTGCTGTAAAAAAAACAAAATCCTTGGCGTTATTGACCTTGAGGTTATCTTTGATTCAGATTGAATGACTTCGTCTTGCCTTATGCTTTGATTGCCATAAAAAGACCGTTCCATTTTCCATTTCGGTGGAGCCTAATATTGAGTTTGTATTGAGTTTAAAGGATTCATTTGGTATGTCCGCAGATAAAGCAACCTCATCGATAAAGTTCTTTGTATAATAGGTGGAGGATATAGGTCGTATTTAACTATAACTCGGGGCATCAGAGTTGAATAACTAACTATTGGGTTAGTGTGAGTGGTTAACAAGTTTTTGAATATGCTTTCAGAGAACCTACTAATTATACCATATAATGGGGATGTCGACTAAAACTTGGGTATTGGTATGCTGTCATTAATCTGGTATATTTTTTATTTTTAGTTATAGAATGACTCTGCAAAGTCAAAGGAAGTAAATTATAAGTTACAAGATTTCGTGATTGAGAGGTCACTATACCAATTATAGAGCCCGGAGGTGCTTAATTTCTGTTTGTCGGGGAGAACATTGAATCTATGCATATTTTTATCACTAAGAGAAAAATGACTTAATTTTTATCATATGATGGGCAAGTATCTTTTTGTCTTTTCCTAAATTACATGATATGTGGCTTCTGTTACAGGGTGTTATATGCTATTCTAAGATAGACTTGTGATCAGGATACGCTGAGTAGTAGGAGAAAGGGTTGGATAATCTGAAGACATGTACCAAGACTTATTTTGGTCAGTGTAAATTTCTGGTGATATCTTTTGGATAGAGAATGCATTAGTGATTGTCATGCACTAGAGGATTGGGGTATTCAAAAACGTTCCTTAGCTCTCTATTTGTTATGTTCATTAATGACATATGCGAATATCTTCTCAGTCGATAGAAGCATATGCTGTGGTCGAAAAAGATGTCGGGATAATATTGATTAAACAACTGAGGTTAAAAGTGTGAAGTTTATTTTTTACATCATGGCGTTATGAGCCTTGTCGTGTCTAGTAAAAGGATGGAAGGTTGGGTTTAATACAAACACTAAGGCTCTATCATGTGTTATACTATAGTTGTTTTTGTTTGAACATGCGCAGTTGATCGATACGAGAGTCTTGACCTTATTGGGGATTATTGATAGTCTTTAAAGACGAGGCTACTTGATAGTGGAAAAAAAAAGGGAACATTCTAATTAAAGAGTTGAATGTGTGTACACCTATGGTGGTTGACTTAAGGAGATTTGTACTCGAAAAGATACAACGTTTAGTATATTTATTACTTTTTAGATTCACAAATGTGCATTGGGGCCGCAAGAAGAGAGTGAAAGTTGACAAAAGTTATTTGGGGTACATAAATATTGTTCTTGTGTTTAAATCATTAATATATTAAATACGAGTGTTAGAGACTCGAAATTTCCGATGCATGGTTGTCTCCGATAGAAAGTAAAAATAGATCAATGTAGACTTTGTAGCTGGTCTATATGTTCATTCAGAAAATCGTGATCGTAGCTTGGGTGATATTGATTGACTTAGCGAGATTGTGTACCTGATTTAAGCTGAACTATTTTTTTTTTTATATATCATACTAGCTTATATGGTGTTATGTGTCAGAGATAGTGCAATGGCATGAGATGTCAATATTGTCATGTGTGACAAGAGTAACAGTGCATGGAACGTTTATGTAGGAGCATGTGGATGTGTTCCAGCATCGCTATATGTGAAAGTGTTATGTAGGAGTGTATGGATGTGTTCCAACACCACTGCACATGTGAGAGATATGTAGAAGCATAAGGATGTATTTCTAACATTGTTGTATGTGAGAGCACTATGTAGGAGTGCTTGGAGGTGTTTCAGCTCTACTGTATGTAAGATTGGTGGATATGTTTCGCCATAGGATCGTGGTTGTGGCACTTGGACTGTGCCATCCTTGGGTGCCCAGTCTTAACACTAGTCAGATGGATATTACCTGATAAGTGGTTAATGATTAGTTGCTTTTGACCGAGCTCGTGTATGATAATAGTTTACTAATTCAGCATGCAGATCTTGTCATTTTAGATTTTACGTGGATGTTGGAGTCTTACTCTATCAGGTTGGTTGAACACTATAAGTCGGAGTAAGCAAAGTCCTAGGTAAATATTGATTCTTGTTGGCTTTTGGATCGAATCAGGTTGGTGGCATATGGACTTGCTTTAGCTTTGTGATTGTATGTTGTTCATATCTTGTGTTTCACGTGTCCATACTTAGATGATATGTTCATGATGATTGCCATGATTTAGTCCGGAAAAAAAAAATTGAGCCAGATGAAAATTTGACTTACAAGGAAGGTTCAATATCTATTGCTAATAGACAAGTGTGACAATTGAGCTCGAGGAAGGTTGCTTAAGTGGAAGTATAGTGTGCAAGTCATGTCTTTTCAGCCTTTATGAGAATATCGATGTCGTCCTCTAGTTGATTAGTTTGAACTCGAGAAAGTAAAGCTAATGTACAAAAAAAAAATAGTGTGATATGCCTTGGATAAGGCCAATTTGAAGCAAAACACTTTAAGTACAACTCAAAGCAGTTAAAGGCTTTTTCATTTAGTGATCGTGTGTACATAGAAGTTTCTTTTGACACTAATGGTATTATGTGATATACTGAAAGAAGGATAAGTTGGGTGCAAGCATATCACTGATAAGATTTTGGGCAACAGGTTGTGGTCGTAGCTAAGAGACTTGTTATGCTACAAGAGGTGCACGTTATATTATGTGAATACGTTCTGAGAGCACATTAATGGTCTGATCCATGTTATTGAGATCGAAATAGTGCCAGTAAATGAAAATCGCGTTTTTTTTAAAGTTGTTATTCTATATTTGAACATATGACTTTGTTAGCTATGGACAAAGAAGTATTTTGCGGTCAAAGTATTATAGTAGGACTATCTACAAAGAAAGATCACTTTGATAGTATGAGTGGGACATGCGTATTGAGTATTCATATCCAGAAAATTTCGAAAAGTTCTTGAACACGTTCGAGGACGAACGTTATTTTAAGTGGTGGAGAATGTAATAACTCATTTTTTTCAAATAAGGGTTTGTTTGGTAATTTTTGCTAAAAAGGAATTAAAAAGAAAATAAAATAGAAGGAATTTAGTGGGCCAAGCCCAAAAAGGAAAAGGAAAAAAAAAATTAAAAGGAAGGGATGAAGCCCCAATTTGAAAGAAAGGAGCAGAATGATCTTAAAAAAGAAAAACAGAAGCCACTGTAGCAGAGGCAGAAAACGTAGAAGCTAAAGAGGAAAAAAAAAACGCAGTAGAAGAAAGGGAGAAAAAGAGAGGAAGGGAGAGGAGAAAAATAAAGATTTTCCATCCAACTCATCAAGGTAATGACTCTAATCTTTTATTTAAGTTTGTTACATAATTATGGGTGAATCTTTATGATGAAAACATGGGGATATTTTGAGGAATTGAGAAAGTTTAGCTCTAGGGTTTTTCAATCAAATCATTGATTTGAAAGGAAAAATATTGTCAGATTTTAGATTTCTAAATATCGTTGGAATCCTCTCGTTAAGGCCTTCCCGAAAACATATGTCTTGTTGGGTTTTGAACACATTGACTAGGGGGCGTTTTCGTCCTTTAAAATTTGACTTTAACCGTTTAAGCCTCTAAAAATATAGAAGTGGTTTACCCTATGGGTTTTGACCATTTTAAATCCGTTTTTGTGTAGTGTGAGGCAATTCGGAGACTCGAGAACGCAGTTTTGATTTATCGGGAAGTGTGCTTGAATTGTGAATTTGAGGTAAGTGAGACTTTAAGCTTTGGGTACTTGCTTTTCAAAACCCGTTTTAAAAATATGTTTTGTCTGCCTGGTCCATGTGTTGGGGCAAGCGTGTGCTTGGCAGAATCGGTGGTTCTTAAAGCCAGCCGCATATATTTTATTTTCAAATACTCTAAAACTCTATTTATAAATTGTTTCGTAATGTGATACGGCTATGAGCCATGATATTGGGGCATTGTGTATGCTTCCGTTAGCATTGTGTATGCTTCTTGATTATATTGGGGCATTGTGTATGCTTCCCTTAGCATTGTGTATGCTTCTTGATGACATATTTGGCACATTGTGTATGTTGCCGTGGATTCATAGTGTTGACTAATTCTTTAATTGCCACTTATGACGGTTCGTAGTGTAAATTGTGTTGAGATGTATAATATATTTGATAAACAGTGGTTTGAACTTTGGTTGCTATTATATAATGATATGTTTATGCGCATAATATTTTTGTGCTTTTTGTGTGTTTGTATTTTCTAACACTTGTTCCAGGGGTATTTAAAGTGGCGGGTCGAGGATCTTACTAGGTTATATTTACGTATAGCTCACTCATTACCTGCATGTCCATGCAGATACTATTGGTGACGACGAAGCTAGTAGCTCATGAGTTTGCTAGAGTTGATCTATTGGTGGAGGTGAGCCGCCGCTTTGTTCGTGGAGGCTACCAAAAGTGTCTTTACCATTTATTTATTAATGTTTTTTTTCTTCTTCTTTTGGGATTTAAAAACCCAAGCCTTTTGTAATTCTCTTAGATGCTCCATGGTCTAGTGTGGGATTTGGGCAAGAGTATTTGGTTAATATTTTGAGACACTAACATCCACAATTAATTATTATATTATTTGAGTGCTTATTTAATTTGGTTAATGGTGCAAAATTATGATTAAGATATGAAAATGTGGTTCGCCTAGCCGGTGGTGTGTGCTCGGTGCCAATCACGTCTAGGGGGTATTTTGGGACGTGACAAATAAGAATTATCAAAATTGATTATAAAGCCTTTTGTCAAGTTACAACTTTCAAATATTTTTTTTAAATTTACCATGATTATCAACAACAGTTCCATAAATGATAAGGATATCACATTTGCCAATACAGGCCCAAGAATCAATAACATCGAAGGGATGACCTTAGAGGTTCCCAAAACACAGTGCACCACATCGAAATATGTAATTCTCGATGGCTATCCTTCATCCCGAAAAGCTAGGCATAAATCGCACCTCGGTTGGCGAACCCGGCAGTGGCCACTCTTCCTCCCGAATGGTTAGGCATTACCACACTAGGATCCATAGTGATTACCCTTCCTCCCTGTCACGACCTAACTAGGGGCCGCAACGGGTACCCGGAGCTAGCTACCGAGCACCGCTCGCTCTATTACTCATCTTACTCATTTAATGCTCCTTTGCAAATTTTATACATGAAAGTATAAGAAAACATATTTTTGTATAGAAACGTAAATGCTTTATATTCATTTGCCTTTCGGCCATCAAAATACTATATATACACGTGATAACATCTTGTGAGACCATCTAACCCACACTGCGTACCTACGAGCCTCTACTGACATACTGTATATATAAACGGAACAACACTCCGTCGTGCCCAAAATATGCATATATACCAAAAGAATAACCATAAGCACCTCCGACCGATGGAGTGCTCTCAATCAGCTGACCGCTACTAAGGATCTGGACCAAGCTCACCTCCCTGTCTACCTGTGGGCATGAACATAGCGTCCAAAGAAAACGGACGTCAGTACGAATATTGTACTGAGTATGAGAGGCATAAATAATGAAGAAAGACATTAATAGTATAATGATAACATCAATGCGAAACATCTGGACCCGACTGACATTCATAAATGAAATAATGCATGTTGTCTTACTCATACTTATCATCATAACATGTATGCATCATATGCAAGCTGCCCGTCCATATCGAAACGGTGTGATAATCAATAACATTAGCCCGCGTCCAGGCCTCCCGCGTCCGGGGTACCATCTCATGCCGCCCACTAGTGGTGTCTGCCCATGCCAGAAGGTCATGGTGTATCCGTATAGCTGCCCGCCTTGGCGGTGACTGCCCGGCCAACTAGGCCCGGTGTGAAATGCTCATGCCATGCTTATCATAAAATAATCATAATAATATGCTCATTATAAAATACTTATCTTATCATAGTACCTACATAAGACTCGAGATTGACTTTACTCTATCGGGGTGACGTAAGGTCGTGATCCCCCGATTACATTATGGAGCAATCATGGACATTCTGCCTCACCTTGAAAGAACTAACACATAAGGTGAGTGTAGGCAATGAATACAATCATCATCATTCTAGCATCATCATATCGTGTCTCTTATCTCATATAAGCTTTTATGGAAGTAGGCTTTTAACTTTTCGGAATATAGGAACTCATGAAGAAGATAGGGATTCGAGTTATAAGATTCATGCCGTTAGAAGGAAAGGACTAGCCTCACATAACTTGTCTCTTAGCTACGTTATCGATCACTTGTCTTCCTTCAAGGTCACGTCGTTACCTACACGAGAGAATTGGACTAACATTAGTTAATCGACTACAAGAACGCATCGTTAATTCTAGGAAACATTGGGCAGCACTCCCTTTGTTTATACTACTTCTCCCATGTTCTATATCAACTCCCAACATTCACAATACTACTCACAATGTCACAATCAACAATCATCATTTATGTATATTTAGCAAAATCCACCATTTTCCTCCAATTTTCCCATATTTCTCCTTATAACTCATCTTTGTGTTTTCACGCGTTTAATGCTTGTTTCATGATATAAACATCATTATAACGTATTCATAATCAGAACTCTTCAACTTTCATGATTCAATTCCACTATCATTCAATTATGTAACTATTCACTCAGTAATGACCCACTTTCTATGTTCTTCTACATTTCAAATATCTAAGCCTCCCAATACCTTAAACAACATGAAATGATCATGAAACTTACCTTGGATGATGGTTGAACAAGTCTTGAGTTGAAATACTCCACTTAGACAAAACCCTAGTTCCACCTTCTTTGGAGTTCCTTGACTTAGATGAACTATGAGGAGTTTCACACTCTTGATTTCATGAATTTGGGTGTTATTGATCTTGATTTTCACTTGAATTCTTGGTTTGGAGTGTTTGGAAGTTTCTAGAGAGAGAGATTAGGTCGTGTAGTGAGAAGAGAAAATGAGAAAATGAAACTTGGATCATATTTTTATAAATACAAAACCAGTCCCGGTGCCATTATACGGTCCGTATAAATTTATACGGTCCGTATAATTGACCGTAAAACTGACTCACTGATCACCCCTTTCTGTGTCAACTTGACGGTTCATTTGACGGGCCGTATAATTTTATACGGTCCGTATAATCTACCGTAAAACCCACATTTCCTCAACTTCTTTCTGTGACACTTTAACGGTTCATTATACGGCCGTAAAACCATTATACGGTCCGTATAACCTACCGTATAATTCGCCAGTTCACTGAGTCCTATTTTGTCACTTCGTTTTATCTCCGATCCTTACGGGACCTTCTTAACAGTTGTTCAACACCTCGATACCAATCAAATGAACGTTATCACTCGTCTCCACAAACATCGTATACACTATATCTGTCACGACCTGACCAGGGGCCGTGACGAGTACCCGATACTTGTACCGAGCACCCCATAGCTATCCTGTATAAGCAGTGCCATATTTTTTTTTTTTCTAAACATTAACATTTGCAGTAAACTTTCTAATATCGCGTTACACCAGAACGCGGACCATTCGGAATAAAATACATTAAACTGTACATAGCTGACTGTGTATATCTGTCTACGAGCCTCTAGACATAGTACATTTATACAGAGAAAGGGCCGAGTACTGTCACGCCCGAAAATACATACACAAAATAGTACGGGTGAATTAAGGCTCCGGAACAACTGGAGCGCTGTCGAAGGCTGCTGATAGGGCACTAGGAATCTGGTCCGTATACCTGCTGACCTGCGCGGCATGAAACGCAGCGTCCACAAGAAGGGACGTCAGTACGAATAATGTACCGAGTATGTAAGGCATGGAAAACAGTTCAAGCAGTAACATAAAGTACGATCAATAATAATATCACAGAGTCATAGCGCGTATAACGAGGCAAGAACGTAACCTGTAAGTAGGGAGGCCCCTTTTCGGGCCGGCTGTCATGTAGACTTGCCTTTCCATCCTTGAAACGTTTCTTTTCATAGGCATAGGACTCAACATTTTCATATTACTTATTCTCGTGTACAGAAATAAAACAGTACGTTTCAGTAACGGTATCTTTTGCTTACATTTACAGACGCCGAATACAATCGGCTCCCCCAATCCCCTCCCCAACGATAACCCAACATATTACATCACACATGTATCACACATTATATATATATATATACAGACGCCGCGTACGGCTCATCCCATATCCCGCGTCCGGGCATCCCGCGTCCAGGATGGAATCTAGCTGAATCAGGTGGTGATATAGCAGTGGCCCTTCCCTTTTTCCCCATATACACATACATATACGCTTACTCCTCTTTTATGCATATACATGTCTCATATACAATTTCTTTATCTAATATACATACATATCCATACACGTTAACTCGCTTTATATACATATATCCTATAAGCACACAAGAGAGCCAAGGAAAATCATGTATCCATCGGAGTGACGTAAGGTCGGTAACCTCCGATTACAGTACGAAATGCTAGTGATAGCTTTGTCTCACCTAGAAGGAACAAGTATTTTAAAGTGAGATTATTAACGGAGAATAGTGTTACAGTAACCAAAAATGAAATCGCAGGCATTTTAGGTGACAGTCATAGGTTTTGGAATCTTAGAAAATAAGATTATAACTAGAAGGTATAAATACGATTTAGAAAATTAGTTTATCAATTTAATGTTTACATAAGGTACTTGGCTTAGTCATAGGGTCGTTCCGGTCGTATTTATCATAGCTACATTCTCTTGCCCGACATTGTCATTATCATTTTCATCATAGGGGCACTCCCGTTGGGGTAGTCATAACACTTATTACTTGGTGACGGAATCGGGATCAAAGGCCCCCTTTAGATTCACTTCAAGTACGTTAACCAAGACTATAGGAAAATCCGAGAGTATCGGGCCCACCTCGGGCCGGACGAGGTAGCGTATACAATTTACCCATATTACGTGTCATAGAGTTACTTGTATGAGTCTTAGGGTAATCGGGTCCCACTTAGGCAAGTTATAGGGGTCTAGGAGGTCTTTTAATCATTTTGCACACTTTCTACTTCAATTCAATTGAACGAAAAGTTGAAAACTTTAGGTACGGATTCCGGGGAACCGGGTTGTCCCCGAGGCTCGTGCCCGACTCATTATATCTAAGACATGCCATAGAAAGAAGGGCGAAGCCTTACATACCTCTTTCCGCTCCTTTAGCTACTCCAAATTCACATCACAATCTCGTCGAAATCTGCGAATTGGTCATTTTTACCAAAACTTTCATTAGTACATTTTGAGTTAGAATCTTAAGGAAGCACTTTGCTACCGAAATTTCGGCAGCATTTCCTCTGTAAATATACCATCCTCAACATTCAATTTCGTCAAATTCTCATCAAACACAACCCGGGAATTCAAACCCGGCCAAACGGTTAACATAATTCGACAATTACACTAGCGCTTCACATATTCCAATCAAGGCACATAATATCGATTTGCTACCTCCCTCAAAACTTTACAACTTCAATGAATACAATATCAACCTCATAATATACATTCCGATAACACCATACTAACGTTATTGTCATTCATACATACAAAGAGACATCCCGTTCCATTCACATAGCTCCTAAACAAGTCCCTAATTACAACAACTTCACTAGAGTCATTATGCATTCATTAACAACACAGAATCCGCAACATAACCACAACCAATACGCTACATAAAATTGACTCATTCCCTTCCATACCCTACCACAAGCTCACGGCCACACCTTACACACACATGCACGGTCATACACACACTTACAACACACGGCCAACATGCATGTATACCACAATTTTTCCAAATTCATTCAACTTTCATTTTCCACATCTCAATATAGTATTCACAACAACAACAACCAACTACTAGGCAAAATAATTGAAACATAACCCCTACAACTATATACATGCACACGGCTATATATTATATTCCTCTACTTCATGGATTTCATCTATTTAAGCATACTACAACACATATAAACCATATAGAACCCATAAACAAGATTGAAACTCACCTTTCTTCCTCAACTTCTTCACTTGTCTACTCTTGGCAACTTGTATGATTTTGAACTTTCCTTGCTCCAACAACAACTCCACTTTGTTGTGTACCCTCTAATTAGTTGAATACAATTTTTGGAGGAATTTTACAATTTTTGTCTTGGAATTTTCCTTATGGCCGAATGCCTTGGGGTTTTTGCCCTTCCTTTCTATTGTTCTTCTTTTCTTGAAAGTTCTAGAGAGTAAGGTGATAAAGATGACTTATTCATCTTATTTATTTCACAATATATTCAATTTTTGGGCCTAGCCCATCAATATGGACGGTTGGGCTTATGATTTTCCCTTAAAAAAAAATGTCAAGCCCACTTTGTCTTTTGGCTAATTCTTGCAATTCTTGAAAACAATTTTTCCGACTTCCAATTTGCCCTACGTCTTCCTTCGTATTTTCACGAGTCATGTCGCGAATTCCCCTTTATGCTCTTAACCATTCTCATTGTCTTCACTTCTAAATTTTTCATAACCAACTCATGTGCCAAAAAATCATAAAATGGGGCCTTGCTTGTCGTCTTCCCGCGATTGTCTTGAATTATCCAATTGCATAAAATGCGGGATATAACATCCTCCCCCCCTTTAGAACATTCGTCCTTGAATGTTAAACTGGCCTCATAACACAGTATAGTACTTCGGGGAGGTCTCCTTTGTAGACACCTTATGTCGCTTAGCATGTCCACCTTAGAGGCTTAGGTTGCCCACTTGCGAGCTTTACAGTTGTGCTTCTTTCTTGTGGCGTCTGCTGCGTCTATCCCCTCACTAAACATGTTACTGTATGTCGCCATATTAGGAATTCCTTGCCTTAGACAGTGTGGACTCAATATTGGTCCCACCCTGCGACACCTGTACTTTTCTCCTTCATTCCCAAGGCTTTCTGTTGTCATGGCTTTTCTTTTTCTGTTAGCTTCATCCGTCTCAGCCTATATGGCTCGTATGGGGTTTCTAACCACTTTCCACACCCCAACTTACTCTGGGCTGCCTAATTTTACACTCGTCTCTTGTTTCCTCATTTATGAAATTTTCAGCATATTTCCCAGGGGGTCACCCATCATGGAATTACTCCCACCTGAGCACGCTTAACCTTGGAACTTTAATGCATTCCGATATCTCGGCGTCAATATTTTTACTTCCGCTTCCCCGTACTACTTATGTCACATAATATGGAACAAGTTGAGGTCTCGGCAGTTTTCGAAACGTCCGCGTCACACGTCTTTTCCTTCATTTACGGTTCTGACCTTCGCAATTTCCAGTATTCGCCTTTTTACCTATGCGTATGACCATTTTTCGTCCAAATTCTCAGTGTGTTCAGTAATACAGAGGACAGTATAGGGAAAAATAAAATTTGAGTTAATTAACACACGTCTATCACAGAAAATACTGAAAAATTACCTGTGGCCGCGTCTGCGGAAGGCTCAGGGTCCTGTCGTCCTGTCAGTGCATATAGGCGGTGCGGAGGACCGGCTGAACTAGGTGCTCCTCCCCTACCTCGGCCGCGGCCTGCTGGAGCCTGAGAAGTCTGTCCACGAGGGCGCACGGTCGACGTCGAACCGATCGCTGATCCGGCTGGCTGAGTTTGGCCTTCTCCATCCTTTAGCGGGCAATCACGTACAAAATGGTCAGTCCGACCACAGGAAAAACAACCACCGGTGTCTAAGTAGCACTGCCCAGAGTGTGGCTTGCCACACCGAGCACATCGTGGTGGGGGAATCCCCGTCCTGCCGGAATCAATTCTGTACTGGGAATCCGAAGCTCTGGCACCCTGACCTGGTCCTGAGTAAGTAGGGCGATCAAATCCCCTATCCACAAATCGAGGTGGGGCACTGGCCGCTGATTGGCCTGAATACCTGGACTGCTCTTGTGCTTGCCCCCCTCTATACTCGCTTCTAGCCCTGGAAAATCTGCCTTTTTTTCTGGAACCCCTTTCTGGATAGCTCTCCTCTCTCCGTGGCTGATACTGCTCTTCCAGATTTTGGGCGTGGGCCTGGATGCGGGTAATAGTCATCCCGTCCTGGAGTGAGGCCGTCAAACACTCCTTAACCAAATGTGGCCCTAGCCCACTTACAAACCGGTGCACATGGTCTCCCCTATCAGCTATCAGGGCGGGGGCATACCTGGCTAGCGAGTTGAAACGAAGACTGTATTCTCGAACGCTCATATTTCCCTGTCTCAGGTTCAAGAACATATCGGCTCGAGCCCGTCGAACCTCTGGCGGTAGGAAATGTCGTAGGAAAGCCTCAGTGAACTCCTGCCAAACCGGAGGGGGTGCATTTGCTCCCCTCGATGATATCCAGTTACCGTACCACAGAACTGCCACATCCCGCAGCCTGTATGAAGCCAACTCTACGGACTCCGTATCCGAAGCATGTATGATCCTCAGAGTCCTCAGCATCTCGTCTATAAAACCCTGCGGGTCCTCCTCTGGCTTCGATCCATAGAACTCTGGCGGCTTCAGGGTAATAAAGTCTAGGGCCCTTGCGCTTACCGCCCTGCCGCCTGTGTCCACATCTTGCCGCTGAGCTTGTGCGGCGACTAGCTGGGTCAATAACTGGATGGCCTCTGCCATCTGCTGGCCCGGAGCTGCTGGCGGTGGAACTGGAGGTGCGGGGGCTGGAGCTGGAGCTCTTCCCTGCTCTGCCGGTGCAGGGGGTGCAGGAACAGTCTGAGGGGGAGCTTCATTGTGAGATTCTTCTTCGTCTAGCTCCTGTTCAACTCTGCGGGCCGCCACCCCCTTGGCTTTCTCGGCCGTCGTAGCCTTTCTCTTCGGCGGCATTACTGAAACCATAACATCGGTTTTAGAAAAGGAGCATGGAAGCCTGGTAACATAGCTCTATCGCACGATTTCAGAATACAAAGAAGGTCACATTTCCTAAATGCCCTGTAGCCTCCCGTCTATAAGTGTGGCGCCCTACACACCCATAGACAAGACTCTACTGGACACGGCTCGTAGACAAACCCTAGGACCGAACTGCTCTGATACCACTTCTGTCACGACCCGACCAGGGGCCGTGACGAGTACCCGATACTTGTACCGAGCACCCCTTAGCTATCCTGTATAAGCAGTGCCATATTTTTTTTTTCTAAACATTAACATTTGCAGTAAACTTTCTAATATCGCGTTACACCAGAACGCGGACCATTCGGAATAAAATACATTAAACTGTACATAGCTGACTGTGTATATCTGTCTACGAGCCTCTAGACATAGTACATTTATACAGAGAAAGGGCCGAGTACTGTCGCGCCCGAAAATACATAAACAAAATAGTACCGGTGAATTAAGGCTCCGGAACAACTGGAGCGCTGTCGAATGCTGCTGATAGGGCACTAGGAATCTGGTCCGTATACCTGCTGACCTGCGCGGCATGAAACGCAGCGTCCACAAGAAGGGACGTCAGTACGAATAATGTACCGAGTATGTAAGGCATGGAAAACAGTTCAAGCAGTAACATAAAGTACGATCAATAATAATATCACAGAGTCATAGCGCGTATAACGAGGCAAGAACGTAACCTGTAAGTAGGGAGGCCCCTTTTCGGGCCGGCTGTCATGTAGACTTGCCTTTCCATCCTTGAAACGTTTCTTTTCATAGGCATAGGACTCAACATTTTCATATTACTTATTCTCGTGTACAGAAATAAAACAGTACGTTTCAGTAACGGTATCTTTTGCTTACATTTACAGACGCCGAATACAATCGGCTCCCCCAATCCCCTCCCCAACGATAACCCAACATATTACATCACACATGTATCACACATTATATATATATATATATATACAGACGCCGCGTACGGCTCATCCCATATCCCGCGTCCGGGCATCCCGCGTCCAGGATGGAATCCAGCTGAATCAGGTGGTGATATAGCAGTGGCCCTTCCCTTTTTCCCCATATACACATACATATACGCTTACTGCTCTTTTATGCATATACATGTCTCATATACAATTTCTTTATCTAATATACATACATATCCATACACGTTAACTCGCTTTATATACATATATCCTATAAGCACACAAGAGAGCCAAGGAAAATCATGTATCCATCGGAGTGACGTAAGGTCGGTAACCTCCGATTACAGTACGAAATGCTAGTGATAGCTTTGTCTCACCTAGAAGGAACAAGTATTTTAAAGTGAGATTATTAATGGAGAATAGTGTTACAGTAACCAAAAATGAAATCGCAGGCATTTTAGGTGACAGTCATAGGTTTTGGAATCTTAGAAAATAAGATTATAACTAGAAGGTATAAATACGATTTAGAAAATTAGTTTATCAATTTAATGTTTACATAAGGTACTTGGCTTAGTCATAGGGTCGTTCCGGTCGTATTTATCATAGCTACATTCTCTTGCCCGACATTGTCATTATCATTTTCATCATAGGGGCACTCCCGTTGGGGTAGTCATAGCACTTATTACTTGGTGATGGAATCGGGATCAAAGGCCCCCTTTAGATTCACTTCAAGTACGTTAACCAAGACTATAGGAAAATCCGAGAGTATCGGGCCCACCTCGGGCCGGACGAGGTAGCGTATACAATTTACCCATATTACGTGTCATAGAGTTACTTGTATGAGTCTTAGGGTAATCGGGTCCCACTTAGGCAAGTTATAGGGGTCTAGGAGGTCTTTTCATCATTTTGCACACTTTCTACTTCAATTCAATTGAACGAAAAGTTGAAAACTTTAGGTACGGATTCCGGGGAACCGGGTTGTCCCCGAGGCTCGTGCCCGACTCATTATATCTAAGACATGCCATAGAAAGAAGGGCGAAGCCTTACATACCTCTTTCCGCTCCTTTAGCTACTCCAAATTCACATCACAATCTCGTCGAAATCTGCGAATTGGTCATTTTTACCAAAACTTTCATTAGTACATTTTGAGTTAGAATCTTAAGGAAGCACTTTGCTACCGAAATTTCGGCAGCATTTCCTCTGTAAATATACCATCCTCAACATTCAATTTCGTCAAATTCTCATCAAACACAACCCGGGAATTCAAACCCGGCCAAACGGTTAACATAATTCGACAATTACACTAGCGCTTCACATATTCCAATCAAGGCACATAATATCGATTTGCTACCTCCCTCAAAACTTTACAACTTCAATGAATACAATATCAACCTCATAATATACATTCCGATAACACCATACTAACGTTATTGTCATTCATACATACAAAGAGACATCCCGTTCCATTCACATAGCTCCTAAACAAGTCCCTAATTACAACAACTTCACTAGAGTCATTATGCATTCATTAACAACACAGAATCCGCAACATAACCACAACCAATACGCTACATAAAATTGACTCATTCCCTTCCATACCCTACCACAAGTTCACGGCCACACCTTACACACACATGCACGGTCATACACACACTTACAACACACGGCCAACATGCATGTATACCACAATTTTTCCAAATTCATTCAACTTTCATTTTCCACATCTCAATATAGTATTCACAACAACAACAACCAACTACTAGGCAAAATAATTGAAACATAACCCCTACAACTATATACATGCACACGGCTATATATTATATTCCTCTACTTCATGGATTTCATCTATTTAAGCATACTACAACACATATAAACCATATAGAACCCATAAACAAGATTGAAACTCACCTTTCTTCCTCAACTTCTTCACTTGTCTACTCTTGGCAACTTGTATGATTTTGAACTTTCCTTGCTCCAACAACAACTCCACTTTGTTGTGGACCCTCTAATTAGTTGAATACAATGTTTGGAGGAATTTTACAATTTTTTTTCTTGGAATTTTCCTTATGGCCGAATGCCTTGGGGTTTTTGCCCTTCCTTTCTATTGTTCTTCTTATCTTGAAAGTTCTAGAGAGTAAGGTGATAAAGATGACTTATTCATCTTATTTATTTCACAATATATTCAATTTTTGGGCCTAGCCCATCAATATGGACGGTTGGGCTTATGATTTTCCCTTAAAAAAAAATGTCAAGCCCACTTTGTCTTTTGGCTAATTCTTGCAATTCTTGAAAACAATTTTTCCGACTTCCAATTTGCCCTACGTCTTCCTTCGTATTTGCACGAGTCATGTCGCGAATTCCCCTTTATGCTCTTAACCATTCTCATTGTCTTCACTTCTAAATTTTTCATAACCAACTCATGTGCCAAGAAATCATAAAATGGGGCCTTGCTTGTCGTCTTCCCGCGATTGTCTTGAATTATCCAATTGCATAAAATGCGGGATATAACAATATCCTTGTTAGCCTATTCACTGTACGCTTAACGGGAAAATTTTCGGGGTGTAACACTCCCGAGTAGGTACGCCAACATAATAACCACTTTCATAGCATAGAATCCAATTCTTTATTCGTTCAAGGTAGTCACATCATCAATGGTCATTAAGATTCATTTTGCCATATTGTAAAGATAAATCATTTCAAAGAATGTCTTGAAAACATTTACACTTCTTTAACCAAGATTTCAATGTCATAATTCAACATGAAAACATCATTACCAACCCTTAGCCATCATTATTGTTTAGCTCTTATAGAGGAAAAATATTTATAAACTCATATACGTACGTAGAGCATGATAAAAACTAGGTTTAATGTGGGCTGGATGCACGGATTCGAGCTCTGAAGGCAAGTCCAATTTATAGGCTACTCGACTCACCTTACGAATGATTTGGTAGGGTCCGATATATCTGGGACTTAGCTTTCCCTTCTTGCCAAATCTCATCACTCCCTTCATCGGCGATGCCTTCAGGAACACCCAATCGCCCACTTGAAATTCCAAGTCTCGTCGGCGATTATCTACATAAGACTTTTGGCGACTTTGAGCTATTAACAGTCGGTCTCGAATCACTTTAACCTTTTCAACTGCTTGTTGGATCAAGTCGGGTCCTATCAATTGTACT
Organism: Lycium barbarum; assembly: GCF_019175385.1. Classification (NCBI taxonomy): domain Eukaryota; kingdom Viridiplantae; phylum Streptophyta; class Magnoliopsida; order Solanales; family Solanaceae; genus Lycium; species Lycium barbarum. Next base: position 63,895,500 of record NC_083343.1, on the reverse strand, counting down.
TCTCCGGTTTCAAACCATCCAATTGGAGATCTGCATTTGCTTCTATATAAGGCTTCATACGGGGCCATTTGAATGCTGGAATGATAGTTGTTGTTGTAGGCAAATTCGATAAGAGGAAAATGCTCATCCCAACTACCACCAAAGTCCAGCACACACGCTCGTAACATATCTTCCAAGGTCTGAATAGTACGCTCGGCTTGTCCGTCGGTCTGCGGATGGAACGCCGTGCTGAGCTTCACTTGAGTACCTAAACCTTCTTGAAAGGACTTCCAGAACTTGGCTGTGAACTGTGCCCCTCTGTCCGTGATAATGGCCAAAGGTATACCGTGAAGTCGTACAATCTCCTTGAGATACAATTTAGCATAATCTTCCGCTGAATATATGGTTCTAACGGAGAGAAAATGAGCTGCTTTCGTGAGTCTATCCACGATCACCCATATAAAATCGTACTTCCCTCGCGTACGGGGTAATCCTACCACAAAATCCATATTAATTTCTTCCCATTTCCACGTAGGGATTTCCATTGCTTGCAATAAGCCTCCTGGCTTTTGATGCTCGGCCTTCACTTGCTGGCAATTTGGGCACTGTGCTACAAATTGTGCTATGCCTCGCTTCATGCCATCCCACCAGTATATCGATTTAAGATCATGGTACATCTTGGTTGCACCTGGATGAATAGAATACCGGGAATAATGTGCTTCCTCTAAAATCCGTTGGCGCAAGTTTGCCACATTCGGTACACATAACCGGCCTCGATATCTAAGAACCCCTTCTAGGGAAACTTCGAATGGAGACTCTTCATTTTCCTGAGATAGATCTCGATAGTGGCTTAACTGAGGATCTTCATATTGCCGTTCCTTCACTTCTAGATTCAATGATGAAACTGTGGGGTCATGGATGCTAATACCTGCGTTACTCGAATCAATTGGCCGTACGCCGAGACTTGCTAACCGATGGACTTCACGAACCATTTCTCGCTTTTCCAAAGGAACTCCACATAAACTACCCATCGATCGGCGGCTAAGTGCATCTGCTACTACATTCGCCTTCCCTGGATGATATAGAATGTTCACATCATAATCCTTCAGTAATTCTAACCATCTCCTTTGCCGCAGGTTCAACTCCTTCTGTTTGAAAATATATTGAAGGCTTTTGTGATCCGTATAGATATCCACGTGCACGCCATATAAGTAGTGTCTCCATATTTTCAATGCATGGATGACCGCAGCTAGCTCAAGATCATGAGTGGGATAATTCTGTTCATGTTTTCGCAACTGCCTCGAAGCATAGGCAATAACTTTCCCATTCTGCATCAATACACATCCTAATCCCACACCGGAGGCGTCACAATACACTACATAGCCATCTGATCCTTCTGGAAGTGTTAGCACTGGCGCTGAGGTCAACCTGTATTTCAGCTCTTGGAAGCTACGTTCACAGGCATCACTCCATTGGAATTTAGCCGACTTCTGGGTTAACTTTGTCAATGAGGCTGAAATAGATGAGAAGCCCTCTACAAATCTTCTATAGTATCCTGCTAGCCCAAGGAAACTACGAACTTCTGTAGGTGTCGTAGGTCTTGGCCAAGTCTTCACAACTTCTATTTTCTGAGTGTCGACTCGGATGCCATCATCTGAAATAACATGGCCTAGAAATGCCACTGAGTTTAGCCAAAACTCGCACTTCGAAAACTTTGCATACAATTCCCGATCTCGAAGAACGCCAAAAACAATTTTTAGATGATCTGCATGTTCTGATTCTGTGCGAGAATATACCAGGATATCGTCGATAAACACGATCACAAAAATATCCAAAAACGTCCTGAACACATTATTCATTAAATTCATGAATACCGCCGGGGCATTCGTCAACCCGAACGACATTACTCGAAACTCGTAGTGACCATATCTTGTCCTGAAGGAAGTCTTGGGAATATCTGCTTCCCTAATTCTCACCTGATGATAACCCGATCTCAGATCTATCTTAGAGAACCATTTAGCACCTTGCAATTGATCGAACAAGTCGTCAATTCTTGGAAGAGGGTATTTATTCTTTATTGTCACCTTGTTCAACTGCCTGTAATCAATACACATTCGTAACAAACCGTCTTTCTTCCTTACGAACAAGACTGGGGCTCCCCATGGCGAGGAACTAGGCCTTATAAACCCCTTCTCAAGTAAATCTTTTAGTTGTGCTTTTAGCTCTTTCAGTTCTGCTAGAGCCATTCGATATGGAGGAATAGAAATAGGCTCGGTGTTTGGTAATACATCAATGGCGAAATCAATCTCCCTTTCTGGAGGAAGGCCTGGTAACTCGTCGGGAAACACATCTGGGAATTCATTCACTACCGGGACAGACTGGAAAGTTGGCACTTCCGCTTCCGTGTCATGAACCCGAACTAGATGACAAATATAACCCTTGGCTATCATCTTTCTCGCCTTAAGGTAGGAAATAAACCTACCCTTTGGGGAAACTGTATTACCCTTCCACTCGAGTATGGGCTCTCCCGGAAATTAGAATCGAACTACCTTTGTCTGGCAACAAACATTAGCATAGCATGATGCCAACCAGTCCATACCCATAATTACGTCAAAATCTATCATCTCATGTTCAATTAGATCAGCCCTTGTCTGACGATCACCTATAATGACTACACAGTTCTGATATACTTGCCTCGCTATTACAGGATCACCAACCAGAGTGAATACCTCGAAGGGTTTAATTGGCTCAGGTCTTACCCCAACACAATCAGTGATATACGGAGTAATATATGAGAAGGTAGAACCTGGATCAATCTGATCATATACGTCATGGGAAAATATAGTCAAGGTACCTGTGACAACATCTTGGGAAGACTCAAGATCCTGTCACCCAGCTAAAGCATACACACGGGGCTGAACAACACCTGAAGTGGATGCTCCCCCTCTACCTCTGCCTCTGCCTGCTGTAGTCTGAGGAGTCTGTGCTGTCGGGCGCGCTGAAGAAGACCCCGCTGCTGAACCTGTGGGCTGAGTCCCCGCTCTATCTCTCGCTGAAGGGCAATCTCTCATCATATGACCAACCTGCCCGCAAGCATAACAAGCATCCGAACCCTGATGACACTGTCCAGAATGTAATTTGCCACACTGGCTACACCGCGGTACTGGAGGTATCCTCTGGCTAAAGTCTCCCCTAGACTGCGAATCTGAGGCCCTCGAACTCTGCCCTTGGCCTGACTGAAAAGAACGGTCGAATCTCCTATCCGAGAATCTGAAAGGTGCACTGGTCGCTGACTGACCTGAGTGCCTGGAATGCATCTGTCTTGGTCCCTCTCAGTACTCACTGCTCTCCCCCATAGATCTAGCCCTCTTACCTTGTCTTCTTTCACCCTCACGATCACTTTTCTGCTGTCGTTGTCGTTCCTCGAGGTTCTGAGCATGGGCCTGTATCCGGGAAATATCCATCCCGTCTTGCAAAGAGGCTGTTAGGAAATCTCTGAACAAGTGTGGTCCTAAACCACTCACAAATCTATAGAATCGGTCTCCCATGTCAGTCACCATAGTCGGAGCATACCGGGCCAATGAGTTGAATTGCATACTATACTCTCGGGCACTCGTGCTTCCCTGTTTCAAATTCAAGAACCTGTTCGCTCTAGCTCGGCGGTCTTCAGGTGGCAAGTAGTGACGAATAAAGGCATCTACAAACTCTTGCCACACGGGAGGTGGTGCATTCTCCCCTCTTGTTATCACCCAATTCTTATACTATAGTACCGCCACGTCGCGAAGTCTATATGAGGCCAACTCCACGGATTCGGTCTCAGAAGCATGCATAAGTTTCAGCGTCCGCAACATCTCATCGATAAAACCTTGTGGGTCCTCATCCGGCTTCGACTCGAAAAATTCTGGAGGATTTAGAGTAAGGAAATCACGGGCTCTTGTACTAGCTGAACGATCACTTGGGCCAGCATTCTGTCGTTGTGCTTGAGCGGCAACCAACTGTGTCAATAAATGTATGGCCTCGGAAACTTGTTGACCCGAAGCACCCGGTGGAGGAATCGGAGATGAGGCTCCTCCCTGCTCTTCTATATTGGGCGTGGCCTCACTTTACGTTTCACTTTCCTCTACATTTGCCGGAGGCTCTCTTTCCGCCTGCCTCTTTGTCGTAGCTTTGCCTTTCTGGGCAGCTGTAGCTTTCCCTTTCGGCGGCATTTTTCTGAAACTATAACGCACCTTTAGGAATGATATAATCCTAGACATGGCTCTATCGCACGATCTCATGAGAAGAAAGATGGTCATTTTCCTAAATGCCCTGTAGCCTCTTGTTTATTAGCGTGGCGCGCAACACACCATAAACAAGACTCTACTAGACACGGCTCGTAGACACTTCCTAGGGCGAACTGCTCTGATACCACTTCTGTCACGACCCAACTAGGGGCCGCAACGGGTACCCGGAGCTAGCTACCGAGCACCGCTCGCTCTATTACTCATTTAATGCTCATTTGCAAATTTTATACATGAAAGTATAAGAAAACATATTTTTGTATAGAAACGTAAATGCTTTATATTCATTTGCCTTTCGGCCATCAAAATACTATATATACACGTGATAACATCTTGTGAGACCATCTAACCCACACTGCGTACCTACGAGCCTCTACTGACATACTGTATATATAAACGGAACAAGACTCCGTCGTGCCCAAAATATGCATATATACCAAAAGAATAACCATAAGCACCTCCGACCGATGGAGTGCTCTCAATCAGCTGACCACTACTAAGGATCTGGACCAAGCTCACCTCCCTGTCTACCTGTGGCCATGAACATAGCGTCCAAATAAACAAATAGTGCACTAATTAAAATCGAGAATTAAAGGCACTTATTTTATATCCCAAAATAATCCCGTCCTTAACTTATGTCGATTAGCTTACGAATAATTCGACGTATGAAAATACGGGATATAACAACTACGAACCTCGGTAGGCGTCGTAGGCCTTGACCAATTCTTCACAGCTTCAATTTTCTGAGTATCAACTCGAATACCGTCTTCTGATATGACATGGCCCAGAAATGTTACGGAATTCAGCCAAAACTCGCACTTTGAAAATTTTGCATATAATTCTCGAGCTCGAAGAATTCCAAGTACGGTACGTAAATGATCTGCATGCTCTAATTCTGTGCGAGAATACACCAAAATATCATCAATGAATACTATCACGAATAAATCCAAGAGTGGCCTGAATACATTATTTATCAGATTCATGAACACTACCGGGGCATTAGTCAGCCCAAATGAATCACCCGGAATTCATAGCGGCCATATCTTGTTCTGAAAGCTGTTTTGGGAATATCTTCTTCTCTAACCCTCACTTGATGGTAACCCGACCACAAGTCTATTTTATAAAACCACTTGGCACCCTGTAGTTGATCAAATAAATCATCAATCCTGGGGAGAGGATATTTGTTCTTTATCGTCACCTTGTTCAACTACCTATAATCGATGCACATTCGTAGGGAACCATCTTTCTTTCTCACGAACAAGACTGGTGCTCCCTATGGCGATGAACTGGGTCTAATAAACCCCTTTTCAAGCAAATCATTCAACTGTGCTTTAGCTGTTTCAATTTTGCCGGAGCCATTCGATAAGGAGGAATAGAAATAGGCTTGGTATCCGGCAGCACATCAATGGCGAAGTCAATCTCTCTTTCTGGAGGAAGACCTGGAAGTTCATCTGGAAATACATCTAGAAATTCATTCACTACCGGAACGGATTGGACAGTTGGTGACTTTGCTTCGGTGTCATGAACTCGAACTAGATGATAAATGTAGCCTTTGGCTATCATCTTTCTTGCCTTGACGTAGGAAATAAACCTACCTTTTGGAGAGGCTGTATTACCCTTCCATTCAAGCACGGGCTTCCCCGGAAATTGGAATCGAACTATTTTCATTCCGCAATCCACATTAGCATAACATGGTGCCAACCAGTCCATACCCATGATCACATAGAAATCTAGCATTTCCAGCTCAATTAAATCAGCTTTGGTCTGGCGATTGCATATCACAAGCACACAATTTTTATACACTTGTCTAGCTATCACGGGATCACCAACCAGAGTAGTTACTTCAAAAGGTTTGATTGGCTCAGGTTTCACCCCAATACGACCAGCAACATATGGAGTAATATATGAGAAAGTAGAACCCGGATCTATCAAGGTATATACATCATGGGAAAATATGCATAATGTACCTGTAACTACATCTGGGGAGGACTCGAGATCCTGTCGTCCGGCTAAAGCATACACACGGGGCTGAGTGGCACCTGAAGTAGACGTTCCCCCTCTGCCTCTACCTCGACCTGCTGGGATCTGGGGAGTCTACCCTACTGGGCGCACTGAAGATGAACCCGCTGCTGATCCTATTGGCTGAATCCCCACTCTACCGCTCGTCGACGAGCAATCTCGCATCATATGCCCAACCTGGCCACAGACATAGCAAGCATCCGAACCTTGGCGACATTGTCCAGAATGTAGTCTACCGCACTGGCTGCATCGCGGTACTGAGGGTCTCCTCTGACTATAATCTTCCCTGAACTGAGAATCTGAGGCCTTCGAACTCTGACCCTGTCCTGAACGAAAGGAGTGATCAAATCTCCTACCCGTAAATTGAGGAGGTGCACTAGTCACAAACTTGCCTGAATGTCTAGAATATGTCTGCATTGATCCCCCTCTATAATCACTGCCTGCCCCTATAGATCTAGCCCTCTTGCTTTGCCTTCTTTCAATATCACGATCACCTCTTAGTGGTGGATGTCGTCCTTCTAAGTTCTAGGCATGGGCTTGTATTCGGGAAATATCCATCCCTTCTTGTAGCGAAGCTGTCAAACAATCCTTGAACAAATGTGGCCCCAAGCCACTCACAAACTTGTGCACCCTATCTCCTATATCGGCCACCATAGTCGGGGCATATCTAGCAAAGGAGTTAAATTGCAGGCTATACTCCCGGGCACTCATACTTCCTTGCTTCAAATTTACAAATCTATCCGCTCTAGCTCGGCGGACCTCGGGTGGCAAATGATGGCGAATGAAAGCATCTACGAATTCTTGCCACATGGGAGGAGGCACATTTTCTCTCCTTGATGCTATCCAATTATTATACCACAATACTGCCACATCTCGGATTCTAGAAGATGCCAACTCCACAGATTCAATCTCAGAGGCCTGAATGATTCTCAATGTCCTGAACATCTCATCAATGAAACCTTGCGGGTCTTCATCCGGCTTTGACCCGAAAAACTCCAGAGGATTCAAGCTCATAAAATCACGGGCTCGGGTACTAGCTGACCGATCACTTGGGCCCGCATTCTGGCACTGTGCCTAGGCGGCAACCAACTGTGTCAATAGATGAATGGCCTCGGTCACTTGTTGACCCGAAGCAACCGATGGAGGAACTGGAGCTGAAGCTCCTCTTGGTTCTTCTACATTGGGCGGGGTAGAGGAAGTGTTAGATAGGGCCTCATTATGTGACTCGCTCTCTTCTACATTCATTGGCGGCTCTTTTTCTACCCGCCTTTTTGTCATAGTCTTGTCCTTTGGGCGGCTGTAGCTTTTCCCTTTGGCGGCATTTCTTAAATCACAACACACAATTAGAGAGGATAAAATCTTATACACGGCTCTATCGCAAGATCTCATAAGAATAAAGATGGTCATTTTTCCTACATGCCCTGTAGCCTCCTGTTTATTGATGTGGCGCGCAACACACCATAAACAAGACTCTACTAGACACAACTCGTAGACAATTCCTAGGACTGAACTGCTCTGATACCACTTTTTTCAGGACCCAACTAGGGGCCGTGACGGGTACCCGGGGCTAACCACCGAGCACCCCTCGTTCTACTACTTATCATGCTCATTAAACGTTCTTTTATCAAAATCGTACTCAAATTATACGAAAATCATCTTTCTCTCGGAAACATAAATAGTTTTATATGCACAAGCCTTTTGGTCATTAAAATAACCTATACACACACACACACACACACACACACACACACACATATATATATATATATATATATATATATATATATATACATAATGGCAATCTCGTGAGACCATATAACCCACACTGCGTATCTACGAGCCTCTACTAGAGTACTAGACATAAGGACGGGACAAGACCCCGTCATGCCCAAAATATACGTATGTACACCAAAAGAATAATTATAGGCACCTCCTAAATAGTGGATTTCTCTCAAATCAGCTGACAGCTACTACGAGTCTGGATCAAGCTCACCTCCTTGTCTACCTGTGGGCATGAACATAGCGTTCAAAGAAAACAGACGTCAGTACGAACATTGTACTGAGTTTGAGAGGCATAAACAATGATATTACGTCAATGAAATAAGGAAGCATCAATAAGGAACATCTGTATCTGACTGTCAAATATAAGGGAAATAATGTATGCTTCTTACTCATAATCATCGTCATGTCATATATGCATAAATATATAAGCTGCCCGTCCATATCGAATCGGTGTGATAATCATTAGCCTGCGCCAAGGCCTCCCGCGTCCGGGGTATCATCTCATGCTGCGCACTAGTGGTGTCTACCCATGCTATCTGGCCATGGTGTATACGCTGCCCGCTTTACCGGTGACTGCCCGGCCAAACAGGCACGGTGTTATATCATCATCATAATATGCTCATCATGGTGCATGCATAAAGACTCCATTACAACTATGCTTTACCGGGGTGATGTAAGGTCGTGATCCCCCGATTTCATTATGGGGCACTCATTAACATTCTGCCTCAACTTTAAGGGAAAAGTATATGAGGTGAGTGTAGGCAATAAATGACATCATTATTGGGCTCATAACATAACTCTTACCTTGTGTAGCTATTCAAGAATATAGGCTCATAGTTTTCCGAAATTTAAGAGATTCATAAAGAGGGAGGAAAGTCATACTATAGGATTCATGCCACGAAAGAAAGGACTAGCCTCACATACCTTTGTCGTTTAACTACTCTATCGCTTGGTCGTTCTCCTTCGATGCTCGCGTTTCTACCTTCAAGAGGATTCGCATAAACATTAGTTACTCGGCTATAAGAACATTTTACTATTTCTAGGGAAAATTGGGCAGCATTTCCTTTGTTCCTACTACTTTCCCCATGTTCTATATCAACTCCTAAACGTTCATAACAATATTCAGAATATCGCAACAACAATCATCAATCGTCTACATTTACCACAACTCACCATTTCCCTTCAATTTCTCCACAATTATGGTTATAGCTTATTATCGCGTTTTCTCATAAATAATACTTATTCCATGTTCTAAGTGTCATTAATAACATATTCACAATCATAACATACTAACATTCATAATTCCTCCCAACTATTGTTCAATAGTGACACTATTCACTCATTCATGACCCATTTTCTACCTCCTTCTACAGTCTAAGTGTTTCAACTTTCAACACCTTAAATAACATGTAAATAGCATAAAACTCACCTTGGATGATGGATGAACAACCTTTGCGTGGAACTTCTCTTGTAGCACCAAAACCCTAACTTTCTTCTCTTGAGTTTTCTTGGCTTAGATGAGCTTTTAATGGGTTTCGTACACTTGATTTCATGGTTTTAGTGTAGTTGATCATGGATTTCCATTCATTTCTTGTGGATGAATGATGGAGAAGGTTCTAGAGTTTTCTTGATGTGTGGAGGAGTGAGATGAAAATGAAATGAATGAAGGAGGGGTCATTATATTAATTCTAAAAATCAGTCCCAACCGAGATATACAGTACGATTGACGGAGCGACGATCTAGTCGTCGAAGTCGTTAAAGTTTCAGTGAGCAATCTTTCATTTCCTTTCATTCTATGGTAAGAAGGACGGTTCATCGAACTGATCGACGGAGCGTCGACCTGTTCATCGAATGGCCTTCGCTCTAGCTCAATTCTACGGCACAATCGACGAAGCGTCGAATCGTCCGATGGTACAAAGAACGACCGTCGAACTCCCTTTTCGTAGAACTGCGGTGAAGTTTCATTTAACGAACTTTTCTCCCTTGCCTTTAACTTCTTTTGAATCTTAATTAGAATTATTAAGTATCCCTTCTTACTTGTGGGGACATCATGTACACCTTAACTTACGGTAGTCCCTTCACCGCTCGGCAACCCAAAGTTCCGAGGTATAACACTTACATACCTTTTCGTTTAGCTATTCTATCACTTGATCGTTCTCCTTCAATGCTCACTTTTCTACCTTCAAGAGAGTTCGTATTAACATTAGCTAATCGATCACATGAACATGCTCAACTAAGGCTAGAGAAAATTGGGCAGCATTTCCTTTGTTTATGCAACTTTCCCCATCTCATATATCAACTCTCAAACGTCTATAATACATTCACAATATAATAACCAACAATCTTCATTCATCTACATTATCCACATTTCACAATTTCACTTCAATTCATCCATAATCATGGTCATAGTACACTAGTACGTTTACGCACATATAATGCTTATCCCATGTTCTTAATGTCATTTATAACATATTTATAAACCCAACATATCAAAAATCATGATTCATTCGAAGCTACCACTCAAAGATGTCACTATTCTCATATTCATGACCATTTTCTATCTCCTTCTACAATCCAAGTCTTTCAAACTCTCAACACCTTAATCAACATGGAATGATCATACAACTTACCTTATATAGTGTGGGAATGAGCCTTGAGTGGAAATACTTCACTTGAGCCAAAACCCTAGTTCACTTCCAATGGGATTTCTTGCCTTAGATGAACCTTAATGAGTTCCTTGCACTTGGTTCTCTTGGTTTGATGAAGTTGGTCTTTGATTAGTCTTGATTTAGTGTTGATGAAATGTGTATAACACTCTAGAAGCCTTGAGAGAGATTGAGAAGAATGGGAAATGAAAATAATGAAGTGGGAACATCCCTTTATACTTGGACTTAATTCAGCCCGTCGGGACTTCCACGGGCACTTATACGGTCCGGACAATCTTATACGGTCCGTATAAGTGACCGTACTTCACCATCAGAGAAACAACATTTCTACTGGGTGTTATACGGACCATATAATGTTATACAGACTGTATAAGTCGGTCGTATAACCCCATTTCCTTGAAATGATTTTCATCGTTCGTTTGATCTCCAATCCTTATAAACCTTCTTAACACTTGTTTAACACCTCATTAACAACCTAAGGGATGTTATAACTATTCTCCAAGACATCATTAAGTCACCATTAACTTGTTACTCATAAATCTCTTTCGATACATAACGTATACCTCGCCTTTCTTGGCCAACTTTCTTCTCTTACCTCAACTGTCCTTGAAATCTCAATTAGGATCATCAAATGCTATTTCTTACTTATTCAAACATTGTATACTTTATGCCCTCCATTAGTCTATTCACTGTGCATCAAGGCAAAATTTCTTGAGGTGTAAATTTCTTCCCCCCCCCCCCCCCCCCTTTGGAACATTCGTCCTCGAATGTTAAGCACTCGGGAATCCTACGAAATATTTTCCAGACTTTCCCCTGTAATACAGCACTACCATCCTGTCCCAACAGCCCATAATAACAATGCTGACAGGGCCACAACACAATAGCAATAAAGTTTGGCCACACACGGCCCGAAATCATAAAAAGAAAACAGACATACCTCATAATCTTGACATTTCATCTTGGATATCTTCCGGGGGCTGAAATAAGTGCGGGTACTTGGATTTCATATTCTCTTCTGCGTCCCAAGTCATTTCTTCTCGGTTGTTATTTCTCCATAAGACCTTTACTGAGGCTACTTCTTTATTTCTAAGTCTCCGTACTTCCCTATCTAGTAAGGCAACAGGTACTTCTTCATAAGCCAACTTTTCTGTCACTTGAACATCATCTACTGTAACAATCCTTGTAGGATCTCCAACACACTTGCGGAGCATTGACACATGAAAAACCGGATGGACTGATTCAAGTTCTGAGGGTAAGTCCAATTCATAAGCTATTTGTCCCACCTTGACAATCTTATAAGGTCTAATGTATCGAGGACTCGACTTCCCTTTCTTACCAAATCTCATCACTCCTTTAACTGGCGACACCTTTAAGAATACCCAATCATTAACTTGAAATTCTAAGTCTCGTCGACCGGTTGTCCGCATAAGATTTCTGGATACTTTGGGCTGTCAACAACCGATCTCGAATGACCTTGACCTTTTCTACTGCTTTTTGGATCAACTCAGGGCCTATTAGCTGTACTTCTCCTACTTCAACCCACCCAATTGGGGATCTACACTTCCTTTCATATAGAGCTTCATATGGAGCCATTTGGATACTGGAATGATAGCTGTTGTTGTATGCAAACTCCATAAGGGGTAAGTGGTAATCCCAACTACCATTAAAATCTAGAACACATGCTCTTAGCATATCCTCCAAGGTCTGAATAGTGCGTTCGGCTTGCCCATCGATTTGCGGATGAAATGATGTGCTAAGCCTCACCTGAGTACCTAAACCTTCTTGGAAAGACTTCCAGAACTTAGCTGTAAATTGTGCTCCTCTGTCAGTAATAATGGACACCGGGACACCATGAAGTCGCACAATCTCTTTAAGATACAACCTTGCTAATCTTCTCCCGAATATATAGTTTTGACTGGAAGAAAATAAGCTGATTTTGTGAGTCTATCCACGATCACCCATATGGAGTCATACTTTCTTCGGGAACGAGGTAACCCTACAATGAAATCCATGTTTATTGCTTCACACTTCCAAGTAGGGACTTCCATTACTTGCAGTAATCCTCCTGGCTTTTGATGTTCAATTTTCACTTGTTGATAATTTAGACATTGAGCTACAAATTCTGCTATGTCTTTCTTCATTCCATCCCACCAATACCTTAACTTGAGATCATGATACATCTTTGTCGCTCCTGGATGAATAGAATACTGAGAATAATTAGCTTCTTCTAGAATTCGATGACGTAATTCTGCCACATTCGGGACACATAGCCTGCCTCGGTATCTAAGAACTCCATCTATAGAAGTTTCAAATGAGGACTTCTCATTTTCATGAAATGTATCTCTATAGTGGCTCAACTGAGGATCTTAATATTGACGCTCTTTCACCTCCATGTCCAAGGATGAAACAATTAGATTATTGATATTAATTCTTGCACTGCCTGAATCAATTAGACGAACCCCAAGGCTAGCTAGCTGGTGGAGCTCACGAATTAATTCCTTCTACTCCAGAGGAGCTTCACATAGGCTACCCATTGATCTGCGACTAAGCGCATCAGCTACTACATTTGCCTTCCTGGGGTGGTGTTACACCTCGGAAAATTTTTCGTTGATGCACAGTGAATAGACTAACGAGGAGCATGAAGTATACGGTAATTCGATAAGTAAGGAATGACATTTGATAACCCTAGTTAAGATTTCAAAGACGTGCGAGATAGGGGAAGAAAGTATGCCAAGAGAAGGCAAGACATACAATAGGTATCGAAAAAGAATTACGAGTAACAAGTTAACGAGGATTTAATAATGCTTTGGAGAAGAGTTAGAACGTCCCTTACATTGTTAATGTGGTGATAGACAAGTGCTAAGAAGGTTCCATAAGGATTAGAGATCAAACGAGTCGACGAGAACGAACTTCGGAAAACTGGGGATTATACGGCAAAACATACTGGCCGTATAAAACATACGGATCGTATGTTGGACCGTACAATCATCCCAGATTGGCACCCCTTTCTGGACAAAATCTACGGCCAGACATACGGTCAGTATAATTTATACGGACCGTATGTTGGTCCGTAGAACTGGTCGGGACAGATTTGGTGTATTTAATAAGGGATCCAAGTCTTATTTCATTTCATTTCCTTTCACACCTCTTCTCTCTAAAACATCTCTCTACACTTCTCCCATAAGAATTCAAGAGATATTAGTGATAAACAACATCAATCTAAGTGAATCAAGTGTAAGAAACACATTAAAGTTCATCCAAGGCAAGGAATCCAAGTGAAGGTGAAACTAGGGTTTTGCTCAAGTGGGGTGTTTTCACCCAAGGTTCATCCCTAAACCATCTAAGGTAAGATTTATGGTAGTTCCATGTTGTTTAAGGTATTTGAAAGTTGAAACACTTTGATTGTAGAAAGATATAGAAAAATGGGTCATGCATGTGGAAACAGTGCCATTTTGAGTAATAGCTTGAATTGAGTCATGATTCTTGATGTATTGTGATATGGATATCTTATAAATGATGTTAAGAATATGAGATAGACATTGTATATGAATGAATGTAAATGTGTGTTATGACCATGGATATGGATAATTGGAAGTGAATTGAGAGATATGGATAATGTGGATGAATAAAGACTATTGTTATGATATTATGAATTTATTATTAACATTTGGGAGTTGATATATGATATGGAGGAAGTCGTATAAATAAAGGAGATGCTGTCCAATTTTCCCTAGTTTTAGTCGTGTATGCTAGCCATCGATTTCAAATGATAGTATGACTCTAATGAAGGTAGAAACGTGAGCATGGAAGGAGAACGTGCAAGTGTAGAATAGTTGAACGAGAAGGTATGTAAGGCTAACCCTTCTTTCATAAGTCATGGTCCTTTCGCCAAGCATCTATTCTTCTATGAGCCTATGACGCTCTCCAAATGATTCTATCTTCAAAAAGCTACAAAGCTTATAATTCTTGATATGTATTACGACTGTACTAAACTCCTCATATGATGAATAATCCTATAAGGATAGACGTAATGAACGATGATAATAGCGATAACCATAATGATGATGACGATAATGGTAATGATGACGACGATAATAGTGATAGCGATAATGATGACGATAATAGTAGTGATAATGCTAAAGATGCCTATGAGCTTATATGTATGTGTGCCTATGTATGGCTATTATGAAACCCCCAGCATATATGGCCGGGTAGAATATATAGATGTATATGTATATGTATATGACGATGTGTGTGCACCACTGCAGTTGGGTACGGATAACACTGAGCCTTGGTAGGGCCAGGTATGTGTAACACTAAGCCTTGGTTGGCCAGGTATGTATGATCACCGAGCCTAGCCATGGTCGGGTACGTGAAACACCGAACCTTCGTGGTCGGGTATGCTATGTATATGATATGGATATGTATATGATATAGATATGAGTATGAATACGGACATGATACAAATACGAATAAGAATATGTATATGAATACGATTATGGATACGAATGTAAATGAGTACGGATATGAATACGGATACAGATACGGATATGGATGTATGTACACAATCACGCAATAAAAATGGAAAGTCCCGTATGAATGGCAAGTGAGGGCTTATGATGATGATATTACTATCTCCCATCTTATGCTACTTCTTATGTTGCTTCTCATGCTTCCATATTGATATTGATCATGCTTTACATACTCAGTAAATCTTTGTACTGACGTCCTTTTATTTGTGGACGCTGCGTTGTGGCCAGACAGACAGGCTTGATCCATAGCTATATTTCTCAGGGACTACATAGCAGAGCTCCATCTCATTCGGAGCTATAACTTTTTGTACTTATTCTTTTGTGTACATATTCATGGGCATAGCGGGATCCTGTCCCGCCTATATGATATGACATACTCTCTTTAGAGGCTCGTAGACATGTGTATATGGTTAGATGTGTTTGGCCTTGTCAGCCTATATTTTGGATATCATTTTGTTAGCCTCGTCGGCTTATGTACATTGATATGGGCATAGTTGCAAATGGTGATATAAATGTATTGGTCGTTCAATGGGATTAGTATTATTGATGGATAGAATGTATTATTTAATATGTGGCTCACCTAGATATGAATGTAAAGGTGTGCTAAGGGGTGTGCTAGCACCGGGTGCCCATCGCGGCCCTCCGGTTGGGTCGTGACAGGTCGTATAAAATACTCACATCATAATCTTTCAATAATTCTAACCACTGCCTCTACCGCAGATTTAACTCCTTCTGTTTGAAGATATATTGAAGACTCTTGTGATCTGTGTAAATATTAACGTGAACACCATACAAGTAATCTCTCCACATCTTTAGTGCATGAATAACTGCACCCAATTCAAGGTCATGAGTTGGGTAGTTCCTTTCATGTTTCCGCAGCTGCCTCGAAGCATAAGCAATAACTTTACCGTGCTGTATCAATACACATCCTAACCCAATGCCAGAAGCATCACAATATATAACATAACCATATGGCCCTTATGGGAGTGTCAAGACTGGGGCTGAAGTTAATTTGTCCTTCAACTCTTGGAAACTGCGTTCACAAGCATCATTCCATTGAAATTCAGCTGACTTCTGGGTTAGCTTCGTCAATGGGGCTGAAATAGAGGAAAATCCTTCTACGAATCTTCTATAGTAACCTGCCAAACCTAGAAAACTACGGACTTCTGTAGGTGTTGTAGGCCTTGGCCATGTTTTCGCAGCTTCAATTCTCTGAGTATCCACTCGGATGCCATCAGCTGAAATAACATGACCCAAAAATGTCATAGAATTCAGCCAAAACTCGCACTTTAAAAATTTTGCATACAATTCTCGAGTTCGAAGAATTCGAAGAACAATACGTAAATGGTCTGCATGCACTGACTATGTCCTATAATATACCAGAATATCATCAATGAACACTAACACGATTAGGTCCAAGAGAGGCCTAAATACATTATTCATCAAATTTGTGGCACCTCTCATTTTCATACGTTGAGTTTCGCCGAAAGCTAATTATCCTAGCCTTGGGAAGTAGGATAAATTTTTTGAGGTCATGGGGATAGATATGTGCATCTTGGATATATAATGGAGAAAAACCATGTTTTGTAAGCCTCGGGAAGGTTTAAGACTCGTCGGATCATCGGAGTTAAGTTTCGGTGGAAGTTGGATAAAATGTCGCATTATGGCGCAACATGCGAGCAGCAAACACGCTTTGCGGCCACGCAGTTGCACAACAAAGTGTGACAGTGAAAATTGGTGTTGTACGCGGTCTGCGACATAACATGCGGCTCACAAAGCACGCTTTGCGTCTAGCAAAGCTTGCTGCATGTTGTGTCGGTCCAGAATTTTCTGGACTACTATATATAAATCAAACTCGACCCAAAAATCATATTTTCACCATTTTTGGTCATATAAACCTCTAGAATATTATCTCCACTCTTCATCCACAAGAAATCAAAGGAAATCCAATATCAACCACTTCAAATCCATGAAAACAAGTGTGTGAAACTTAGTAAAAGTTCATCTACTTCAAGAAAACCTAAGGCAAGTGAAATAGGGTTTTGGTGCTAGAAGAGCATTTCCATTCAAGGCTTGTTCATCCATCATCCAAGGTAAGTTTCATGACCATACCATGTTGTTTTAGGTATTGGAAGGCTAAGACACTTGAATTGTAGAAAGACATAGAAAATGGGTCATAATGAGTGAATAGTGTCATTGTTGAATAGTGGTTGGAATGAATGATGAATGTTGGTATGTTGTGATCGTGAATACGTTATAAATGACATTTAGACTATGGAATAGGTATTATATGTTTGGAAACGCGACAATGAGCTATAACCATAATTGTGGAGGAATTGAAGAGAAATTGTGAATTGTGGTAAATGTAGATAAATGATGATTGTTGGTTGCAATATTGTGAATGTTTATTTGAACGTTGGGAGCTAATATAGAACATGGGAAAAGTAGTATAAACAAAGGAAATTCTGCCCAATTTTCTCTAGCGTTAGTAAGTCCGTTCTTATAATTGTTAGCTAATGTCGATACGAATTCTCTTGAAGGTAGAACGTGGGCATTAAAGGAGAAAAAGCAAGCGATAAATTAGCTAAACGTAAAAGGTATGTAAGGCTAGTCCTTTCTTTCTATGGCATGAATCTAATGGTATGATTCTCCTTTCTCTCCATAAATTCTCTATATATCCCGGAAAGTCAAGAGTCTATGATCATGAATAGCTATATGAGTTGAGAGATATGTTATGAGTCCAATGATGATAAGCTTGAGTCTAAAGACTCTAGAGTTCATGTTATGACGTTCCTATAAGTCTCATGATGTCGTATGTTGTTTACACTCACCTCATCCATTGTTCCCTTAGAGGTGAGGCAGAATACCATTAAGTTAAGTATGTCAGGTATTGTAGACATTCACCTTATGTATTGTCCCTTCAAGGTGAGGCAGAGTACTATAAAGTCGATGATGTTATGCTTTGTACACACTCACCTTACGTATTACTTCCTTCAAGGTGAGGCAGGATGTTTGTGAATGCTCCATAATGGAATCGGGGGATCACGACCTTACGTCACCCCGATAAAGTATAGTTGTCCTTGAGTCTTCATGCATGTATTGTGATGACCATACTCTGATGAGTAGATTATGATGAGCATATTATGATGAGCATATGATGATTATATTACACCGTACCTATATGGTCGGGCAGATATACACACCACTATAGTGGGCAGCTTATACCCCGGACACGGGAGGCCTGGACGCAGGTTACTTATTATTACACCGTACCTACATGGACAGGCAGCTTATACTTATACATTTATGCATCTATGATATGATGATGAGTATGAGTAAGACAACATGATTTATTTCTTTTATGATTCACAGTCAGTTACAGCTTGCTCCTCATTTGATGCCTCCTCATTTCATTGATGTTTCATTATTGTTTATGCCTCTCATACTCAGTACAATGTTCGTACTGACGTCCGTTTTCTTTTGACGTTGTGTTCATGCCCACAGGTAGACAGGGAGGTGATCCTGTTCCAGACTCATACGATCTAGCAGCTGATTTGAGAGCACTCCATTGTCCGAAAGTGCTTATGATTATACTTTTGTGTACATGTATATTTTGGGCATGACGGGGTCTTGTCCCGTCCTTATGTCTAGCACTCCGTAGAGGCTCATAGATACGCAGTGTGGGTCATATGGTCTCACGAAATTGTTATTAAGTATATATATTTTTTTGATGGCTGAGAGGCTTATGTATATAAAAGTAAGTATGTTCTAAAATGAAAGATGATTTTCTTATGAATTGAGTATAAATTTGATAAAAGGGTATATAATGAGTATGATGAGTAACAGAACGAGCGGTACTCAGTGGGTAGCCCCGGGTACCCGTCGTGACCCCTAGTCGGGTCGTGACAAAATTCATAAACACTACCGGGGCATTAGTTAACCTAAATGACATCACCCAGAATTCATAATGGCCATATCTCGTTTGGAAAGCTATCTTGGGAATATCCTCTTCTTTAACTCTCACTTGATGATAACCTGACCTTAGAACTATTTTGGAAAACCACTTGGCACACTTGGCACCTTGTAATTGATAATACAAATCATCAATTCTCGGAAGAGGATATTTATTCCTTATCGTCACCTTGTTCAACTGCCTGTAATCAACGCACATCCATAGGGAACCATCTTTCTTTCGCACAAATAGGACTGGTGCTCCCCATGGTGATGAACTAGGCCTAATGAATCCTTTTTCAAGCAAATCGTTCAATTGCGCCTTTAGCTCTTTAAATTATGCAGGAGCCATTCGGTAAGGAGGGATAGAGATAGGCTTGGTATCCGGCAACACATCAATAGCGAAATTGTCACGACCCAACCCCGTAGGCCGTGACTAGTGCCCGACCTGGGCACCCAAACACATTTATCAAATGCTATCTCTAAATTTTCTTTCGAACTCATTCAAGTATATAGCAGAAGCCGACAAGGCTATATTCCAAATTTAGGTGATTTCCAGAAACATTTCGGCAGAGTTTCCTTTGTTTTACAGACTGTCCAAAATAACCCTGCACACAGAAAATACCAACAAAGGCCACACCGGCCAACAAGGCAACATGTAAACATATGCGGACCGGCCGCCGCGGCGAATGGGATCGCCCAAACACAACATATACACACATCCGTACAGAAAGACCCCAACCCACAAACATGTCTACAGGCCTCTAATACAGACAACAGAATCATATGGCGAGACAGGGCCCCGCCGTACCCCAGAATAGTCATAAACACAACAATATGTACAACTGAAGGATCTGTACCAAAAGGTGGGCTCCGGAACAAAGGAGCACTCCAAAAGCCGACTGTGTACCTAGGCTGGCGGACCACCACAATAAGCGTCTGTACCTGCGTGGCATGAAGCGCAGCCCCCGAAAAAAGGGGGTCAGTACGGAATATGTACTGAGTAAGTAAAGCATGGAATACAGAAAATAGAAACACGACCCGAACAACGGTACCAAAACAAGTACGCTATCCAAAATACCAGAGCGCTTACCTTCCACACACAAGTCATCTATATACTCACATGTCGATGTCGGAGGCCAGAAGAAATACAATAAATACGTGAATCATCCTGTGTACCAAAATCTTACCTACCAAACTTAGGGTGTGCATGACAGGATCGTATATTTTATATGTATATGTCAAATAGCATGCCCCGGCCCTTTGTGAGGGACGCGGTATATGGAATCATATATATTAACATCATATCTCAAATATTCATGTATCGTGCCCCGACCCTTGATAAGGGACGCGGTGAAACATATATCAAATATGCCAATGTCATGTAACACATATGCCAGTAACGTACCCCGACCCTCAGCGAGGGGCGCGGTGAATCATATTTCATGTATGTCAATGTCATGTATCATGCATGCATGTAACGTGCCCTGGCCCTCTTTTGCGGGACGCGGTGAATGTGCCATCCTGGCCACCACCCCGTCATCATATCATAATGTCATCATATCATACGTAACATGCCCCGGCCCGCAAGTGAGAGGGACGCGGTGAATAATGCAGAGAAATACGCACGAGAACATGTCCTGGCCCGGGCGCAGTGAAATCCAAATCAACGCTTGCGCGAACAGAGTAGTGTGAAACCACGTGCACACAATCAAGACCCGAGATACAAACATAATTATATGCAAACACAATATCGATGTCTGGAGGTCCAGAAACAAGTTTCGGGTCGATCGGAACTAGTATACAAAAGATACGAGCGTTCGAAGTACGGAACGCTCCATAAATGTTTCGGAAGTCAATTTTCACAAAACCGAAGTATTAGTCATATCAGCTATCCTTCGGATGACGTATATAGCAAATTAAGTACAACTTAGATTCATACGCACACACACCACCACATATCAAGGTATTAATTATATCACTTGTTTTCTTTATTAACAACTAAGGAATATATCAAATAAGTCTTTAGGTATCGTGCCAACTTCATGTGTATGAAATCAAATAAACTTTCGAAATCATGTGTACGTATCGTAATATGTCAAGCTTCGGTGAAACCATCATTCGTGTTATCATTCTTCCAAAATTTTCTTTAAAACATGCTTCACGAAAGTTGGGGACAATATGACTCATAACATTCTTTCCGACACAAATTCTTTATACTTATTTCGTTACTCGATCATGTCGTGAAATGGGTCATGTCAGGTATACTTCTATCATTTAGTAATCGGAACGATAGCCAAGAGTTTCCCTTAATTATAGTACGGAATTTAGCCAAATAGAACAATAGGGGAAGATTCGGGAGTAGTGGGTCCACCTCGGATCAAGTCGAGGCGACGGACATGAATCATGGACATTAAGGGCTATAGAGTCATCCAAGGAAGTTTCGAGTCGACTTGATCACATTTACAAAAGTTTCGGACGTTTGATTTCCTTCCGACCAAAACGTGAGATTTATAGTTCAATTAGATTGAATGAATAGTGCTCAAATTCAATTTCGGATTTCTATGAACAGAGTTGCCCCCGAGGCTCAAGTATCGACCTAGACTTCCTAGGACATGCCAAAAGAAGAAATAGGGTAGCCTTACATACCTTTCTCGCGGCTTATGCTCGCGCAAAATCAAATCCCGTTTCGCTCAAAATCTACAAATGGTCAAAGTTACCAATTAGGAATTGCAAGACTTTTAAGAATTCATTTAACTTCATATTTGTCTACCGAAATTTCGGCAGCACTTCCCCTATATATATAACACCCCGAGGTTTAGCTCGGCTCACAACATCAACAACAACAAGCCAACAATACCAAACGACGTCGAGTTCACAACGTAATAGGTTCTAACATCAATGATCTTCTTTCTACATAAGATGACAACTTTCATACAAACTTTACAATGTCAAACTAACATCAACATTATCATATTCATTTACCCATTCAAGATTAATCAAACACATCCCCACAATGTTCCAAACAATATAAATGAGTTCGAATGATTTGTCGCTTTCCATATTCCATCCGAAGTGTCTACGACCACGACGAACATACTAACTCACATCGTTTCCTTCCAAATTCACTAACAACAACATCAATTTACATCCTATGATCTTACTTTCACAATTATATAAAAACTATATAAAATCGCATAATTTCCCATAATGACATACAACCAATTTCAATGCCAATTCAACTCGTTAAATTTTCATTTACGTCATACATACCACAACGACGCAACTACTCAACTAAATGAACTTCATTTCGCCTCCCCTTCACTATCCATGGCTCACGGCCAAACACACATGCACACACCACACGACCATATCCAATACACAACATTCCCGTAGTTTTCATTCCATTCTACACTCTACCACATACATAAACCATTTATAACATGTAAAAGAATGAAAATTCTTACCTTTTCCTTGAAATCCCGACTCGACGCAAACGTCGCTCTCTCGCTAAACTAATTATACCGCGTTGTAGAGCGCCTTGAACTTATCAATAATTCAAGAAAGACAAGATTTTTGGATTCGAAACAAAGGCTTGAATTTTTTTTTAATTTTTTTTCTTTAGCTAGGTTCGGCTGAGAGGCCCCTTTAGCTCCTCAATGTGATTTTGTTCTCTTTCTTGAACATTCCAATGGCTATACATGAATATATAATATTGTTCCCTTAATATATGTCACATGATCATCACATGACCATTTAATCCATGGACTTGGGCCACTATATATTGGACCATGGCCGGCCACTTTTGTGGTTTGGGCCCCAATTTTCTCTAATTTTTCTTGGGCCCAATTCGTTAGAAATCTCGTTTTGTAATTCCCGAAACAAATTTTCAAAATTCCAAATTTGCCCTTGGGCTTCTTCAACACCTCCACAATGACATCTTCCATAGACAACACACATATATATTAATTCACATCAACATATAACCGTATTCCTTACAAATCAAAGTTGTTTAGAATTTTCCCGAATACACGAAAGTACGGGATATAACATTCTCCCCCCCTTAAGAACATTCGTCCTCGAATTTTCAATTAACCTTAGGGGGGGGGGGTCGTATAATACTTCGGGGAGGTTTCTTTCCTCCTTTCATAACTTTTCAAACATTATAATTGCTATTCCCTGTCTTCCATTTACTTACTTTTCCATTTCCTTTCCAAATATCGTTGTATCGGAATCTTCTACCCTTATTGTAGTGAAATTAGTATCAGTTCATTTCATATTATCTATACCCTATCCTTTACTTGTCTCTTAACTTTCGTTCGGCTAATATATTTCATATGTCTTTACACTGGCTGCTGGGCCCCACCACCGACCGGTACGGCCATAGACGGAACGTTATACGCATACTTATACATTTATTACCGTTTACTCACAAAACGCTTCCAAACGTTTACTCAAACTTACCCTAATTCCAGAACTGTACTGTGTTTCCTTCTTCTTCACCGACCGAGTCTGCTTTGGTCTACCCGATCTATCTAGGGTTTCTAACCATTTGGTTCATTCTTATTTCCTTTAGGTTACCCCTGGTTTCACATCTGCCTTTTATATTTACATTTACGAGAAATTTGGTGTACTTCCCAGGGGGTCACCCATCCCAAAATTGCTCCGCCCCTGGCACGCTTAACCCCGGAACTTCCGTGCATTTTGATGCATTAGCGCTGGTATAATCGCGTCGACTACCTCACACGACCTTTGTCACGCACTTTAAGGCAGGTCGGTATCTTACACTTTCCGGAAGGTTCTCGTAGCGGGTCCCACTCCGATCTGGAGAGGATCGTTTATTATTATGAAACTACCGGGTTAGCCCTTTTTTTCTTTTTTTTTTTTGAACAAGCACTTTCATCTGTACATATGACTACCACAGACGGTTTTATCGATTCGGGTCCTATCTCAGTTTTACTAGCAATCGGGGGGGGGGGGGGGGGATACATATATCAGTAAATATTCATTTCAGAAGGAAATTAATAATATACCTGTAACTTCATCTGGTGGCGCCCCCTGATATTGTTGGCTGGTCAATGCATACAAGCGGTTAGAAGGACCGCTGGAACTGGAACCTCTGCCACGACCTCTGCCTCGGCCCGCTGGTATCGGCATACCCTGCCCCGTGGGGCGCATAGCTACAGAAGGGAGAGACGAGCCAGCAACTGAACCAACGGGCTGGGCTGAACCACCTGAACCACCTCTGAATGGGCACTCCCTCATAACATGGCCTTGACGGCCGAAAGTAAAACAAGCACCGGTGGCGCGACGGCACTCTCCCAAATGGCGCCTACCGCACTGGGGACACTGAGGCATAAGTGGCCTCGTCTGACTGAATCCGCTACTTACCTGCGAATCGGGAGCCCTAGAGCTCTGGCCAGCTCCTGAACATCTGACACTATCAAATCTCCCACTAGTAGGCCGTGGGGGCGCACTTTGCGCTTGCTGAGAAGACTGTCTGACATACTGTTGAGGTTGTCCGCCTCGAAACTCCCCAGAGTATCCCATGTACCTGGCCCTCTTGGGCGGCCTCCTATCTCGATCCCTACTAGGATAATTAGCCATGTGTCGGTCCTCCATACCCTGAGCATAGGCCTGTAGCCGGGCGATATCCATGTCTATCTGCAATGCCACCGCCATGCAGCCATCAATCAAATAGCGGTCTAACCCCATCACGTACCGGTGCATCCGGTCAGTCATATCTGCTACTATAGCAGGTGCATACCGGGCCAGAGAATCAAACTCCAAATTATACTCACGAACACTCCGACCCCTCTGCTGCAGATGCAAAAATTGATCAACCCGCGCCCGCCGTAACTCCGGTGGAAAAAAGTGGCGGGTGAAAGCAGCCACGAACTCGTCCCATGTAGCTGGGGAAGCACACTCACCCCTGGATAGCTCCCAGGACTCATACCAGTGAGCGGCAACATCCCGTAGCCTATGCGAAGCCCACTCAACAGACTCAGTCTCTGAAGCCCTGACCAAATCTAGTGATCGTCGCATCCCCCGAATAAAGTCATGGGGGTCCTCGTCGGGCTTAGACCCTAAAAACTCTAGGGGGCCACATAATAGGAACTCTCGAACCCTCAGGCTCTCACGCCTGTCATCATAAATCCTCATCTCTCCGCCCGCGTCTGCGAGCCTGCCCCGCTACCAGTGTGGTCAATAACTGCACGGCCTCCCTCAGCGTCCTGTCCTCCGCCCTTGGCTGAGGAGCTGGAGGCTCGGGTGCGGGTACTCGGGCCCCTGGAGCTGCTGATGGACCTGCTCTAGGCTCTGCCGGTGGTGTAGCAGATCCCTCTGAGTGGGGTACGACCTCGGGCAAATCCTGAACACGAGCCCGGGTAAC
Source organism: Lycium barbarum (assembly GCF_019175385.1). Classification (NCBI taxonomy): domain Eukaryota; kingdom Viridiplantae; phylum Streptophyta; class Magnoliopsida; order Solanales; family Solanaceae; genus Lycium; species Lycium barbarum. Next base: position 63,869,900 of record NC_083343.1, on the reverse strand, counting down.
TCGCTGCACCTGACTGGTCTCTCCGACCATCACCTTACCCTTCTGGGCAGCCGTAGCCTTCTTCGGAGGCATCACTGAAAAACACAACAACCGATCAGAACAGAATCACCCTAATAGCACAGCTCTATGGCACGATCTAAGATCCAAAGAAAGGTAACACTCTAAATGTCCTGTAGCCTCCCGTTTATAGATGTGGTGCACAACACACCGATAAACATGACTCTACTAGACACGGCCTGTAGACATTCCGAGGACAAACCGCTCTGATACCACTTCTGTCACGGCCCAACCCCGTAGGCCGTGACTAGTGCCCGACCTGGGCACCCAAACACATTTATCAAATGCTATCTCTAAATTTTCTTTCAAACTCATTCAAGTATATAGCAGAAGCCGACAAGGCTATATTCCAAATTTAGGTGATTTCCAGAAAAATTTCGGTAGAGTTTCCTTTGTTTTACAGACTATCCAAAATAACCCTGCACACAGAAAATACCAACAAAGGCCACACCGGCCAACAAGGAAACATGTAAACATATGCGGACCGGCCGCCGCGGCGAATGGGATCGCCCAAACACAACATATACACACATCCGTACAGAAAGACCCCAACCCACAAACATGTCTACATGCCTCTAATACAGACAACAGAATCATATGGCGAGACAGGGCCCCGCCGTACCCCAGAATAGTCATAAACACAACAATATGTACAACTGAAGGATCTGTACCAAAAGGTGGGCTCCGGAACAAAGGAGCACTCCCAAAGCCGACTGTGTACCTAGGCTGGCGGACCACCACAATAAGCGTCTGTACCTGCGTGGCATGAAGCGCAGCCCCTGAAAAAAGGGGGTCAGTACGGAATATGTACTGAGTAAGTAAAGCATGGAATACAGAAAATAGAAACACGACCCGAACAACGGTACCAAAACAAGTACGCTATCCAAAATACCAGAGCGCTTACCTTCCACACACAAGTCATCTATATACTCATATGTCGATGTCGGAGGCCAGAAGAAATACAATAAATACGTGAATCACCCAGTGTACCAAAAGCTTACCTACCAAACTTAGGGTGTGCATGACAGGATCGTATATTTTATATGTATATGTCAAATAGCATGCCCCGGCCCTTTGTGAGGGACGCGGTATATGGAATCATATATATTAACATCATATCTCAAATATTCATGTATCGTGCCCCGGCCCTTGATAAGGGACGCGGTGAAACATATATCAAATATGCCAATGTTATGTAACACATATGCCAGTAACGTACCCCGGCCCTCAGCGAGGGGCGCGGTGAATCATATTTCATGTATGTCAATGTCATGTATCATGCATGCATGTAACGTGCCCCGGCCCTCTTTTGCGGGACGCGGTGAATGTGCCATCCTGGCCACCACCCCGTCATCATATCATAATGTCATCATATCATACGTAACATGCCCGGCCCGCAAGTGAGAGGGACGCGGTGAATAATGCAGAGAAATACGCACGAGAACATGTCCTGGCCCGGGCTCAGTGAAATCCAAATCAACGCTTGCGCGAACAGAGTAGTGCGAAACCACGTGCACACAATCAAGACCCGAGATACAAACATAATTATATGCAAACACAATATCGATGTCTGGAGGTCCAGAAACAAGTTTCGGGTCGATCAGAACTAGTATACAAAAGATACGAGCGTTCGAAGTACGGAACGCTCCATAAATGTTTCGGAAGTCAATTTTCACAAAACCGAAGTATTAGTCATATCAGCTATCCTTCGGATGACGTATATAGCAAATTAAGTACAACTTAGATTCATACGCACACACACCACCACATATCAAGGTATTAATTATATCACTTGTTTTCTTTATTAACAACTAAGGAATATATCATATAAGTCTTTAGGTATCGTGCCAACTTCATGTGTATGAAATCAAATAAACTTTCGAAATCATGTGTACGTATCGTAATATGTCAAGCTTCGGTGGAACCATCATTCGTGTTATCATTCTTCCAAAATTTTCTTTAAAACATGCTTCACGAAAGTTGGGGACAATATGACTCATAACATTCTTTCCGACACAAATTCTTTATACTTATTTCGTTACTCGACCATGTCGTGAAATGGGTCATGTCAGGTATACTTCTATCATTTAGTAATCGGAACGATAGCCAAGAGTTTCCCTTAATTATAGTACGGAATTCAGCCAAATAGAACAATAGGGGAAGATTCGGGAGTAGTGGGTCCACCTCGGATCAAGTCGAGGCGACGGACATGAATCATGGACATTAAGGGCTATAGAGTCATCCAAGGAAGTTTCGAGTCGACTTGATCACATTTACAAAAGTTTCGGACGTTTGATTTCCTTCCGACCAAAACGTGAGATTTATAGTTCAATTAGATTGAATGAATAGTGCTCAAATTCAATTTCGGATTTCTATGAACAGAATTGCCCCCGAGGCTCAAGTATCGACCTAGACTTCCTAGGACATGCCAAAAGAAGAAATAGGGTAGCCTTACATACCTTTCTCGCGGCTTATGCTCGCGCAAAATCAAATCCCGTTTCGCTCAAAATCTACAAATGGTCAAAGTTACCAATTAGGAATTGCAAGACTTTTAAGAATTCATTTAACTTCATATTTGTCTACCGAAATTTCGGCAGCACTTCCCCTATATATATAACACCCCCGAGGCTTAGCTCGGCTCACAACATCAACAACAACAAGCCAACAATACCAAACGACGTCGAGTTCACAACGAAATAGGTTCTAACATCAATGATCTTCTATCTACATAAGATGGCAACTTTCATACAAACTTTACAATGTCAAACTAACATCAACATTATCATATTCATTTACCCATTCAAGATTAATCAAACACATCCCCACAATGTTCCAAACAATATAAATGAGTTCGAATGATTTGTCGCTTTCCATATTCCATCCGAAGCGTCTACGACCATGACGAACATACTAACTCACATCGTTTCCTTCCAAATTCACTAACAACAACATCAATTTACATCCTATGATCTTACTTTCACAAGTATATAAAAACTATGTAAAATCGCATAATTTCCCATAATGACATACAACCAATTTCAATGCCAATTCAACTCGTTAAATTTTCATTTACGTCATACATACCACAACGACGCAACTACTCAACTAAATGAACTTCATTTCGCCTCCCCTTCACTATGCATGGCTCACGGCCAAACACACATGCACACACCACACGACCATATCCAATACACAACATTCCCGTAGTTTTCATTCCATTCTACACTCTACCACATACATAAACCATTTATAACATGTAAAAGAATGAAAATTCTTACCTTTTCCTTGAAATCCCGACTCGACGCAAACGTCGCTCTCTCGCTAAACTAATTATACCGCGTTGAAGAGCGCCTTGAACTTATCAATAATTCAAGAAAGACAAGATTTTTGGATTGGAAACAAAGGCTTGAATTTTTATTTTTTTTTCTTTAGCTAGGTTCGGCCGAGAGGCCCCTTTAGCTCCTCAATGTGATTTTGTTCTCTTTCTTGAACATTCCAATGGCTATACATGAATATATAATATTGTTCCCTTAATATATGTCACATGATCATCACATGACCATTTAATCCATGGACTTGGGCCACTATATATTGGACCATGGCCGGCCACTTTTGTGGTTTGGGCCCCAATTTTCTCTAATTTTTCTTGGGCCCAATTCGTTAGAAATCTCGTTTTGTAATTCCCGAAACAAATTTTCAAAATTCCAAATTTGCCCTTGGGCTTCTTCAACACCTCCACAATGACATCTTCCATAGACAACACACATATATATTAATTCACATCAACATATAACCGTATTCCTTACAAATCAAAGTTGTTTCGAATTTTCCCGAATACACGAAAGTACGGGATATAACATTCTCCCCCCCTTAAGAACATTCGTCCTCGAATGTTCAATTAACCTTAGGGGGGGGTCGTATAATACTTCGGGGAGGTTTCTTTCCTCCTTTCATAACTTTTCAAACATTATAATTGCTATTCCCTGTCTTCCATTTACTTACTTTTCCTTTTCCTTTCCAAATATCGTTGTATCGGAATCTGCTACCCTTATTGTAGTGACATTAGTATCAGTTCATTTCATATTATCTATACCCTATCCTTTACTTGTCTCTTAACTTTCGTTCGGCTAATATATTTCATATGTCTTTACACCGGCTGCTGGGCCCCACCACCGACCGGTACGGCCATAGACGGAACGTTATACGCATACTTATACATTTATTACCGTTTACTCACAACACGCTTCCAAACGTTTACTCAAACTTACCCTAATTCCAGAACTGTACTGTGTTTCCTTCTTCTTCACCGACCGAGTCTGCTTTGGTCTACCCGATCTATCTAGGGTTTCTAACCATTTGGTTCATTCTTATTTCCTTTAGGTTACCCCTGGTTTCACATCTGCCTTTTATATTTACATTTACGAGAAATTTGGTGTACTTCCCAGGGGGTCACCCATCCCAAAATTGCTCCGCCCCTGGCACGCTTAACCCCGGAACTTCCGTGCATTTTGATGCATTAGCGCTGGTATAATCGCGTCGACTACCTCACACGACCTTTGTCAAACACTTTAAGGTAGGTCGGTATCTTACACTTTCCGGAAGGTTCTCGTAGCGGGTCCCACTCCGATCTGGAGAGGATCATTTATTATTATGAAACTACCAGGTTAGCCCTTTTTTTTTTTTTGAACAAGCACTTTCATCTGTACATATGACTACCACATACGGTTTTATCGATTCGGGTCCTATCTCAGTTTTACTAGCAATCGGGGGGGGGGGGGGGGGGGGGATACATATATCAGTAAACATTCATTTCAGAAGGAAATTAATAATATACCTGTAACTTCATCTGGTGGCGCCCCCTGATACTGTTGGCTGGTCAATGCATACAAGCGGTTAGAAGGACCGCTGGAACTGGAAGCTCTGCCACGACCTCTGCAGCGGCCCGCAGGTATCGGCATACCCTGCCCCGTGGGGCGCATAGCTACAGAAGGGAGAGACGAGCCAGCAACTGAACCAACGGGCTGGGCTGAACCACCTGAACCACCTCTGAATGGGCACTCCCTCATAACATGGCCTTGACGGCCGCAAGTAAAACAAGCACCGGTGGCGCGACGACAGTATCCCAAATGGTGCCTACCGCACTGGGGACACTGAGGCATAAGTGGCCTCGTCTGACTGAATCCGCTACTTACCTGCGAATCGGGAGCCCTAGAGCACTGGCCTGCTCCTGAACATCTAACACTATCAAATCTCCCACCAGTAGGCCGTGGGGGCGCACTTTGCGCTTGCTGAGAAGACTGTCTGACATACTGTTGAGGCTGTCTGCCTCGAAACTCCCCAGAGTATCCCATGTACCTGGCCCTCTTGGGCGGCCTCCTATCTCGATCCCTACTAGGATAATTAGCCATGTGTCAGTCCTCCATACCCTGAGCATAGGCTTGTAGCCGGGCGATATCCATGTCTGTCTGCAATGCCACCGCCATACAGCCATCAATCAAATAGCGGTCTAACCCCATCACGTACCGGTGCATCCGGTCAGTCATATCTGCTACTATAGCAGGTGCATACCGAGCCAGAGAATCAAACTCCAAATTATACTCACGAACACTCCGACCCCTCTGCTGCAGATGCAAAAATTGATCAACCCGCGCCCGCCGTAACTCCGGTGCCAAAAAGTGGCGGGTGAAAGCAGCCACGAACTCGTCCCATGTAGCTGGGGAAGCACGCTCACCCCTGGATAGCTCCCAGGACTCATACCAGTGAGCGGCAACATCCCGTAGCCTATGCGAAGCCAACTCAACAGACTCAGTCTCTGAAGCCCTGACCAAATCTAGTGATAGTCGCATCCCCCGAATAAAGTCATGGGGGTCCTCGTAGGGCTTAGACCCGAAAAACTCTGGGGGGCCATATAATAGGAACTCTCGAACCCTCAGGCTGTCACGCCTGTCATCATCATCGTCATCTCTCCGCCCGCGTCTGCGAGCCTGCCCCGCTACCAGTGTGGTCAATAACTGCACGGCCTCCCTCAGCGTCCTGTCCTCCGCCCCTGGCTGAGGAGTTGGAGGCTCGGGTGCGGGTACTCGGGCCCCTGGAGCTGCTGATGGACCTGCTCCAGGCTCCGCCGGTGGTGTAGCAGATCCCTCTGAGTGGGGTACGACCTCGGGCAAATCTTGAACACGAGCCCGGGTAACTCGCTGCACCTGACTGGTCTCTCCGACCATCACCTTACCCTTCTGGGCAGCCGTAGCCTTCTTCGGAGGCATCACTGAAAAACACAACAACCGATCAAAACAGAATCTCCCTAATAGCACAGCTCTATGGCACGATCTAAGATCCAAAGAAAGGTAACACTCTAAATGTCCTGTAGCCTCCCGTTTATAGATGTGGTGCACAACACACCGATAAACAAGACTCTACTAGACACGGCCTGTAGACATTCCGAGGACAAACCGCTCTGATACCACTTCTGTCACGGCCCAACCCCGTAGGCCGTGACTAGTGCCCGACCTGGGCACCCAAACACATTTATCAAATGCTATCTCTAAAGTTTCTTTCAAACTCATTCAAGTATATAACAGAAGCCGACAAGGCTATATTCCAAATTTAGGTGATTTCCAGAAAAATTTCGGCAGAGTTTCCTTTGTTTTACAGACTATCCAAAATAACCCTGCACCCAGAAAATACCAACAAAGGCCACACCGGCCAACAAGGCAACATGTAAACATATGCGGACCGGCCGCCGCGGCGAATGGGATCGCCCAAACACAACATATACACACATCCGTACAGAAAGACCCCAACCCACAGATATGTCTACAGGCCTCTAATACAGACAACAGAATCATATGGCGAGACAAGGCCCCGCCGTACCCCAGAATAGTCATAAACACAACAATATGTACAACTGAAGGATTTGTACCAAAAGGTGGGCTCCGGAACAAAGGAGCACTCCCAAAGCCGACTGTGTACCTAGGTTGGCGGACCACCACAATAAGCGTCTGTACCTGCGTGGCATGAAGCGCAGCCCCCTAAAAAAGGGGGTCAGTACAGAATATGTACTGAGTAAGTAAAGCATGGAATACAGAAAATAGAAACACGACCCGAACAACGGTACCAAAACAAGTACGCTATCCAAAATACCAAAGCGCTTACCTTCCACACACAAGTCATCTATATACTCATATGTCGATGTCGGAGGCCAGAAGAAATACAATAAATACGTGAATCATCCTGTGTACCAAAAGCTTACCTACCAAACTTAGGGTGTGCATGACAGTATTGTATATTTTATATGTATATGTCAAATAGCATGCCCCGGCCCTTTGTGAGGGACGCGGTATATGGAATCATATATATTAACATCATATCTCAAATATTCATGTATCGTGCCCCGGCCCTTGATAAGGGACGCGGTGAAACATATATCAAATATGCCAATGTCATGTAACACATATGCAAGTAACGTACCCCGGCCCTCAGCGAGGGGCGCGGTGAATCATATTTCATGTATGTCAATGTCATGTATCATGCATGCATGTAACGTGCCGCGACCCTCTTTTGCGGGACGCGGTGAATGTGCCATCCTGGCCACCAGCCCGTCATCATATCATAATGTCATCATATCATACGTAACATGCCCCGGCCAGCAAGTGAGAGGGACGCGGTGAATAATGCAGAGAAATACGCACGAGAACATGTCCTGGCCCGGGCTCAGTGAAATCCAAATCAACGCTTGCGCGAACAGAGTAGTGCGAAACCACGTGCACACAATCAAGACCCGAGATACAAACATAATTATATGCAAACACAATATCGATGTCTGGAGGTCCAGAAACAAGTTTCGGGTCGATCGGAACTAGTATACAAAAGATACGAGCGTTCGAAGTACGGAACGCTCCATAAATGTTTCGGAAGTCAATTTTCACAAAACCGAAGTATTAGTCATATCAGCTATCCTTCGGATGATGTATATAGCAAATTAAGTACAACTTAGATTCATACGCACACATACCACCACATATCAAGGTATTAGTTATGTCACTTGTTTTCTTTATTAACAACTATGGAATATATCAAATAAGTCTTTAGGTATCGTGCCAACTTCATGTGTATGAAATCAAATAAACTTTCGAAATCATGTGTACGTATCGTAATATGTCAAGCTTCGGTGAAACCATCATTCGTGTTATCATTCTTCCAAAATTTTCTTTAAAACATGCTTCACGAAAGTTGGGGACAATATGACTCATAACATTCTTTCCGACACAAATTCTTTATACTTATTTCGTTACTCGACCATGTCGTGAAATGGGTCATGTCAGGTATACTTCTATCATTTAGTAATCGGAACGATAGCCAAGTGTTTCCCTTAATTATAGTACGGAATTCAGCCAAATAGAACAATAGGGGAAGATTCGGGAGTAGTGGGTCCACCTCGGCTCAAGTCGAGGCGACGGACATGAATCATGGACATTAAGGGCTATAGAGTCATCCAAGGAAGTTTCGAGTCGACTTGATCACATTTACAAAAGTTTCGGACGTTTGATTTCCTTCTGACCAAAACGTGAGATTTATAGTTCAATTAGATTGAATGAATAGTGCTCAAATTCAATTTCGGATTTCTATGAACAGAATTGCCCCCGAGGTTCAAGTATCGACCTAGACTTCCTAGGACATGCCAAAAGAAGAAATAGGGTAGCCTTACACACCTTTCTCGCGGCTTATGCTCGCGCAAAATCAAATCCCGTTTCGCTCAAAATCTACAAATGGTCAAAGTTACCAATTAGGAATTGCAAGACTTTTAAGAATTCATTTAACTTCATATTTGTCTACCGAAATTTCGGCAGCACTTCCCCTATATATATATAACACCCCCGAGGCTTAGCTCGGCTCACAACATCAACAACAACAAGCCAACAATACCAAACGACGTCGAGTTCACAACGAAATAGGTTCTAACATCAATGATCTTCTTTCTACATAAGATGACAACTTTCATACAAACTTTACAATGTCAAACTAACATCAACATTATCATATTCATTTACCCATTCAAGATTAATCAAACACATCCCCACAATGTTCCAAACAATATAAATGAGTTCGAATGATTTGTCGCTTTCCATATTCCATTTGAAGCGTCTACGACCACGACGAACATACTAACTCACATCGTTTCCTTCCAAATTCACTAACAACAACATCAATTTACATCCTATGATCTTACTTTCACAATTATATAAAAACTATATAAAATCGCATAATTTCCCATAATGACATACAACCAATTTCAATGCCAATTCAACTCGTTAAATTTTCATTTACGTCATACATACCACAACGACGCAACTACTCAACTAAATGAACTTCATTTCGCCTCCCCTTCACTATCCATGGCTCACGGCCAAACACACATGCACACACCACACGACCATATCCAATACACAACATTCCCGTAGTTTTCATTCCATTCTACACTCTACCACATACATAAACCATTTATAACATGTAAAAGAATGAAAATTCTTACCTTTTCCTTGAAATCCCGACTCGACGCAAACGTCGCTCTCTCGCTAAACTAATTATACCGCGTTGAAGAGCGCCTTGAACTTATCAATAATTCAAGAAAGACAAGATTTTTGGATTGGAAACAAAGGCTTGAATTTTTATTTTTTTTTCTTTAGCTAGGTTCGGCCGAGAGGCCCCTTTAGCTCCTCAATGTGATTTTGTTCTCTTTCTTGAACATTCCAATGGCTATACATGAATATATAATATTGTTCCCTTAATATATGTCACATGATCATCACATGACCATTTAATCCATGGACTTGGGCCACTATATATTGGACCATGGCCGGCCACTTTTGTGGTTTGGGCCCCAATTTTCTCTAATTTTTCTTGGGCCCAATTCGTTAGAAATCTCGTTTTGTAATTCCCGAAACAAATTTTCAAAATTCCAAATTTGCCCTTGGGCTTCTTCAACACCTCCACAATGACATCTTCCATAGACAACACACATATATATTAATTCACATCAACATATAACCGTATTCCTTACAAATCAAAGTTGTTTCGAATTTTCCCGAATACACGAAAGTACGGGATATAACATTCTCCCCCCCTTAAGAACATTCGTCCTCGAATGTTCAATTAACCTTAGGGGGGGGTCGTATAATACTTCGGGGAGGTTTCTTTCCTCCTTTCATAACTTTTCAAACATTATAATTGCTATTCCCTGTCTTCCATTTACTTACTTTTCCTTTTCCTTTCCAAATATCGTTGTATCGGAATCTGCTACCCTTATTGTAGTGACATTAGTATCAGTTCATTTCATATTATCAATACCCTATCCTTTACTTGTCTCTTAACTTTCGTTCGGCTAATATATTTCATATGTCTTTACACCGGCTGCTGGGCCCCACCACCGACCGGTACGGCCATAGACGGAACGTTATACGCATACTTATACATTTATTACCGTTTACTCACAACACGCTTCCAAACGTTTACTCAAACTTACCCTAATTCCAGAACTGTACTGTGTTTCCTTCTTCTTCACCGACCGAGTCTGCTTTGGTCTACCCGATCTATCTAGGGTTTCTAACCATTTGGTTCATTCTTATTTCCTTTAGGTTACCCCTGGTTTCACATCTGCCTTTTATATTTACATTTACGAGAAATTTGGTGTACTTCCCAGGGGGTCACCCATCCCAAAATTGCTCCGCCCCTGGCACGCTTAACCCCGGAACTTCCGTGCATTTTGATGCATTAGCGCTGGTATAATCGCGTCGACTACCTCACACGACCTTTGTCACACACTTTAAGGTAGGTCGGTATCTTACACTTTCCGGAAGGTTCTCGTAGCGGGTCCCACTCCGATCTGGAGAGGATCATTTATTATTATGAAACTACCAGGTTAGCCCTTTTTTTTTTTTTGAACAAGCACTTTCATCTGTACATATGACTACCACATACGGTTTTATCGATTCGGGTCCTATCTCAGTTTTACTAGCAATCGGGGGGGGGGGGGATACATATATCAGTAAATATTCATTTCAGAAGGAAATTAATAATATACCTGTAACTTCATCTGGTGGCGCCCCCTGATACTGTTGGCTGGTCAATGCATACAAGCGATTAGAAGGACCGCTGGAACTGGAAGCTCTGCCACGACCTCTGCAGCGGCCCGCAGGTATCGGCATACCCTGCCCCGTGGGGCGCATAGCTACAGAAGGGAGAGACGAGCCAGCAACTGAACCAACGGGCTGGGCTGAACCACCTCTGAATGGGCACTCCCTCATAACATGGCCTTGACGGCCGCAAGTAAAACAAGCACCGGTGGCGCGACGACAGTATCCCAAATGGTGCCTACCGCACTGGGGACACTGAGGCATAAGTGTCCTCGTCTGACTGAATCCGCTACTTACCTGCGAATCGGGAGCCCTAGAGCACTGGCCTGCTCCTGAACATCTAACACTATCAAATCTCCCACCAGTTGGCCGTGGGGGCGCACTTTGCGCTTGCTGAGAAGACTGTCTGACATACTGTTGAGGCTGTCTGCCTCGAAACTCCCCAGAGTATCCCATGTACCTGGCCCTCTTGGGCGGCCTCCTATCTCGATCCCTACTAGGATAATTAGCCATGTGTCAGTCCTCCATACCCTGAGCATAGGCTTGTAGCCGGGCGATATCCATGTCTGTCTGCAATGCCACCGCCATACAGCCATCAATCAAATAGCGGTCTAACCCCATCACGTACCGGTGCATCCGGTCAGTCATATCTGCTACTATAGCAGGTGCATACCGAGCCAGAGAATCAAACTCCAAATTATACTCACGAACACTCCGACCCCTCTGCTGCAGATGCAAAAATTGATCAACCCGCGCCCGCCGTAACTCCGGTGCCAAAACGTGGCGGGTGAAAGCAGCCACGAACTCGTCCCATGTAGCTGGGGAAGCACGCTCACCCCTGGATAGCTCCCAGGACTCATACCAGTGAGCGGCAACATCCCGTAGCCTATGCGAAGCCAACTCAACAGACTCAGTCTCTGAAGCCCTGACCAAATCTAGTGATAGTCGCATCCCCCGAATAAAGTCATGGGGGTCCTCGTAGGGCTTAGACCCGAAAAACTCTGGGGGGCCATATAATAGGAACTCTCGAACCCTCAGGCTGTCACGCCTGTCATCATCATCCTCATCTCTCCGCCCGCGTCTGCGAGCCTGCCCCGCTACCAGTGTGGTCAATAACTGCACGGCCTCCCTCAGCGTCCTGTCCTCCGCCCCTGGCTGAGGAGTTGGAGGCTCGGGTGCGGGTACTCGGGCCCCTGGAGCTGCTGATGGACCTGCTCCAGGCTCCGCCGGTGGTGTAGCAGATCCCTCTGAGTGGGGTACGACCTCGGGTAAATCTTGAACACGAGCCCGGGTAACTCGCTGCACCTGACTGGTCTCTCCGACCATCACCTTACCCTTCTGGGCAGCCGTAGCCTTCTTCGGAGGCATCACTGAAAAACACAACAACCGATCAAAACAGAATCTCCCTAATAGCACAGCTCTATGGCACGATCTAAGATCCAAAGAAAGGTAACACTCTAAATGTCCTGTAGCCTCCCGTTTATAGATGTGGTGCACAACACACCGATAAACAAGACTCTACTAGACACGGCCTGTAGACATTCCGAGGACAAACCGCTCTGATACCACTTCTGTCACGGCCCAACCCCGTAGGCCGTGACTAGTGCCCGACCTGGGCACCCAAACACATTTATCAAATGCTATCTCTAAAGTTTCTTTCAAACTCATTCAAGTATATAACAGAAGCCGACAAGGCTATATTCCAAATTTAGGTGATTTCCAGAAAAATTTCGGCAGAGTTTCCTTTGTTTTACAGACTATCCAAAATAACCCTGCACACAGAAAATACCAACAAAGGCCACACCGGCCAACAAGGCAACATGTAAACATATGCGGACCGGCCGCCGCGGCGAATGGGATCGCCCAAACACAACATATACACACATCCGTACAGAAAGACCCCAACCCACAGATATGTCTACAGGCCTCTAATACAGACAACAGAATCATATGGCGAGACAAGGCCCCGCCGTACCCCAGAATAGTCATAAACACAACAATATGTACAACTGAAGGATTTGTACCAAAAGGTGGGCTCCGGAACAAAGGAGCACTCCCAAAGCCGACTGTGTACCTAGGTTGGCGGACCACCACAATAAGCGTCTGTACCTGCGTGGCATGAAGCGCAGCCCCCTAAAAAAGGGGGTCAGTACAGAATATGTACTGAGTAAGTAAAGCATGGAATACAGAAAATAGAAACACGACCCGAACAACGGTACCAAAACAAGTACGCTATCCAAAATACCAAAGCGCTTACCTTCCACACACAAGTCATCTATATACTCATATGTCGATGTCGGAGGCCAGAAGAAATACAATAAATACGTGAATCATCCTGTGTACCAAAAGCTTACCTACCAAACTTAGGGTGTGCATGACAGTATTGTATATTTTATATGTATATGTCAAATAGCATGCCCCGGCCCTTTGTGAGGGACGCGGTATATGGAATCATATATATTAACATCATATCTCAAATATTCATGTATCGTGCCCCGGCCCTTGATAAGGGACGCGGTGAAACATATATCAAATATGCCAATGTCATGTAACACATATGCAAGTAACGTACCCCGGCCCTCAGCGAGGGGCGCGGTGAATCATATTTCATGTATGTCAATGTCATGTATCATGCATGCATGTAACGTGCCGCGGCCCTCTTTTGCGGGACGCGGTGAATGTGCCATCCTGGCCACCAGCCCGTCATCATATCATAATGTCATCATATCATACGTAACATGCCCCGGCCAGCAAGTGAGAGGGACGCGGTGAATAATGCAGAGAAATACGCACGAGAACATGTCCTGGCCCGGGCTCAGTGAAATCCAAATCAACGCTTGCGCGAACAGAGTAGTGCGAAACCACGTGCACACAATCAAGACCCGAGATACAAACATAATTATATGCAAACACAATATCGATGTCTGGAGGTCCAGAAACAAGTTTCGGGTCGATCGGAACTAGTATACAAAAGATACGAGCGTTCGAAGTACGGAACGCTCCATAAATGTTTCGGAAGTCAATTTTCACAAAACCGAAGTATTAGTCATATCAGCTATCCTTCGGATGATGTATATAGCAAATTAAGTACAACTTAGATTCATACGCACACATACCACCACATATCAAGGTATTAGTTATGTCACTTGTTTTCTTTATTAACAACTAAGGAATATATCAAATAAGTCTTTAGGTATCGTGCCAACTTCATGTGTATGAAATCAAATAAACTTTCGAAATCATGTGTACGTATCGTAATATGTCAAGCTTCGGTGAAACCATCATTCGTGTTATCATTCTTCCAAAATTTACTTTAAAACATGCTTCACGAAAGTTGGGGACAATATGACTCATAACATTCTTTCCGACACAAATTCTTTATACTTATTTCGTTACTCGACCATGTCGTGAAATGGGTCATGTCAGGTATACTTCTATCATTTAGTAATCGGAACGATAGCCAAGTGTTTCCCTTAATTATAGTACGGAATTCAGCCAAATAGAACAATAGGGGAAGATTCGGGAGTAGTGGGTCCACCTCGGATCAAGTCGAGGCGACGGACATGAATCATGGACATTAAGGGCTATAGAGTCATCCAAGGAAGTTTCGAGTCGACTTGATCACATTTACAAAAGTTTCGGACGTTTGATTTCCTTCCGACCAAAACGTGAGATTTATAGTTCAATTAGATTGAATGAATAGTGCTCAAATTCAATTTCGGATTTCTATGAACAGAATTGCCCCCGAGGCTCAAGTATCGACCTAGACTTCCTAGGACATGCCAAAAGAAGAAATAGGGTAGCCTTACACACCTTTCTCGCGACTTATGCTCGCGCAAAATCAAATCCCGTTTCGCTCAAAATCTACAAATGGTCAAAGTTACCAATTAGGAATTGCAAGACTTTTAAGAATTCATTTAACTTCATATTTGTCTACCGAAATTTTGGCAGCACTTCCCCTATATATATATAACACCCCCGAGGCTTAGCTCGGCTCACAACATCAACAACAACAAGCCAACAATACCAAACGACGTCGAGTTCACAACGAAATAGGTTCTAACATCAATGATCTTCTTTCTACATAAGATGACAACTTTCATACAAACTTTACAATGTCAAACTAACATCAACATTATCATATTCATTTACCCATTCAAGATTAATCAAACACATCCCCACAATGTTCCAAACAATATAAATGAGTTCGAATGATTTGTCGCTTTCCATATTCCATCTGAAGCGTCTACGACCACGACGAACATACTAACTCACATCGTTTCCTTCCAAATTCACTAACAACAACATCAATTTACATCCTATGATCTTACTTTCACAATTATATAAAAACTATATAAAATCGCATAATTTCCCATAATGACATACAACCAATTTCAATGCCAATTCAACTCGTTAAATTTTCATTTACGTCATACATACCACAACGACGCAACTACTCAACTAAATGAACTTCATTTCGCCTCCCCTTCACTATCCATGGCTCACGGCCAAACCCACATGCACACACCACACGACCATATCCAATACACAACATTCCCGTAGTTTTCATTCCATTCTACACTCTACCACATACATAAACCATTTATAACATGTAAAAGAATGAAAATTCTTACCTTTTCCTTGAAATCCTGACTCGACGCAAACGTCGCTCTCTCGCTAAACTAATTATACCGCGTTGAAGAGCGCCTTGAACTTATCAATAATTCAAGAAAGACAAGATTTTTGGATTGGAAACAAAGGCTTGAATTTATTTTTTTTTCTTTAGCTAGGTTCGGCCGAGAGGCCCCTTTAGCTCCTCAATGTGATTTTGTTCTCTTTCTTGAACATTCCAATGGCTATACATGAATATATAATATTGTTCCCTTAATATATGTCACATGATCATCACATGACCATTTAATCCATGGACTTGGGCTACTATATATTGGACCATGGCCGGCCACTTTTGTGGTTTGGGCCCCAATTTTCTCTAATTTTTCTTGGGCCCAATTCGTTAGAAATCTCGTTTTGTAATTCCCGAAACAAATTTTCAAAATTCCAAATTTGCCCTTGGGCTTCTTCAACACCTCCACAATGACATCTTCCATAGACAACACACATATATATTAATTCACATCAACATATAACCGTATTCCTTACAAATCAAAATTGTTTCGAATTTTGCCGAATACACGAAAGTACGGGATATAACATTCTCCCCCCCTTAAGAACATTCGTCCTCGAATGTTCAATTAACCTTGGGGGGGGGGGGGGGGGGTCATATAATACTTCGGGGAGGTTTCTTTCCTCCTTTCATAACTTTTCAAACATTATAATTGCTATTCCCTGTCTTCCATTTACTTACTTTACCTTTTCCTTTCCAAATATCGTTGTATCGGAATCTTCTACCCTTATTGTAGTCAAATTAGTATCAGTTCATTTCATATTATCTATACCCTATCCTTTACTTGTCTCTTAACTTTCGTTCGGCTAATATATTTCATATGTCTTTACACTGGCTGCTGGGCCCCACCACCGACCGGTACGGCCATAGACGGAACGTTATACGCATACTTATACATTTATTACCGTTTACTCACAAAATGCTTCCAAACGTTTACTCAAACTTACCCTAATTCCAGAACTGTACTGTGTTTCCTTCTTCTTCACCGACCGAGTCTGCTTTGGTCTACCCGATCTATCTAGGGTTTCTAACCATTTGGTTCATTCTTATTTCCTTTACGTTACCCCTGGTTTCACATCTGACTTTTATATTTACATTTACGAGAAATTTGGTGTACTTCCCAGGGGGTCACCCATCCAAAAATTGCTCCGCCCCTGGCACGCTTAACCCCGGAACTTCCGTGCATTTTGATGCATTAGCGCTGGTATAATCGCGTCGACTACCTCACACGACCTTTGTCACGCACTTTAAGGCAGGTCGGTATCTTAAACTTTCCGGAAGGTTCTCGTAGCGGGTCCCACTCCGATCTGGAGAGGATCGTTTATTATTATGAAACTACCGGGTTAGCCCTTTTTTTTCTTTTTTTTTTTTGAACAAGCACTTTCATCTGTACATATGACTACCACAGACGGTTTTATCGATTCGGGTCCTATCTCAGTTTTACTAGCAATCGGGGGGGGGGGGGGATACATATATCAGTAAATATTCATTTCAGAAGGAAATTAATAATATACCTGTAACTTCATCTGGTGGGGCCCCCTGATACTGTTGGCTGGTCAATGCATACAAGCGGTTAGAAGGACCGCTGGAACTGGAACCTCTGCCACGACCTCTGCCGCGGCCCGCTGGTATCGGCATACCCTGCCCCGTGGGGCGCATAGCTACAGAAGGGAGAGACGAGCCAGCAACTGAACCAACGGGCTGGGCTGAACCACCTCTGAATGGGCACTCCCTCATAACATGGCCTTGACGGCCGCAAGTAAAACAAGCACCGGTGGCGCGACGGCACTCTCCCAAATGGCGCCTACCGCACTGGGGACACTGAGGCATAAGTGGCCTCGTCTGACTGAATCCGCTACTTACCTGCGAATCGGGAGCCCTAGAGCTCTGGCCAGCTCCTGAAGATCTGACACTATCAAATCTCCCACCAGTAGGCCGTGGGGGCGCACTTTGCGCTTGCTGAGAAGACTGTCTGACATACTGTTGAGGTTGTCCGCCTCGAAACTCCCCAGAGTATCCCATGTACCTGGCCCTCTTGGGCGGCGTCCTATCTCGATCCCTACTAGGATAATTAGCCATGTGTCGGTCCTCCATACCCTGAGCATAGGCCTGTAGCCGGGCGATATCCATGTCTGTCTGCAATGCCACCACTATGCAGCCATCAATCAAATAGCGGTCTAACCCCATCACGTACCGGTGCATCCGGTCAGTCATATCTGCTACTATAGCAGGTGCATACCGGGCCAGAGAATCAAACTCCAAATTATACTCACGAACACTCCGACCCCTCTGCTGCAGATGCAAAAATTGATCAACCCGCGCCCGCCGTAACTCCGGTGCCAAAAAGTGGCGGGTGAAAGCAGCCACGAACTCGTCCCATGTAGCTGGGGAAGCACGCTCACCCCTGGATAGCTCCCAGGACTCATACCAGTGAGCGGCAACATCCCGTAGCCTATGCGAAGCCAACTCAACAGACTCAGTCTCTGAAGCCCTGACCAAATCTAGTGATAGTCGCATCCCCCGAATAAAGTCATGGGGGTCCTCGTAGGGCTTAGACCCGAAAAACTCTGGGGGGCCATATAATAGGAACTCTCGAACCCTCAGGCTGTCACGCCTGTCATCATCATCCTCATCTCTCCGCCCGCGTCTGCGAGCCTGCCCCGCTACCAGTGTGGTCAATAACTGCACGGCCTCCCTCAGCGTCCTGTCCTCCGCCCCTGGCTGAGGAGTTGGAGGCTCGGGTGCGGGTACTCGGGCCCCTGGAGCTGCTGATGGACCTGCTCCAGGCTCCGCCGGTGGTGTAGCAGATCCCTCTGAGTGGGGTACGACCTCGGGCAAATCTTGAACACGAGCCCGGGTAACTCGCTGCACCTGACTGGTCTCTCCGACCATCACCTTACCCTTCTGGGCAGCCGTAGCCTTCTTCGGAGGCATCACTGAAAAACACAACAACCGATCAAAACAGAATCTCCCTAATAGCACAGCTCTATGGCACGATCTAAGATCCAAAGAAAGGTAACACTCTAAATGTCCTGTAGCCTCCCGTTTATAGATGTGGTGCACAACACACCGATAAACAAGACTCTACTAGACACGGCCTGTAGACATTCCGAGGACAAACCGCTCTGATACCACTTCTGTCACGGCCCAACCCCGTAGGCCGTGACTAGTGCCCGACCTGGGCACCCAAACACATTTATCAAATGCTATCTCTAAAGTTTCTTTCAAACTCATTCAAGTATATAACAGAAGCCGACAAGGCTATATTCCAAATTTAGGTGATTTCCAGAAAAATTTCGGCAGAGTTTCATTTGTTTTACAGACTATCCAAAATAACCCTGCACACAGAAAATACCAACAAAGGCCACACCGGCCAACAAGGCAACATGTAAACATATGCGGACCGGCCGCCGCGGCGAATGGGATCGCCCAAACACAACATATACACACATCCGTACAGAAAGACCCCAACCCACAAACATGTCTACAGGCCTCTAATACAGACAACAGAATCATATGGCGAGACAGGGCCCCGCCGTACCCCAGAATAGTCATAAACACAACAATATGTACAACTGAATGATCTGTACCAAAAGGTGGGCTCCGAAACAAAGGAGCACTCCCAAAGCCGACTGTGTACCTAGGCTGGCGGACCACCACAATAAGCGTCTGTACCTGCGTGGCATGAAGCGCAGCCCCCGAAAAAAGGGGGTCAGTACGGAATATGTACTGAGTTAGTAAAGCATGGAATACAAAAAATAGAAACACGACCCGAACAACGGTACCAAAATAAGTACGCTATCCAAAATACCAGAGCGCTTACCTTCCACACACAAGTCATCTATATACTCATATGTCGATGTCGGAGGCCAGAAGAAATACAATAAATACGTGAATCATCCTGTGTACCAAAAGCTTACCTACCAAACTTAGGGTGTGCATGACAGGATCGTATATTTTATATGTTTATGTCAAATAGCATGCCCCGGCCCTTTGTGAGGGACGCGGTATATGGAATCATATATATCAACATCATATCTCGAATATTCATGTATCGTGCCCCGGCCCTTGATAAGGGACGCGGTGAAACATATATCAAATATGCCAATGTCATGTAACACATATGCAAGTAACGTACCCCGGCCCTCAGCGAGGGGCGCGGTGAATCATATTTCATGTATGTCAATGTCATGTATCATGCATGCATGTAACGTGCCCCGACCCTCTTTTGCGGGACGCGGTGAATGTGCCATCCTGGCCACCACCCCGTCATCATATCATAATGTCATCATATCATACGTAACATGCCCCGGCCCGCAAGTGAGAGGGACGCGGTGAATAATGCAGAGAAATACGCACGAGAACATGTCCTGGCCCGGGCTCAGTGAAATCCAAATCAACGCTTGCGCGAACAGAGTAGTGCGAAACCACGTGCACACAATCAAGACCCGAGATACAAACATAATTATATGCAAACACAATATCAATGTCTGGAGGTCCAGAAACAAGTTTCGGGTCGATCGGAACTAGTATACAAAAGATACGAGCGTTCGAAGTACGGAACGCTCCATAAATGTTTCGGAAGTCAATTTTCACAAAACCGAAGTATTAGTTATATCAGCTATCCTTCGGATGACGTATATAGCAAATTAAGTACAACTTAGATTCATACGCACACACACCACCACATATCAAGGTATTAATTATATCACTTGTTTTCTTTATTAACAACTAAGGAATATATCAAATAAGTCTTTAGGTATCGTGCCAACTTCATGTGTATGAAATCAAATAAACTTTCGAAATCATGTGTACGTATCGTAATATGTCAAGCTTCGGTGAAACCATCATTCGTGTTATCATTCTTCCAAAATTTTCTTTAAAACATGCTTCACGAAAGTTGGGGACAATATGACTCATAACATTCTTTCCGACACAAATTCTTTATACTTATTTCGTTACTCGACCATGTCGTGAAATGGGTCATGTCAGGTATACTTCTATCATTTAGTAATCGGAACGATAGCCAAGAGTTTCCCTTAATTATAGTACGGAATTCAGCCAAATAGAACAATAGGGGAAGATTCGGGAGTAGTGGGTCCACCTCGGATCAAGTCGAGGCGACGGACATGAATCATGGACATTAAGGGCTATAGAGTCATCCAAGGAAGTTTCGTGTCGACTTGATCACATTTACAAAAGTTTCGGACGTTTGATTTCCTTCCGACCAAAACGTGAGATTTATCGTTCAATTAGATTGAATGAATAGTGCTCAAATTCAATTTCGGATTTCTATGAACAGAATTGCCCCCGAGGCTCAAGTATCGACCTAGACTTCCTAGGACATGCCAAAAGAAGAAATAGGGTAGCCTTACATACCTTTCTCGCGGCTTATGCTCGCGCAAAATCAAATCCCGTTTCGCTCAAAATCTACAAATGGTCAAAGTTACCAATTAGGAATTGCAAGACTTTTAAGAATTCATTTAACTTCATATTTGTCAACCGGAATTTCGGCAGCACTTCCCCTATATATATAACACCCCCGAGGATTAGCTCGGCTAACAACATCAACAACAACAAGCCAACAATACCAAACGACGTCGAGTTCACAACGATATAGGTTCTAACATCAATGATCTTCTTTCTACATAAGATGACAACTTTCATACAAACTTTACAATGTCAAACTAACATCAACATTATCATATTCATTTAACCATTCAAGATTAATCAAACACATCCCCACAATGTTCCAAACAATATAAATGAGTTCGAATGATTTGTCGCTTTCCATATTCCATCCGAAGCGTCTACGACCACGACGAACATACTAACTCAGATCGTTTCCTTCCAAATTCACTAACAACAACATCAATTTACATCCTATGATCTTACTTTCACAATTATATAAAAACTATATAAAATCGCATAATTTCCCATAATGACATACAACCAATTTCAATGCCAATTCAACTCGTTAAATTTTCATTTACGTCATACATACCACAACGACGCAACTACTCAACTAAATGAACTTCATTTCGCCTCCCCTTCACTATCCATGGCTCACGGCCAAACACACATGCACACACCACACGACCATATCCAATACACAACATTCCCGTAGTTTTCATTCCATTCTACACTCTACCACATACATAAACCATTTATAACATGTAAAAGAATGAAAATTCTTACCTTTTCCTTGAAATCCCGACTCGACGCAAACGTCGCTCTCTCGCTAAACTAATTATACCGCGTTGAAGAGCGCCTTGAACTTATCAATAATTCAAGAAAGACAAGATTTTTGGATTGGAAACAAAGGCTTGAATTTTTTTATTTTTTTTTTCTTTAGCTAGGTTCGGCCGAGAGGCCCCTTTAGCTCCTCAATGTGATTTTGTTCTCTTTCTTGAACATTCCAATGGCTATACATGAATATATAATATTGTTCCCTTAATATATGTCACATGATCATCACATGACCATTTAATCCATGGACTTGGGCCACTATATATTGGACCATGGCCAGCCACTTTTGTGGTTTGGGCCCCAATTTTCTCTAATTTTTCTTGGGCCCAATTCGTTAGAAATCTCGTTTTGTAATTCCCGAACCAAATTTTCAAAATTTCAAATTTGCCCTTGGGCTTCTTCAACACCTCCACAATGACATCTTCCATAGACAACACACATATATATTAATTCACATCAACATATAACCGTATTCCTTACAAATCAAAGTTGTTTCGAATTTTCCCGAATACACGAAAGTACGGGATATAACATTCTCCCCCCCTTAAGAACATTCGTCCTCGAATGTTCAATTAACCTTAGGGGGGGGGGGGTCGTATAATACTTCGGGGAGGTTTCTTTCCTCCTTTCATAACTTTTCAAACATTATAATTGCTATTCCCTGTCTTCCATTTACTTACTTTTCCTTTTCCTTTCCAAATATCGTTGTATCGGAATCTTCTACCCTTATTGTAGTGAAATTAGTATCAGTTCATTTCATATTATCTATACCCTATCCTTTACTTGTCTCTTAACTTTCGTTCGGCTAATATATTTCATATATCTTTACACTGGCTGCTGGGCCCCACCACCGACCGGTACGGCCATAGACGGAACGTTATACGCATACTTATACATTTATTACCGTTTACTCACAAAACACTTCCAAACGTTTACTCAAACTTACCCTAATTCCAGAACTGTACTGTGTTTCCTTCTTCTTCACCGACCGAGTCTGCTTTGGTCTACCCGATCTATCTAGGGTTTCTATCCATTTGGTTCATTCTTATTTCCTTTAGGTTACCCCTGGTTTCACATCTGCCTTTTATATTTACATTTACGAGAAATTTGGTATACTTCCCAGGAGGTCACCCATCCCAAAATTGCTCCGCCCCTGGCACGCTTAACCCCGGAACTTCCGTGCATTTTGATGCATTAGCGCTGGTATAATCGCGTCGACTACCTCACACGACCTTTGTCACGCACTTTAAGGCAGGTCGGTATCTTACACTTTCCGGAAGGTTCTCGTAGCGGGTCCCACTCCGATCTGGAGAGGATCGTTTATTATTATGAAACTACCGGGTTAGCCCTTTTTTTTCTTTTTTTTTTTTTGAACAAGCACTTTCATCTGTACATATGACTACCACAGACGGTTTTATCGATTCGGGTCCTATCTCAGTTTTACTAGCAATCGGGGGGGGGGGGGGGGATACATATATCAGTAAATATTCATTTCAGAAGGAAATTAATAATATACCTGTAACTTCATCTGGTGGCGCCCCCTGATACTGTTGGCTGGTCAATGGATACAAGCGGTTAGAAGGACCGCTGGAACTGGAACCTCTGCCACGACCTCTGCCGCGGCCCGCTGGTATCGGCATACCCTGCCCCGTGGGGCGCATAGCTACAGAAGGGCGAGACGAGCCAGCAACTGAACCAACGGGCTGGGCTGAACCACCTCTGAATGGGCACTCCCTCATAACATGGCCTTGACGGCCGCAAGTAAAACAGGCACCGGTGGCGCGACGGCACTCTCCCAAATGGCGCCTACCGCACTGGGGACACTGAGGCATAAGTGGCCTCGTCTGACTGAATCCGCTACTTACCTGCGAATCGGGAGCCCTAGAGCTCTGGCCAGCTCCTGAAGATCTGACACTATCAAATCTCCCACCAGTAGGCCGTGGGGGCGCACTTTGCGCTTGCTGAGAAGACTGTCTGACATACTGTTGAGGTTGTCCGCCTCGAAACTCCCCAGAGTATCCCATGTACCTGGCCCTCTTGGGCGGCGTCCTATCTCGATCCATACTAGGATAATTAGCCATGTGTCGGTCCTCCATACCCTGAGCATAGGCCTGTAGCCGGGCGATATCCATGTCTGTCTGCAATGCCACCGCCATGCAGCCATCAATAAAATAGCGGTCTAACCCCATCACGTACCGGTGCATCCGGTCAGTCATATCTGCTACTATAGCAGGTGCATACCGGGCCAGAGAATCAAACTCCAAATTATACTCACGAACACTCCGACCCCTCTGCTGCAGATGCAAAAATTGATCAACCCGCGCCCGCCGTAACTCAGGTGCCAAAAAGTGGCGGGTGAAAGCAGCCACGAACTCGTCCCATGTAGCTGGGGAAGCACGCTCACCCCTGGATAGCTCCCAGGACTCATACCAGTGAGCGGCAACATCCCGTAGCCTATGCGAAGCCAACTCAACAGACTCAGTCTCTGAAGCCGTGACCAAATCTAGTGATCGTCGCATCCCCCGAATAAAGTCATGGGGGTCCTCTTCGGGCTTTGACCCGAAAAACTCTGGGGGGCCACATAATAGGAACTCTCGAACCCTCAGGCTGTCACGCCTGTCATCATCATCCTCATCTCTCCGCCCGCGTCTGCGAGCCTGCCCCGCTACCAGTGTGGTCAATAACTGCACGGCCTCCCTCAGCGTCCTGTCCTCCGCCCCTGGCTGAGGAGCTGGAGGCTCGGGTGCGGGTACTCGGGCCCCTGGAGCTGCTGATGGACCTGCTCCAGGCTCCGCCGGTGGTGTAGCAGATCCCTCTGAGTGGGGTACGACCTCGGGCAAATCTTGAACACGAGCCCGGGTAACTCGCTGCACCTGACTGGTCTCTCCGACCATCACCTTACCCTTCTGGGCAGCCGTAGCCTTCTTCAGAGGCATCACTGAAAAACACAACAACTGATCAGAACAGAATCACCCTAATAGCACAGCTCTATGGCACGATCTAAGATCCAAAGAAAGGTAACACTCTAAATGTCCTGTAGCCTCCCGTTTATAGATGTGGTGCACAACACACCGATAAACAAGACTCTACTAGACACGGCCTGTAGACATTCCGAGGACAAACCGCTCTGATACCACTTCTGTCACGGCCCAACCCCGTAGGCCGTGACTAGTGCCCGACCTGGGCACCCAAACACATTTATCAAATGCTATCTCTAAAGTTTCTTTCAAACTCATTCAAGTATATAGCAGAAGCCGACAAGGCTATATTCCAAATGTAGGTGATTTCCAGAAAAATTTCGGCAGAGTTTCCTTTGTTTTACAGACTATCCAAAATAACCCTGCACACAGAAAATACCAACAAAGGCCACACCGGCCAACAAGGCAACATGTAAACATATGCGAACCGGCCGCCGCGGCGAATGGGATCGCCCAAACACAACATATACACACATCCGTACAGAAAGACCCCAACCCACAAACATGTCTACAGGCCTCTAATACAGACAACAGAATCATATGGCGAGACAGGGCCCCGCCGTACCCCAGAATAGTCATAAACAAAACAATATGTACAACTGAAGGATCTGTACCAAAAGGTGGGCTCCGGAACAAATGAGCACTCCCAAAGCCGACTGTGTACCTAGGCTGGCGGACCACCACAATAAGCGTCTGTACCTGCGTGGCATGAAGCGCAGCCCCCGAAAAAAGGGGGTCAGTACGGAATATGTACTGTGTAAGTAAAGCATGGAATACAGAAAATAGAAACACGAGCCGAACAACGGTACCAAAACAAGTACGCTATCCAAAATACCAGAGCGCTTACCTTCCACACACAAGTCATCTATATACTCATATGTCGATGTCGGAGGCCAGAAGAAATACAATAAATACGTGAATCATCCTGTGTACCAAAAGCTTACCTACCAAACTTAGGGTGTGCATGACAGGATCGTATATTTTATATGTTTATGTCAAATAGCATGCCCCGGCCCTTTGTGAGGGACGCGGTATATGGAATCATATATATCAACATCATATCTCAAATATTCATGTATCGTGCCCCGGCCCTTGATAAGGGACGCGGTGAAACATATATCAAATATGCCAATGTCATGTAACACATATGCAAGTAACGTACCCCGGCCCTCAGCGAGGGGCGCGGTGAATCATATTTCATGTATGTCAATGTCATGTATCATGCATGCATGTAACGTGCCCCGGCCCTCTTTTGCGAGACGCGGTGAATGTACCATCCTGGCCACCACCCCGTCATCATATCATAATGTCATCATATCATACGTAACATGCCCCGGCGCGCAAGTGAGAGGGACGCGGAGAATAATGCAGAGAAATACGCACGAGAACATGTCCTGGCCCGGGCTCAGTGAAATCCAAATCAACGCTTGCGCGAACAGAGTAGTGCGAAACCACGTGCACACAATCAAGACCCGAGATACAAACATAATTATATGCAAACACAATATCGATGTCTGGAGGTCCAGAAACAAGTTTCGGGTCGATCGGAACTAGTATACAAAAGATATGAGCGTTCGAAGTACGGAACGCTCCATAAATGTTTCGGAGGTCAATTTTCACACAACCGAAGTATTAGTCATATCAGCTATCCTTCGGATGACGTATATAGCAAATTAAGTACAACTTAGATTCATACGCACACACACCACCACATATCAAGGTATTAATTATATCACTTGTTTTCTTTATTAACAACTAAGGAATATATCAAATAAGTCTTTAGGTATCGTGCCAACTTCATGTGTATGAAATCAAATAAACTTTCGAAATCATGTGTACGTATCGTAATATGTCAAGCTTCGGTGAAACCACCATTCGTGTTATCATTCTTCCAAAATTTTCTTTAAAACATGCTTCACGAAAGTTGGGGACAATATGACTCATAACATTCTTTCCGACACAAATTCTTTATACTTATTTCGTTACTCGACCATGTCGTGAAATGGGTCATGTCAGGTATACTTCTATCATTTAGTATTCGGAACGATAGCCAAGAGTTTCCCTTAATTATAGTACGTAATTCAGCCAAATAGAACAATAGGGGAAGATTCGGGAGTAGTGGGTCCACCTCGGATCAAGTCGAGGCGACGGACATGAATCATGGACATTAAGGGCTATAGAGTCATCCAAGGAAGTTTCGAGTCGACTTGATCACATTTACAAAAGTTTCGGACGTTTGATTTCCTTCTGACCAAAACGTGAGATTTATAGTTCAATTAGATTGAATGAATAGTGCTCAAATTCAATTTCGGATTTCTATGAACAGAATTGCCCCCGAGGCTCAAGTATCGACCTAGACTTCCTAGGACATGCCAAAAGAAGAAATAGGGCAGCCTTACATACCTTTCTCGCGGCTTATGCTCGCGCAAAATCAAATCCCGTTTCGCTCAAAATCTACAAATGGTCAAAGTTACCAATTAGGAATTGCAAGACTTTTAAGAATTCATTTAACTTCATATTTGTCTACCGAAATTTCGGCAGCACTTCCCCTATATATATAACACCCCCGAGGCTTAGCTCGGCTCACAACATCAACAACAACAAGCCAACAATACCAAACGACGTCGAGTTCACAACGAAATAGGTTCTAACATCAATGATCTTCTTTCTACATAAGATGACAACTTTCATACAAACTTTACAATGTCAAACTAACATCAACATTATCATTTTCATTTACCGATTCATGATTAATCAAACACATCCCCACAATGTTCCAAACAATATAAATGAGTTCGAATGATTTGTCGCTTTCCATATTCCATCTGAAGCGTCTACGACCACGACGAACATACTAACTCACATCGTTTCCTTCCAAATTCACTAACAACAACATCAATTTACATCCTATGATCTTACTTTCACAATTATATAAAAACTATATAAAATCGCATAATTTCCCATAATGACATACAACCAATTTCAATGCCAATTCAACTCGTTAAATTTTCATTTACGTCATACATACCACAACGACGCAACTACTCAACTAAATGAACTTCATTTCGCCTCCCCTTCACTATCCATGGCTCACGGCCAAACACACATGCACACACCACACGACCATATCCAATACACAACATTCCCGTAGTTTTCATTCCATTCTACACTCTACCACATACATAAACCATTTATAACATGTAAATGAATGAAAATTCTTACCTTTTCCTTGAAATCCCGACTCGACGCAAACGTCGCTCTCTCGCTAAACTAATTATACCGCGTTGAAGAGCGCCTTGAACTTATCAATAATTCAAGAAAGACAAGATTTTTGGATTGGAAACAAAGGCTTGAATTTTTTTATTTTTTTTTCTTTAGCTAGGTTCGGCCGAGAGGCCCCTTTAGCTCCTCAATGTGATTTTGTTCTCTTTCTTGAACATTCCAATGGCTATACATGAATATATAATATTGTTCCCTTAATATATGTCACATGATCATCACATGACCATTTAATCCATGGACTTGGGCCACTATTTATTGGACCATGGCCGGCCACTTTTGTGGTTTGGGCCCCAATTTTCTCTAATTTTTCTTGGGCCCAATTCGTTAAAAATCTCGTTTTGTAATTCCCGAAACAAATTTTCAAAATTCCAAATTTGCCCTTGGGCTTCTTCAACACCTCCACAATGGCATCTTCCATAGACAACACACATATATATTAATTCACATCAACATATAACCGTATTCCTTACAAATCAAAGTTGTTTCGAATTTTCCCGAATACACGAAAGTACGGGATATAACATTCTCCCCCCCTTAAGAACATTCGTCCTCGAATGTTCAATTAACCTTAGGGGGGGGTCGTATAATACTTCGGGGAGGTTTCTTTCCTCCTTTCATAACTTTTCAAACATTATAATTGCTATTCCTTGTCTTCCATTTACTTACTTTTCCTTTTCCTTTCCAAATATCGTTGTATCGAAATCTTCTACCCTTATTGTAGTGAATAATATCAGTTCATTTCATATTATCTATACCCTATCCTTTACTTGTCTCTTAACTTTCGTTCGGCTAATATATTTCGTATGTCTTTACACTGGCTGCTGGGCCCCACCACCGACCGGTATGGCCATAGACGGAACGTTATACGCATACTTATACATTTATTACCGTTTACTCACAAAACGCTTCCAAACGTTTACTCAAACTTACCCTAATTCCAGAACTGTACTGTGTTTCCTTCTTCTTCACCGACCGAGTCTGCTTTGGTCTACCCGATCTATCTAGGGTTTCTAACCATTTGGTTCATTCTTATTTCCTTTAGGTTACCCCTGGTTTCACATCTGCCTTTTATATTTACATTTACGAGAAATTTGGTGTACTTCCCAGGGGGTCACCCATCCCAAAATTGCTCCGCCCCTGGCTCGCTTAACCCCGGAACTTCCGTGCATTTTGATGCATTAGCGCTGGTATAATCGCGTCGACTACCTCACACGACCTTTGTCACACACTTTAAGGCAGGTCGGTATCTTACACTTTCCGGAAGGTTCTCGTAGCGGGTCCCACTCCGATCTGGAGAGGATCGTTTATTATTATGAAACTATCGGGTTTGCCCTTTTTTTTCTTTTTTTTTTTTTTTTTGAACAAGCACTTTCATCTGTACATATGACTACCACAGACGGTTTTATCGATTCGGGTCCTATCTCAGTTTTACTAGCAATCGGGGGGGGGGGGGGGGGATACATATATCAGTAAATATTCATTTCAGAAGGAAATTAATAATATACATGTAACTTCATCTGGTGGCGCCCCCTGATACTGTTGGCTGGTCAATGCATACAAGCGGTTAGAAGGACCGCTGGAACTGGAAGCTCTGCCACGATCTCTGCCGCGGCCCGCTGGTATTGGCATACCCTTCCCCGTGGGGCGCATAGCTACAGAAGGGAGAGACGAGCCAGCAACTGAACCAACGGGCTGGGCTGAACCACCTGAACCACCTCTGAATGGGCACTCCCTCATAACATGGCCTTGACGGCCGCAAGTAAAACAAGCACCGGTGGCGCGACGGCACTCTCCCAAATGGCGCCTACCGCACTGGGGACACTGATGCATAAGTGGCCTCGTCTGACTGAATCCGCTACTTACCTGCGAATCGGGAGCCCTAGAGCTCCCACCAGTAGGCCGTGGGGGCGCACTTTGCGCTTGCTGAGAAGACTGTCTGACATACTGTTGAGGCTGTCCGCCTCGAAACTCCCCAGAGTATCCCATGTACCTGGCCCTCTTGGGCGGCCTCCTATCTCGATCCCTACTAGGATAATTAGCCATGTGTCGGTCCTCCATACCCTGAGCATAGGCCTGTAGCCGGGCTATATCCATGTTTGTCTGCAATGCCACCGCCATGCAGCCATCAATCAAATAGCGGTCTAACCCCATCACGTACCGGTGCATCCGGTCAGTCATATCTGCTACTATAGCAGGTGCATACCGGGCAAGAGAATCAAACTCCAAATTATACTCACGAACACTCCGACCCCTCTGCTGCAGATGCAAAAATTGATCAACCCGCGCCCGCCGTAACTCCGGTGGCAAAAAGTGGCGGGTGAAAGCAGCCACGAACTCGTCCCATGTAGCTGGGGAAGCACGCTCACCCCTGGATAGCTCCCAGGACTCATACCAGTGAGCGGCAACATCCCGTAGCCTATGCGAAGCCAACTCAACAGACTCAGTCTGTGAAGCCCTGACCAAATCTAGTGATCGTCGCATCCCCCGAATAAAGTCATGGGGGTCCTCGTCGGGCTTAGACCCGAAAAACTCTGGGGGGCCACATAATAGGAACTCTCGAACCCTCAGGCTGTCACGCCTGTCATCATCATCCTCATCTCTCCGCCCGCGTCTGCGAGCCTGCCCCGCTACCAGTGTGGTCAATAACTGCACGGCCTCCCTCAGCGTCCTGTCCTCCGCCCCTGGCTGAGGAGCTGGAGGCTCGGGTGCGGGTACTCGGGCCCCTGGAGCTGCTGATGGACCTGCTCTAGGCTCCGCCGGTGGTGTAGCAGATCCCTCTGAGTGGGGTACGACCTTGGGCAAATCCTGAACACGAGCCCGGGTAACTCGCTGCACCTGACTGGTCTCTCCGACCATCACCTTACCCTTCTGGGCAGCCGTAGCCTTCTTCGGAGGCATCACTGAAAAACACAACAACCGATCAGAACAGAATCACCCTAATAGCACAGCTCTATGGCACAATCTAAGATCCAAAGAAAGGTAACACTCTAAATGTCCTGTAGCCTCCCGTTTAAAGATGCGGTGCACAACACACCGATAAACAAGACTCTACTAGACACGGCCTGTAGACATTCCGAGGACAAACCGCTCTGATACCACTTCTGTCACGGCCCAACCCCGTAGGCCGTGACTAGTGCCCGACCTGGGCACCCAAACACATTTATCAAATGCTATCTCTAAAGAATCTTTCAAACTCATTCAAGTATATAGCAGAAGCCGACAAGGCTATATTCCAAATTTAGGTGATTTCCAGAAAAATTTCGGCAGAGTTTCCTTTGTTTTACAGACTATCCAAAATAACCCTGCACACAGAAAATACCAACAAAGGCCACACCGGCCAACAAGGCAACATGTAAACATATGCGGACCGGCCGCCGCGGCGAATGGGATCGCCCAAACACAACATATACACACATCCGTACAGAAAGACCCCAACCCACAAACATGTCTACAGGCCTCTAATACAGACAACAGAATCATATGGCGAGACAGGGCCCCGCCGTACCCCAGAATAGTCATAAACACAACAATATGTACAACTGAAGGATCTGTACCAAAAGGTGGGCTCCGGAACAAAGGAGCACTCCCAAAGTCGACTGTGTACCTAGGCTGGCGGACCACCACAATAAGCGGCTGTACCTGCGTGGCATGAAGCGCAGCCCCCGAAAAAAGGGGGTCAATATGGAGTATGTACTGAGGAAGTAAAGCATGGAATACAGAAAATAGAAACACGACCCGAACAACGGTACCAAAACAAGTACACTATCCAAAATACCAGAGCGTTTACCTTCCACACACAAGTCATCTATATGCTCATATGTCGATGTCGGAGGCCAGAAGAAATACAATAAATACGTGAATCATCCTGTGTACCAAAAGCTTACCTACCAAACTTAGGGTGTGCATGACAGGATCGTATATTTTATATGTTTATGTCAAATAGCATGCCCCGGCCCTTTGTGAGGGACGCGGTATATGGAATCATATATATTAACATCATATCTCAAATATTCATGTATCGTGCCCCGGCCCTTGATAAGGGACGCGGTGAAACATATATCAAACATGCCAATGTCATGTAACACATATGCAAGTAACGTACCCCGGCCCTCAGCGAGGGGCGCGGTGAATCATATTTCATGTATGTTAATGTCATGTATCATGCATGCATGTAACGTGCCCCGGCCCTCTCTTGCGGGACGCGGTGAATGTACCATCCTGGCCACCACCCCGTCATCATATCATAATGTCATCATATCATACGTAACATGCCCCGGCCCGCAAGTGAGAGGGACGCGGTGAATAATGCAGAGAAATACGCACGAGAACATGTCCTGGCCCGGGCTCAGTGAAATCCAAATCAACGCTTGCGCGAATAGAGTAGTGCGAAACCACGTGCACACAATCAAGACCCGAGATACAAACATAATTATATGCAAACACAATATCGATGTCTGGAGGTCCAGAAACAAGTTTCGGGTCGATCGGAACTAGTATACAAAAGATACGAGCGTTCGAAGTACGGAACGCTCCATAAATGTTTCAGAAGTCAATTTTCACAAAACCGAAGTATTAGTCATATCAGCTATCCTTCGGATGACGTATATAGCAAATTAAGTGCAACTTAGATTCATACGCACACACACCACCACATATCAAGGTATTAATTATATCACTTGTTTTCTTTATTAACAACTAAGGAATATATCAAATAAGTCTTTAGGTATCGTGCCAACTTCATGTGTATGAAATCAAATAAACTTTCGAAATCATGTGTACGTATCGTAATATGTCAAGCTTCGGTGAAACCATCATTCGTGTTATCATTCTTCCAAAATTTTCTTTAAAACATGCTTCACGAAAGTTGGGGACAATATGACTCATAACATTCTTTCCGACACAAATTCTTTATACTTATTTCGTTACTCGATCATGTCGTGAAATGGGTCATGTCAGGTATACTTCTATCATTTAGTAATCGGAACGATAGCCAAGAGTTTCCCTTAATTATAGTACGGAATTCAGCCAAATAGAACAATAGGGGAAGATTCGGGAGTAGTGGGTCCACCTCGGATCAAGTCGAGGCGACGGACATGAATCATGGACATTAAGGGCTATAGAGTCATCCAAGGAAGTTTCGAGTCGACTTGATCACATTTACAAAAGTTTCGGACGTTTGATTTCCTTCCGACCAAAACGTGAGATTTATAGTTCAATTAGATTGAATGAATAGTGCTCAAATTCAATTTCGGATTTCTATGAACAGAATTGCCCCCGAGGCTCAAGTATCGACCTAGACTTCCTAGGACATGCCAAAAGAAGAAATAGGGTAGCCTTACATACCTTTCTCGCGGCTTATGCTCGCGCAAAATCAAATCCCGTTTCGCTCAAAATCTACAAATGGTCAAAGTTACCAATTAGGAATTGCAAGACTTTTAAGAATTCATTTAACTTCATATTTGTCTACCGAAATTTCGGCAGCACTTCCCCTATATATATAACACCCCCGAGGCTTAGCTCGGCTCACAACATCAACAACAACAAGCCAACAATACCAAACGACGTCGAGTTCACAACGAAATAGGTTCTAACATCAATGATCTTCTTTCTACATAAGATGACAACTTTCATACAAACTTTACAATGTCAAACTAACATCAACATTATCATATTCATTTACCCATTCAAGATTAATCAAACACATCCCCACAATGTTCCAAACAATATAAATGAGTTCGAATGATTTGTCGCTTTCCATATTCCATCCGAAGCGTCTACGACCACGACGAACATACTAACTCACATCGTTTCCTTCCAAATTCACTAACAACAACATCAATTTACATCCTATGATCTTATTTTCACAATTATATAAAAACTATATAAAATCGCATAATTTCCCATAATGACATACAACCAATTTCAATGCCAATTCAACTCGTTAAATTTTCATTTACGTCATACATACCACAACGACGCAACTACTCAACTAAATGAACTTCATTTCGCCTCCCCTTCACTATCCATGGCTCACGGCCAAACACACATGCACACACCACACGACCATATCCAATACACAACATTCCCGTAGTTTTCATTCCATTCAACACTCTACCACATACATAAACCATTTATAACATGTAAAAGAATGAAAATTCTTACCTTTTCCTTGAAATCCCGACTCGACGCAAACGTCGCTCTCTCGCTAAACTAATTATACCGCGTTGAAGAGCGCCTTGAACTTATCAATAATTCAAGAAAGACAAGATTTTTGGATTGGAAACAAAGGCTTGAATTTTTTTATTTTTTTTTCTTTAGCTAGGTTCGGCCGAGAGGCCCCTTTAGCTCCTCAATGTGATTTTGTTCTCTTTCTTGAACATTCCAATGGCTATACATGAATATATAATATTGTTCCCTTAATATATGTCACATGATCATCACATGACCATTTGATCCATGGACTTGGGCCACTATATATTGGACCATGGCCGGCCACTTTTGTGGTTTGGGCCCCAATTTTCTCTAATTTTTCTTGGGCCCAATTCGTTAAAAATCTCGTTTTGTAATTCCCGAAACAAATTTTCAAAATTCCAAATTTTCCCTTGGGCTTCTTCAACACCTCCACAATGGCATCTTCCATAGACAACACACATATATATTAATTCACATCAACATATAACCGTATTCCTTACAAATCAAAGTTGTTTCGAATTTTCCCGAATACACGAAAGTACGGGATATAACAGAAATCAATCTCTCTTTCCGGAGGAAGACCTGGGAGTTCATCTGGAAATACATCCATAAATTCATTCACTACTGGAACAAATTGGAAAGTTGGTGGCTTTGCTTCGGTGTCATGAACTTGGACTAAGTGATAAATATAGCCTTTAGCTATCATCTTTCTTGCCTTAAGGCAGGAAATAAACTTACCCCTTGGAGATGCTGTATTACCCTTCCATTCAAGCACCGGCTCTCCCAGAAATTGAAATCGAACTACTTTCATTCGGCAATTAACATTAGCATAACATGAGGCCAACCAATCCATACCCATAATTACATCGAAATCTAGCATTTGCAACTCAACTAAATCATCTTTAGTCTGGCAGTCACATATCACAATTACACAATTTTAGTATTCTTGTCTAGCTATCACGGGATCACCAACCGTAGTAGATACCTCAAAAGGTTTAATTGGCTCGAATTTCACCCCAATACGACAAGCAATATACGGAGTAATATAAGATAGTGTAGAACCCGGATCTATCAATGCCTATACGTCATGGGAAAATATTGATAATATACCTGTAACCACATCCGGGGAGGACTCAAGATCCTGTCGTCCGGCTAAAGCATAGAAACGGGGCTAGATACCACTTGAACTAGACGCTCCCCCTCTGCCTCTACCTCAGCCTGCTAGAATCTGGGGAGTCTGCCCTACCGGGCGCATAGAAGAAGAACCAACCGCTGATCCTGTGGGCTGAACCCCAACTCTACCACTCATCGACGGGCAATCCCACATCATGTGCCCAACCTGGACATAGGCATAGCAAGCATCTGAACCCCGGCGATACTGACCAGAATGTAACTTACCGCACTGACTACATCGTAGTACTGGTGGTCTCCTATGGCTATAATCACCCCCAAACTGTGAACCTGAGGCTTTCGAACTCTGACCCTGCCCTGAAGGAATAGAGCGGTCAAATCTCCTACCTGCAAATCATGGAGGTGTAGTAGTCGCTGACTGGCCTGAGAGTCTAGGATATGACTGCCTCGATCCCCCTCTATAGTCGCTACCTGCACCATAGACCTGGTCCTCTTCCTTTGCCCTCTATTAATATCGCACTCACCCCTTTGTGGGTGTTGTTGCCCTTCTAAGTTCTAGGTATGGGCCTGAAGGCGGGAAATATCCATCCCATCTTGCAACGAAGCCGTTAAACAGTCTTTAAATAAATGTGACCCTAAGCCAGTCACAAATCTATGCACTCTATATCCCATGTCGGCCACCATAGTAGGAGCATATCTAGCCAATGAATTAAACTGAAGGCTATACTTTTAGGCACTCATATTTCCCTGTTACAAATTTAAGAATCTATCCGCTCTAGCTCGGCAGACCTCGGGTGGCAAATAGTGGCGAATAAAGGCATCTACAAATTCTTGCAAACTGGAGGAGGTGAATTCTCTTTTCGTGAAGATATCCAATTATTATACCATAAGACCGTGACATTCCGGAGTCTATAAGATGCTAACTCTACACATTCAGTTTCGGAGGCATGAATATTTTTTAATGTTCTCAACATTTCATCAATAAAACCCTGCGGGTCTTCATCCGGCTTTGACCCGAAGAACTCCGGAGGATTCAAGCTCATGAAATCACAGGGTCTAGTACTAACTGCCCTGTCACTTGGACCCGAACTCTACCGATCTGCCTGGGCGGCAACTAATGGTGTCAATAAATAGATAACTTTAGTCATTTGGTGACCCGAAGCAGCCAGTGGAGGAACTGTAGGCATAGGAGCTGGAGCTGAAGCCCCTTCTTGTTCTTCTAAATTAGGCGGAGTGGGAAAAGTATTAGATGGAGCCTCATTATGTGATTCACCCTCTTCTATATCCGTTGGCTACTCCCTTTCTACCCGTCTTTCTATCGTAGTCTTGCCCTTCTGGGCGGCTGTAGCTTTTCTCTTTACTGGCATTTCTGAAATCATAACACACTATTAAGGAGGAGAAATTCTTATAACACGACTCTATCGCACGATTTCATAAGAAGAAGAACGGTCATTTTTCCTAAATGCCCTGTAGCCTCCTGTTTATTAGTGTGGCGCGCAACACACCATAAATAAGAGTCTACTAGACACTTGTTATGTCCAGTGTTTTCGTACAATTGGAAATCGTGAAATAATTACGACTTGTGTGTTATAAGGACCTAATTTAAATTTTGTGAATATGACTATGTTGGTTGTGAAATCTTTGATGCTAAGACCTCGGGGAAGGCCGAGGGTAAATTTGGAATTTCGAAAATTAGTTTCGGGAATTACAAAATGGGACTTTTAATGAATTGGGCCAAGGAAATTGAAATAAACATTTGGGCCCAAAGAGGTGGGGTGGCCGGCCACTAAGGCATGGTCCAAGCCCACTTTTAAAACTCATGTGCTATGCACATGACCTCTAGTATGGATATATATCAATGTAACACTTAGAAATTATCAAGAAAATCACAAATCATTCCTTTGAGTCAAAAACCCCATTCGGCCGAACCATAGAAAAAAAGAAAAGAAAATTTTCCTAGCTTGTGTTGTGATCTAAAAACCTTGGGTTCTACATATTTGTGAAGTACTCAAGACGCTCTCCGACGTGGTATAAATAGTTTGGCACGAGGACGACGTTTTCGACAAGTCGGGTTTTCAAGAAAAGGTAAGAATTTTGCCCCTTTTATGTTATAGAATTGATATGAATGTATTAAGAATTGGAAATAGACGAGAATCCCGTAATTTTAACGTAAATAGAAAGTCGTGGGTGTGTGTTTGTAGAGTGTTTGGCCGTGAGCCATAGAGAGAAAAATTGGTGTGAATTGATC
The DNA here is from genome assembly GCF_019175385.1 of Lycium barbarum. NCBI lineage: Eukaryota > Viridiplantae > Streptophyta > Magnoliopsida > Solanales > Solanaceae > Lycium > Lycium barbarum. The sequence goes on along the minus strand of NC_083343.1, from coordinate 63,831,950 downwards.
TTGGCTAAGTTGGTATAATGTGTTGTTGTGATCCTTATATCGTAAATGATTGATTGTTGAATTAAATTGGCGGTGGAAAACGAATTCGGATATTATCGGAAAGTGTATATCCTTTGTATCTTTATGTATATCATTGTATATTTAGGGTGCTAGAGACTTTAGATATGAACTTATAATGATGTTAATGAATTCGGAATGAAACGACGTGAGTTAGAATGTTCGTCGTGCACTTTTGATTGTTTTGAAGAATTATGGAACATAATGGATCTTGGTGTAATTTCGGGTATGGCTTGGATTGTAGTTAGATTGTGATTGTATAAGTTTGAATGTGGAAATGAATCCAATTATGTAGATGTAGAATTGGAGTTTTGAAAGTTTGAATGGAAGTTGCCAATTTAGATAACAAAGTGGAATTTTGAAGCTAGAATGGCTTGATTGTTGTTTGTGTTGTTTGTTGATGTGTGGGCTGTTGTTGTTGTTGTATTTTGAGCCGAGCTAAGTCTCGGGATGTTAGATTTATAGGGGAAGTGCTGCCGAAATTTCTGTAGGCAAAAATTGGAGGTAAAGGCATTTTTAAGCCTAAGAATGTCAATTGGTAACTTTGACCATTTGCAGATTTTTGACGAAACGGGACTGGACTTTTGGAAGGGCTTACGACGTCTGTGAGGTATGTAAAGCTTCCCAATTCTTTATTTGGCATATCTTAGTGTGTTAGTTGAATATGAGACCTTCCGGAGCATTTCTGCTCCTCGAAACCCGATCCACAGGAAAGTTACTATTCATTCAATTCGATTGAAGCCTAAAGGCTCCCTTTTTGGCTAGAATGCCATTATTCGTCCGAAACCTATCGAAATGTGGTCGGGTAACCTAGAAATGATTATGTATGACCCTTGGCATATTACTGCTCATAAAAAAATATGTTCGCCACCTCACTTCGACTCGAGGTGGGTCCGCTACCCCAAATTGCCCGATTTGCCCTTCGGGCCATCTTTGAGAATAGAGTTAAACGTACCACTTCTGATCTTTGGAACATCCTTCCACGGGGTATGTTTGGACTATTCGATGCACTAATCCAGGTTTTGAACTATATGGACCATTTTGGTATCGTTTTGCAAAATGAAACCTGATGTCGACTAAGTATTCGACTATTTTGTAATAGGATATGATTTATGAGTTTACTTTGTTTTGAAACACTATTTTGAAATACGATTTGCATTTGTTTGCTCACGACTCCGCTCGTGCCTTATTATGACTTCGTTCACCGGTTCCCGGGCCGGTTTTGATTCGTGCGCTGTATGATAAATTCGGCCGTATGCTGTGTTACGGTTCCCGAGGCTTCGCCATAGGGCCCGGTTCCGTTTGGAGTTATGCTGTGATATGGCTCGTGATGCGATACGCTCACCGATGATTATGATTATGTTCGGGGATGTACGGAGATTTGAAACCTTCTGGTGTTATGCTGTGTGTGGTGCCAGCGTCGGAGTGGCGACCACGTTCTTAAGCGTTTGCATGATTTTGTTTGCATAAAATACATGTATATGATTTCGATACAGATTTTGACATACCAGTTTGTACCCCACTTTGACATTTGATTTGCTTTCGGTTTTGATCTATAATTCTGTACTCCGTGCTTTACATACTCAGTACATATTTCGTACTGACCCCCTTTCTTCGGGGGCTGCGTTTTATGCCCGCAGGTGCAGATATCGGTGATCCTCCGCAGTAGGCTTCACTTCTTGCTATTCCGGAGTACTCTTATCCGATCCGGAGTCCACTTTTGGTACAGACTCTTTTGTTTTGTATATATTTGGTATGTCTGACTATTTGGGTACGGCGGGGCCCTGTCTCGCCACATGTCTTTGTTTTGAGTTCGTAGAGGCCTGTAGTCATATATGTGGGGCGAGGGTCCTATGTGTTTATTGTCTGATTTTGCTTTCGGGTCTTAAAGCGGTCTGTTTGATATGATGGCCCCAAATGGCCCTTTTGTATATATTTGTATTTTGACCGGCGATGTCTATTCCGCCGCTTTGTTTGAGTTTGATTTGATATGACCGCTTAAGACATATTTTCGATATAAATTATGTTTGATATAACTTCTTGAAAATTCTGAAATAAGTTTGGATTCGGAAATGAATATGCGATTTGGTCTGGGCACCCAGGTAGGGTGCCAGTCGCGGCCCACGGGGCTGGGTCGTGACAACACTGCTCGTAGACACTTCCCAGGACTGAACTGCTCTGATACCACTTTTGTCAAGACCCGACTAGGGGCCATGACAGGTACCTGGGGCTAACCACCGAGCACCATTCATTCTACATTCCTTCATTAATCTCATGCTCATAACCATCTTTATCAGAAACATATCTACCTTTATATACATAAGCCCTTCAGCTATCAAAATGATATACATACAATAATGACATCGTGAGACCATGCTACCCACACATACGTATCTACGAGCCTCTACTAGAGTACTAGATATATGGACGGGACAGGACCCCTCCATGCCCAAGATATGTACACAAAATAGTAAGCAATGGCATCTCCGGAACAATGGAGTGCTCTCAAAGTCTGCTGGTAGCTCCTATGAATCTGGATCACCTCCCTGTCTACCTGTGGGCATGAACACAATGTCCAAAGAAAATGACGTCAGTACGAATATTTTACTGAGTATGTAAGGCATAAACAATAACAATACATCAATGAAATAGGGGAATATCAAATGAAGAACAATCTGTAACTGTCAGTCAGTTTTAATAGAAATAATGCATGCTGACTTACTTCATAAACATCATCGTCATATCATGTATGCATATCTATATAAGCTGCCCAACCATATAGGTATGGGGTGATCATCGTTAGCCTACGTCCAGGCTTCCCGCGTCCGGGGTAACCATCTCATGGCGCCCACTTGTGGTGTCTTCCCATGCCATCTAGACATGGTGTATACGCTGCCTGCCTTAGCGGTGTCTGCCTGGCCGTATAGGCGCGGTGTAATATCATCTTCATGTACATCATAATGCATGTATAGAAACTCAAAGATGACAATACTATATCGAGGTGACATAAGGTCGTGAACCCCCGATTCCATTATGGAGCATTCATAAGCATTCTACCTCACCTTGAAGGAATTAGCATATAAGGTGAGTGTATACAATAACCAACATCAATGGATCATAGCTAGAATCATTAGCTTTAGGATCTTTAGAATTAATTCATCATGATCACTACCTTACTTCATCTCATATCAGGCTCTTCATGGACATTGACTTATGATTTCCGTTATATACATGTATTTAGAGAAGTCATAGAAAGATAGGAAGATTCATGCCATGGAGTCATGCCCTAGAAGGAAAAAACTAGCCTTACATACCTTTTCGTTTAGCTATTCTATCACTTGATAGTTCTCCTTCAATGCTCACTGTTCTACCTTCAAGAGAGTTCGTATTAACATTAGCTAATCGATCACATGAACATGCTCAACTAAGGCTAGAGAAAATTTGGCAGCATTTCATTTGTTTATGCAACTTTCCCCATATCATATATCAACTCCCAAATGTCTATAATACATTTACAATATAATAACCAACAATCTTCATTCATCTACATTATCCACATTTCACAATTTCACTTCAATTCATCCATAATCATGGTCGTAGTACACTAGTACGTTTAGTCACATATAATGCTCATTCCATGTTCTTAATGTCATTTATAACATATTTATAATCACAACATATCAAAAATCATGATTCATTCTAAGCTACCACTCAAAGATGTCACTATTCTCATATTCCAGACCCATTTTCTATCTCCTTCTACAATCTAAGTCTTTCAACCTCTCAACACCTTAATCAACATGGAATGATCATTAAACTTACCTTAGATAGTGTGGGAATGATCCTTGAGTGGAAATACTTCACTTGAGCCAAAACCCTAGTTCACTTCTAATGGGATTTCTCGCCTTATATGAACCTTAATAAGTTCCTTGCACTTGGTTCTCTTGGTTTGATGAAGTTGGTCTTTGATTTGTCTTGATTTAGTGTTGATGAAATGTGTAGAACACTCTAGAAGGCTTGAGAGATATGGAGAACAATGGGAAATGAAAATAATGAAGTGGGAACATCACTTTATACTTGGACTTAATTCAGCCCGTCGGGACATCCACGGACACTTATACGGTCCGTACAATATTATATGGTCCGTATAAGTGATCGTACTTCACCATCAGAGAAATAACATTTCTGCTGGGTATTATACAGACCCTTATACGGACCGTATAAGTCGGTCGTATAACCCGATTTCCTTGAAATGATTTTCATCGTTCGTTTGATCTCCAATCCTTATGAACCTTCTTAACAGTTGTTTAACACCTCATTAACAGCCTCAGGGACGTTATAACTATTCTCCAAGACATCATTAAGTCACCATTAACTTGTTACTTATAAATCTCTTACGATACATAACGTATATGTTACACCTTAGAAAACTCCCCGGTAGCATACAGTGAATAGGCTAGCAAAGAGTACGAGGTATACGATGATTTGGATAAGTAAGAAATAGCATTTGATGATCTTAATCGAGATTCAAAGACATTTTACCAAAAGGAAGAAGTTTGGTAAAGAAAGTAAAGGATATGTTATGTGTCGGGTAAGAATTATGGATGAAGAGTTAATGATGGCATAATGATGTCTTAGAGACGAATAATGACGTCCCTTATATTGGTATTGAGGTGTTAAACAAGTGTCAAGAAGGTTCCATAAGGATCGGAGATCAAACGAGTCGACGAGAACGCAAACGGAACAACTGGGCACTATACGGTCCAACATACGGACTGTATAAATTATACTGGCCGTATGTTAGGCCGTATAATTAGCCAAGAGGGACACCATTCTCTGGACCAAACATACGGACACACATACGGTCCGTATAAAATGTACGGACCGTATGTTGGTCCGTATAAGTTGGTCGGGACAGCTTTCATGATTTAATATAAGGGACCCTTTCTCATTCCATTTCATTTCATTTCATTTTCACTCCACAAGTCAAGAAACCTCTAGAACACTCTGTAACATTCATCCACAATAAAATCAAAGGAAATCCATGATCAACTACTTCAATCCATGAAAACAAGTGTATGAAACCTAGTGAAAGTCATTCAAGCCAAGAAATCCCAAGAGAAGTTAAATAGGGTTTTGGTGCTAGAAGAGTATTTCCATTCAAGGCTTGTTCATCCATCATCTAAGGTAAGTTTCATGACCATACCATGTTGTTTAAGGTATTGGAAGGCTAAGACACTTAAATTGTAGAAAGACATAGAAAATGGGTCATAAATGAGTGAATAGTGTCATTGTTGAATAGTGGTTGGGATGAATCATGAATGTTGGTATGTTGTGATCGTGAATATGTTATAAGAGACATTTAGACCATTGAATAAGTATTATATATGAGAATACTCAATAATGAGCTATAACCATAATTGTGGAGAAATTGAAGAGAAATGGTGAATTGTGGTAAATGTAGATAAATGATCATTGTTGTTTGCAATATTGTGAATGTTGTTGTGAGCGTTTTGGAGTTAATATAGAATGTGGGGAAAGTAGTATACACAAAGGAAGTGCTGCCTAATTTTCCCTAGAAATAGTAACACGTTCTTGTAGTCGATTAATTAATGATAATGCGAATTCTCTCTTGAAGGTAAAAATGTGACATTGAAGGAGACCGAGCAAGAGATAGATTAGTTAAATGTAAAAGGTATGTGAGGCTAGTCCTTTCTTTCTCTGGCATGAATCCGATGGTATGATTCTCCTTTCTCTCCATGAATTCTCTATATATCCTGGAAAGTCAAGAGTCTATGATCATGAATAGCTCTATGAGATAAGAGATATGTTATGAGTCCAATGATGATGATGATAAGCTTGAGTATAAAGACTCTAGAGTTCATGATATGACGTTCCTATAACACTAATGATGTCGTATGTTTTATACACTCACCTCATACATTATTCCCTTCGAGGTGAGGCAGAACACCATTAAGATAAGTATGTTATGTATTGTATACACTCACCTCATGTATTGTCTCTTCAAGGTGAGGCAGAGTACCATAAAGTCGATGATGTTATTCATTGTAAACACTCACCTTATATACTACTTCCTTCAAGGTGAGGCAGAATGCTTGTGAATGCTTCATAATGAAATCGGGGGATCATGACCTTACGTCACCCCGATAAAGATAGTGTCCTGGAGTCTTCATGCATGTATTATGATGAGCATACTATGATGAGCATATTATAATGAGCATATTCCACGACCCGACTAGGGGCCGTGACGGGTACCCGGGGCTACCCACCGAGCACCGCTCATTCTGCTACTTATCATACCCGTTAAGCATTCGTTCATCAAGTTCATACTCCAATCATAGAAAGATCATTTTTCATTTGGAAACATAATTACCTTTATATGCATAAGCCCTTCGGCTATCAAAGTAATACACACATACCTATATACATATATACGTTTATCAAAATCGCAAGACCATATTACCCACACATACGTATCTATGAGCCTCTACTAGAATGCTAGACATATGGACAGGATAGGACCCCGTCGTGCCTGAAACATACATGTACATAAAATGATAAATCAATGATGCCTCCGGAATAATGGGGTGCTTTCGATACTCTGCTTATCGACTTCTACAAATTTGGGTCTCCTCCCTGCTTACCTGTGGGTATGAACACAGCGTCCAAAGAAAACGGACGGCAGTACGAATATTGTACTGAGTATGTAAGGCATGAATGAAACAAACATAATAGAGAATCATAAGACTTAAGATGAAGACATAACCTGCTTAACTTTTAAGGGAGGATGTTATCCACATTCGGCCACGTAGTGGCTTCGACAATATCACCTACATATTTTTCGGGCTTTTCATACATACATCATATATATATATATATATATAATCATAGCATATACGTATTTATATCATATACCTACCTGGCCAACCAAGGCTTCAGGGTTATGTTTACCTGGCCCTACCAAGGCTCAGTGTTATCCGTACCTGGCCCTACCAAGGCTCAGTGTTATCCGTAACCAACTGCAGAGGTGTGCGCGCGTTACATAAATATATACATATTCTACCCGGCCTTATAAGCTCGGGGTTTCATAATAGTCATACATAAGCACATATATATATATATATATATACATAAAAGCCCATAAATATCTTTAGCGTCATCACTATTATCATCGTCATCATTATCATCATCACTATCAACATCATCGTCATTATCATCATCACTATCAACATCGTCGTTATTATCAACACATATGTCTCTTAACCTTATCATAACCTTTCATGGAGCATACATTTGGATTTTAACACAATATATGAGAATCACATCGTATTCTTAGCACGAACTTCGTAATAATATTGCATAATAGCCTTTATAATCTCTAACTTAGGCTCATCGTTACCATCGTCGTATCTATAGCATATCTCTTACCTTTATCTCATGTGAAATCCTCTATGAACATAGACTCGTAATTTTTCGGAACATTGGTCATAGGACATGTATTAGAGCTTATAAACAATCTATAATAATGTCGGGGTGACATAAGGTCGAGAGCCCCCGCTTCCATTATGGAGCATTCATAAGAATTATGCCTCACCTTGAAGGAATTAGCATATAAGGTGAGTGTAGTCAATGAATCAACATCAATGGATCGTAGTATGGATCATTAGCCGTGTAGAATTATAATCTTATAGGCCTTAGAATCATTAGCCTTGTAGAATCATAATCTTATAGGCCTTAGAATCTTTAGACTTAGACTCATCATCATCACCATCGCATTCGTAACATGCCTCTTATCTTATCTCATATGGCTATTCATGAACATAGGCTCTTAGTTTTCCGGGAGGTAGGAAAGTCATGGAGAGGTAAGGGAATAACATTAAAGGGATCATATAGGGATCACTAGCTTCGTAGCAACATCATATCATGAGCCTTATGACTTCTAGACTTAGATTCATCATCGGTATTGTCATGTTCGTAACGTACCTCTTTTCTTTATCTCATATGAAGTTCTTTATACTCGTAGATTCATAGTTCCCAATATGTAGGAAAATCATAGAGAGATAGGAGGATTCATACCATATGATTCATGCCTTAGAAAGAATGGACTAGCCTTACATACCTCTTTCGTCTAACAATTTCCATCGCTTGATTGTTCTCCTTCAATGCTCACGTTTCTACCTTCAAGAGAATTCGCATTCACATTAGCTAATCGATTACTTAAATGTGCCTACTATTTCTAGGAGAATTTGGGCAGCATTTCCTTTGTTTATACAACTTTTCCCATATTCTATATCAACTCCCAAACATTCATAACAATGTTCACAACATAATAGACAACATTCATCATCTATCTATATTATTCATATTTCACAATTTCACTTCAATTTCCCCATAATCATGGTCATAATTCTCTATTACGTTCATTCACGTATAATGTTCATTCCATGTTCTAAATGTCATTCATAATCTACTTACAATCACAACATATCCACATTCATGATTCATTCCAAACTACTACTCAACAATAACACTATTCCCACATTTATGACCCATTTTCTATATTCTTCAACAATTCAAGTGTTCCAACTTCTCAATATCTTAAAAATCATGAGAATATCATAAAAATTACCTTAGATATTTTAGTAACAAGCCTTGAGTATCAATACTCTCCTTGCACCAAAAACCCTAACTCACTTCCTTTGAAATTTCTTGGCTTAGATGACTTTAATGGGTTTCACACTCTTGATTCTTGTTGGTTTGATGTATTTGATCATGGATTTCCCTTGATTTCTTGTATATGATGTTTGTGGAACCTTCTAGAGGTCTTGAGAGATGAAGAGAAGTGTGGGAATGAAATAAATGAAGTGGGAACAACATTATATAATCAGAACTTATTCAACACGTCGGGACTTCCATGGACACTTCCACGGTCCATGGAATATTGTATGGTTCGTGGATCTGGTCGTGGATCACCACCAGTAATTCATCCTCTCTGTTGGGTATTCCACGGACCAATATACGGTCCGTGGAAAGTTTCACGGACCGTGAAACATGGTCGTGGAAGAAGATGTCCGCGTCGTTTCGTTCAGTAAAAAGGTCATAACTCTTGATCCTGATATCGTGTAAGGGCCCAAAACCTATGGTTGGAAAGCTCTTTCAATTATCTACAACTTTCATGATTAGTGTGTTTCAAAATTCCAAACTTATAATGGCGTTTTGGCCCCGCAAAGTCAGATCATCCGAAAATGTTTCCTTAAATCGTCCTTTTGGATGACTTATGCCCATATTTGGCTTATAGGTCCTTCTTAGGACTTGCTCAACTTTCCATGTACTACTCATATATCTCTTCATATGTCCTTTATAAAACTCCGGCGTGTGGGCCCCACTTATCTTACAGCAACGAGGGCTTTTCGACAAGTGACATATGAACCAATTCAACCCATACGGTCTCCAAATGTCATATGTATACCATTATTACACTCTTATAATATAACCTTTCTCCTTAATCCTCGGATAACTTTGCTCTTCCTCGGCAAATTTCTACTCTTACTTCGAATGTCTTCGAAATCTCATTTAGAATTATCAAATGTTACTTCATACTCAACAAAACATCGCATACGTCGTACCCTTCATCAGTCTATTCACTGTGCATGAACGAAAATTTTTCCGAGGTGTAACAGCATATGATGATGATAATACACCGTACCTATATGGTCGGGCAGATATACACACCACTATAGTGGGCAGCTTATACCCTGGACACGGGAGGCCTGGACGTAGGTTACTTATTATTACACCGTACCTACATGGACAGGCAGCTTATACTTATACATTTATGCATCTATGATATGATGATGAGTATGAGTAAGACAGCATGATTTATTTATTTTATGATTAACAGTCAGTTATAGATTGCTACTCATTTGATGCCTCCTCATTTCATTGATGTTTCATTATTGTTTATGCCTCTCATACTCAGTACAATGTTCGTACTGACGTCCGTTTTCTTTGGACGTTGTGTTCATGCCCACAAGTAGACAGGGAGGTGATCCTGATCCAGACTCATAGGAGCTAGCAGCTGATTTGAGAGCACTCCATTGCCCGGAGGTGCTTATGATTATACTTTTGTGTACATGTATATTTTGGGCATGACGGGGTCTTGTCCCGTCCTTATGTCTATGTCACGACCCAACCCCGTGGGCTGTGACTAGTGCTCTAACTGGACACCCACACTCATTCACTTACCAAATCGACATATCAAAGACTTATTCATATTTAGCATACGTTATATTGCACAGAACTGAGAACAGACGTCGTCTTAAGCGGTCACCTGTAACAGAAATATCATACAAAAGCCGGCAGGCTGGCGGAATACACATCGCCCGAATATACATACATATGCAAACATATGGGCCGTTTTGGCCATAATGGCAAACGGGACCGCTTAAGGCACAAGTCACAGACATAACTGAACAAACACGACCCATGACCCACATATATGTCTACAGGCCTCTACAAGCCATAACAGAAACATATGACGGGACAAGGCCCCGCCGTACCCCGAATAGTCATATATACATATATAGAAATATGTACCACGAAAGATATGTACCAAAAATATGGGCTCCGGATCAAAGGAGTACTCCAAAATAGAAGAATAGGGATCCTACACTGGCGGGTCACCAGAACGAACGTCTGTACCTGCGGGCATGAAACGTAGCCCCCCGGAAGAAAGGGGGTTAGTACGAAATAGGTACTGAGTATGTAAAGCATGAAATACAGTAATCCAAATCATAACTGAAATAAGGAGTATGGAAAATGGATACAGAGTTAGTATATCAAAACCTTTTCTGAAAACATAAATCATGCAAATAAAAATCATGCATAGGGCTCAGGAACGTGGTCGCCACTCCGACGCTGGTGCCACAACACATCATACTCCAAAAGGTTTCAAATCTCCGTACAATCCCCGAACATATCGTATCATCATAACATATCACAACATCAGAACACATCATATGCGTTCACGGGGATCTTCATACTCACGCTCTTTCACTTCCACATTCAGGGACGATACCATAGGATCATTAATACCAATCCCTGCACTACCTGAATCAAACACATGCACTCCAAGATTAGCTAACTGATTGAGCTCGTGAACCATCTCTTTCTTTTCTGGAGGAACTTCACATAAACTGCCCATTGATCGGCGGCTAAGCGCATCGGCCACTACATTTGCTTTTCCAGGATGGTACAAAATATTCACATCATAATCTTTCAACAATTCTAACCACCGCCTCTGCCGCAGGTTTAACTCCTTCTGTTTGAAAATGTATTGGAGGCTCTTGTGGTCTGTATAGATATCATCATGTACGCCATACAAGTAATGTCTCCATATCTTTAATGCATGAATAACTGCAGCTAATTCGAGGTCATGAGTTGGATATTTTTTTTCATGCTTCCGCATGTCTCGAAGCATAAGCAATAACTCTAACGTGCTGCATTAACACACATCCTAACCCAACACCGGATGCATCGCAGTACACCACATAACTATCTGACCCTTCTGGAAGAGTTAAGACTGGAGCTGAGGTTAATCTGTCCTTCAGCTCTTGGAAGCTACGTTCACAAGCATCATTCCATTAAAATTTAGCTGACTTTTTGGTTAGCTTCGTCAATGGAGCTGAAATAGAGGAAAATCCCTCTACGAATCTTCTATAGTAACCTGCCAATCCCAAAAAACTACGAACTTCTGTAGGCGTCGTAGGCCTTGGCCAATTCTTCACAGCTTTAATTTTCTGAGTATCAACTCGAATACCATCATCTGAAATAACATGGCCCAGAAATGTTACGGAATTCAGCCAAAACTCGCACTTTGAAAATTTTGCATATAATTCTCGAGCTCGAAGAATTCCAAGTACGATACATAAATGATCTGCATTCTCTGATTCTTTGCGAGAATACACAATAATATCATCAATGAATATTATCACGAATAAATCCAAGAGTGGCCTGAATACATTATTCATCAGATTCATGAACATTGCCGGGGCATTAGTCAGCCCAAACGACATCACCCGGAATTCATAGTGGCCATATCTTGTTCTGAAAGCTGTTTTGGGAATATCTTCTTCTCTAACCCTCACTTGATGATAACCCGACCTCAAGTCTACTTTAGAAAACCACTTGGCACCCTGTAGTTGATCAAATAAATCATCAATCTTGGGGAGAGGATATTTGTTCTTTATCGTCACCTTATTCAACTGCCTATAATCGATGCACATTCGTAGGGAACCATCTTTCTTTCTCACGAACAAGGATGGTCCTCACCACGGCGATGAACTGGGTCTAATAAATCTCTTCTCAAGAAAATCTTTCAACTGCCTTTAGCTCTTTCAATTCTGCCAGAGCCATTCGATAAGGAGGAATAGAAATAGGCTTGGTATCCGGCAACACATCAATAGCGAAGTCAATCTCTCTTTCTGGAGGAAGACCTGGAAGTTCATCTGGAAATACATCCGAAAATTCATTCACTACCGGAACAGATTGGAAAATTGGAGACTTTGCTTCGGTGTCATGAACTCGGACTAGATGATAAATGTAGCCTTTGACTATCATATTTCTTTCCTTGAGGTAGGAAATAAACCTACCTTTTGGAGAGACTGTATTACCCTTCCATTCAAGCATGGGCTTCCCCGGAAATTAGAATCGAACTATTTTCATTTGGCAATCCACATTAGCATAACATGATGCCCACCAGTCCATACCCATGATCACATCGAAATCTAGCATTTCCAGCTCAATTAAATCAGCTTTGGTCTAGCGATTGCATATCACAAGCACACAGTTTTTATACACTTGTCTAGCTATCACGGGATAACCAACCAGAGTAGTTACTTCAAAATGTTTGATTGGCTCAGGTTTCACCCCAATACGACCATCAACATATGGAGTAATATAGGAGAAAGTAGAACCCAGATCTATCAAGGCATATACATCATGGGAAAATATAGATAATGTGTCACGACCCGGCTACGGGCCGTGATGGGTACCCGGGCTAACCACCGAGCACCACTCGTCCTACTACTTATCATGCTCATTAAACGTTCTTTTATCAAAATCATACTCAAGTTATAAGAAAATCATCTTTCCTTCGGAAATATAAATGCTTTTATATGCACAAGCCTTTTTGTCATTAAAATAATATATATATATACACATAGTAGCAACCTCGTGAGACCATACCACCCACATTGCATATGTACGAGCGTCTACTAGAGTACTAGACATATGGACGGGACAAGACCCCGTCGTGCCCAAAATATACATGTACACAGAAGAATAATCATAAGCACCTCCTAAACAATGGAGTGCTCTCAAACCAGCTGACAGCTACTACGAGTCAGGATCAAGCTCACCTCCCTGTCTACCTGCGGGCATGAACACAGCATCCAAAGAAAACGGACGTCAGTACAAACATTGTACTGAGTATGAGAGGCATAAACAATAATATTACCTCAATGAAATAAAGGAAGCATCAATAAGGAACATCTGTATCTGACTGTCAAATATAAAGGAAATGATGCATGCTGGCTTACTCATAATCATCATCATGTCATATATGCATACATATATAAGCTGCCCGTCCATATCGGATCGGTGAGATAATCATTAGCCTGCGTCCAGGCCTCCCACGTCTGGGGTATCATCTCATGCCCCCACTAGTGGTGTCTGCCCATGCCATCTGGCCATGGTGTATACGCTGCCCGCCTTAGCGGTGACTGCCCGGCCATATAGGCGCGGTGTTATATCATCATCATAATATGCTCATCATAGTGCATGCATAAAGACTCAAGGACAACTATGCTTTATCGGGGTGACGTAAGGTCGTGATCCCCCGATTTCCTTATAGAGCACTCATTAACATCCTGCCCCACCTTGAAGGGAGTAGTATATGAGGTGAGTGTAAGCAATTAATTACATCATTGACGTTTTAGGAACATCATATCATGAACATCTAGAACTTCTATACTTTAACTCATTACCTTGTGAAGCTATTTAGGAAAATAGGCTCGTATTTTCTGGAACTTAAGAGATTCATGGACAGTAAGGAAAGTCATACTATAAGATTCATGCCATAGAAAGAAAGGACTAGCCTCACATACCTTTTGCGCTTAACCAATCTATCATTCGCTTGGTTTCCTTTGGTGCCCACGTTTCTACCTTCAAGAGGAATCACATTAACATTAGTTACTCGGCTATAAGAACATTTTATCATTTCTAGGGAAAATTTGGCAGCACTTCCTTTGTTTATAATACTTTTCCCACATTCTATATCAACTCCCAAACGTTAATAACAACATTCATAATATAGCAACAACAATCATCATTTATCTACACTTACCACAATTCACCATTTCTCTTTGATTTCTCCACAATTATGATTATAGCTCGTTATCGCGTTTTCTCATATATAATACTTATTCCATGGTCTAAGTGACATTAATATCATATTTAAAATCGCAACATACCAACATTCAGAATTCGTCCCAACAATTGTTCAACAATGACACTATTCGCACATCCATGACCCAATTTCTATGTTTTTCCACAATCCAAGTGTTTCAACTTTTAACCACTCAAACCATATAAAATTGTCATAAAACTCACCTTAGATGATGGATGAACAACACTCAAGTGGAGCTTCTCTTCTTGCACCAAAACCCTAACTCTCTTCGCTTGAGTTTTCTTGGCTTAGATGAACTTTTAATGAGTTTCATACACTTGATTTCATGGTTTTGGTGTAGTTGATCATAGATTTCCTTTGATTTCTTGTGGATGAATGATGGAGAAGGTTCTAGAGGTTTCTTTGGTGTGTGGAGAATGAAAATGAAATGAAATAAAAATGACGGAGCGTCAACCTGTTCGTCGAATGGTCTTCGCTCTAGCTCAATTCTACGGGACAATTGACGAAGCGTCGACTCGTCCGACGGTCCAAAGAACGACCGTCGAATCCCCCTTTCGCAGAAGCGGTGAAGTTTCATTTAACGAACTTTTCTCCCTTGCCTTTAACTTCTTTGGAATCTTAATTAGAATTATTAAGTAGCCCTTCTTACTTGTAGGGACATCATGTACACCTTAACTTACGTTAGTCCCTTCACTGCTCAGCAACCCAAAGTTCCGAGGTGTAACATTCTTCCCCCCTTTTGGAACATTCGTCCTCGAATGTTAAGTACTTGGGAATTCTACAAAAATTTCGCCAGAGTTTCCCCTGTAATATGGCATTACCATCCTGTCACAACAACCCCTACTAACATTGCCTCACAGGGCTACAGCACAATAAAACTCTAAGAAGGACTTACGAAAGCTCTCGAAGATAGGGGATATAATATCTGAGTAATGATGGAAGTAGGGGTGTTCAGATACTCTAATTATTACTCTTCATTTACTGCATACATACCTTATATTGCAGGCGTTTCATCTTGAACCTCTCCTGGGGGTTGGAATAAGTGTGGATACTCGCATTTCATTTTCTCTTCCGCTTCCCAAGTCATCTCTTCTCGATTGTTATTCCGCCATAAGACCTTAACTGAAGCCACTCCCTTGTTTTGAAGTCTTCGTACTTGCTTGTCTAAGATGGCAATGGGTACTTCTTCATATGTTAACTTTTCTGTCACTTGTACATCATCTATTGGAACAATTCTCTTGGGATCTCCAACACACTTGCGGAGCATTGGGACATGAAAAACTAGGTGGACTGGTTCAAGCTCTGAAGGCAAGTCTAATTCATAGGCTACTTGGCCCACCTTACGGATGATTTTATAGGGTCCAATGTAGCGGAGACTCAATTTCCCTTTCTTGCCAAATCTCATCACCCCTTTCATTGGAGATACCTTCAAAAACACCCAATCATCAATTTGAAATTCCAAGTCTCGCCGGCGGTTGTCCGCGTAAGACTTTTGGCGACTTTGGGCTGCCAACAATCGATCTCGGATCACTTTGACTTTTTCTACCGCTTGATGAACTAATTCAGGGCCTATTAACTGTACTTACCCTATTTCGAACCATCCAATTGGGGACCTACACTTTATTTCATATAAAGCTTCATACGGGGCCATTTGAATACTGGAATGGTAGCTATTGTTATAAGCAAACTCAATAAGGGGTAAGTGATCATCTCAGCTACCATCAAATCTAATACACATGCCCGTAGGATATCTTCCAAAGTTTGAATAGTATGTTCGACTTGTCCATCGGTCTGTGGATGAAATGCCGTGCTAAGCTTCACCTGGGTACCTAGACCTTCTTGAAAGGACTTCCAGAATTTGGCTGTAAACTGTGCTCCACTATCTGTGATAACGTATAGTGGAATACCATGAAGTCGCACAATTTCTTTGAGATATAACCTCGCATAATCTTCTGTTGAGTATATGGTCCTGACTGGAAGAAAATGAGATGCCTTTGTTAATCTGTCCACAATTACCCATATAGAATAATACTTGCCTCGGGAACAGGGTAACCCCACAATGAAATCCATATTGATAACTTCCCACTTCCATGTAGGGATTTCCATTACTTGCAATAATCCTCCAGGCTTTTGATATTCGCTCTTTACTTGTTGGGAATTTGGACATTGGGCTACAAATTCTGCTATGTCTCTCTTCATGCCAACCCACCAATATATCAATTTGAGATCGTGATACATCTTTTTTGCGCGTGGGTAAATAGAATAACGAGAATAATGGGCTTCTTCCAGAATTCGTCGGCGCAATTCTGCAACATTCGAAACACACAACCTGCCTTGGTAGCTGAGTATCTCATCCATCGAAGTTTTAAACGGAGATCTCTCTTTTTCATGAATTGTGTCTCTATACTGGCTCAACTGAGGATCTTCATACTGACGCTCTTTCGCTTCCACATTCAGAGACGAAACCGTGGGATCATTAATACCAATCCCTGCACTACCTGAATCAAACACATGCACTCCAAGATTAGCTAATTGATGGAGCTCGTGAACCATCTCTTTCTTTTCCGGAGGAACTACACATAAATTGCCCATTGATCGGCGGCTAAGCGCATCGGCAACTACATTTGCTTTTCCAGGATGGTACAAAATATTCACATCATAATCTTTCAATAATTCTAACCACCGCCTCTGCCGCAGATTCAACTCCTTCTGTTTGAAAATGTATTGGAGACTCTTGTGATATGTATAAATATCGACGTGCACCCCGTACAAGTAATGTCTCCACATTTTTAATGCATGAATGACTGCAGCTAATTCGAGGTCATGGGTTGGACAGTTCTTTTCATGCTTCTGCAGCTGCCTCGAAGTATAAGCAATGACTCTACCGTGCTGCATTAACACGCATCCTAATCCAACACCGGAAGCATCACAGTATACTACATAACCAACGGACCCTTCTAGAAGTGTTAAGACTGGAGCTGAGGTTAATCTGTCCTTCAACTCTTGGAAGTTGCGTTCACAAGCATCATTCCATTGAAATTTGGCTGACTTCTGGGTTAGTTTCGTCAATGGGGCGGAAATAGATGAGAAGCCCTCTACGAATCTTATATAATAACTTGCCAATCCCAGAAAACTACGAACTTCTGTAGGTGTCGTAGGCCTTGGCCAAGTCTTCACAGCTTCAATTTTCTGTGTATCAACTCGAATACTGTCATCTAAAATAACATGGCCCAGAAATGTTATGGAATTCAGCCAAACTCGCACTTTGAAAATTTCGCGTACAATTCTCGGGGTCGAAGAATTCCACGAACCAAACGTAAATGATCGGCATGTTCTGATTCTGTGCGAGAATACACCAGAATATCATCAATGAATACTATCACAAATAAGTCCAAGAGTGGCCTGAATACATTGTTTATCAAATTTATGAACAGTGCCGGAGCGTTAGTCAACCCAAACGACATCACCCAAAACTCATAATGGCCATATCTCGTTCTGAAGGTTGTTTTAGGAATATCTTCTTCTTTAACCCTCACTTGATGATAGCCCGACCTCAGGTCTACTTTAGAAAACCACTTGGCACCCTGCAGCTGATCAAATAAATAGTCAATTCTTGGGAGAGGATATTTGTTCTTTATTGTTACCTTGTTCAACTGCCTATAATCGATGCACATTCTTAGGGAACCATCTTTCTTCCTCACGAACAAGACTGGTGCTCCCCACGGCAATGAACTGGGTCTAATAATCCCCTTTTCAAGCAAATCTTTTAATTGCGCCTTTAGCTCTCTCCATTCTGCCGGAGCCATTCAATAAGGAGGAATAGAGATAGGCTTAGTGTCCGGCAATAGATCAATGGAGAAGTCAATTTCTCTTTCTGGAGGAAGTCCTGGAAGTTCATCTGGAAATTCATTTACTACCGGAACAGATTGGAAAGTTGGCGACTTTGCTTCGGTATCATGAACTCGGACTAGATGATAAATGTAGCCTCTGGCTATCATCTTTCTTGCCTTGAGGTAGGAAATAAACCTACCTCTTGGAGACGCTGTATTACCCTTCCATTCAAGCACGGGCTCTCCCGAAAATTGAAGTCAAACTACTTTCATCCGGCAACCAACATTAGCATAGCATGAGGCCAACCAATCCATACCCATGATCACATCAAATTCTAACATTTCAAACTCAACTAAATCAACTTTAGTTTGGCGATCACATATCACTATCACACAATTTTTATACACTTGCCTAGCTATCACGGGATCACCAATCGGAGTAGATACCTCAAAAGGTTTGATTGGCTCAGGTTTCACCCCAATACGACCAGCAACATACGGGGTAATATAGGAAAAAGTAGAAC
This sequence comes from Lycium barbarum, assembly GCF_019175385.1. Lineage (NCBI taxonomy): Eukaryota > Viridiplantae > Streptophyta > Magnoliopsida > Solanales > Solanaceae > Lycium > Lycium barbarum. The sequence continues at coordinate 63,813,051 of NC_083343.1, read as the reverse complement.
CCGGATCTATCAAGGCATATACATCATAGGAAAATATGCATAATGTACCTGTAACCACATCTGGGGAGGACTCAAGATGTCACCTGAAGTAGATGATCCCCCTCGGTCTCTACCTCGGCCCGCTGGAATCTGAAGAGTCTGCCCTACCGAGCGCATTGAAAAGGAGCCAGCTGCTGATCCTGTGTGCTAAATGCCAACTCTACCGCTCGTCGACGGAAAATCTCACATCATGTGCCCAACCTGCCCACAGGCATAGCAAGCATCCGAACCTTGGCGACATTGTCCGGAATGTAGTCAACCGCATTGGCTGCATCGTGGCACTGGGGGTGTCCTCTAACTATAATCCTCCCTGAACTGAGAATCCGAGGCCCTCGAACTCTGACCCGGTCCTGAACGAAAGGAGCGATCAAATCTCCTACCCGTGAATAGATGATGTGCACTAGTCACCGACTGGCCTGAATGTTGGGAATAAGTCTGCCTTGATCCCCCTCTATAATCACTGCCTGCCCCCATATATCTGGCCCTCTTGCTTTGCCTTCTATAAACATCACGATCACCTCTTGGTTTTGGCTGTCGTCCCTCTATGTTCTGGGCATGGGCTTGTATTCGGTAAATATCCATCCCTTCTTGTAGCGAAGCCGTCAAACAATCCTTGAACAAATGTGGCCCTATCTCCCATATCGGCCACCATAGTCGAGGCATACCTAGCCAAGGAATTAAATTGCAGGATATACTCCCGGGCGCTCATACTTCCTTGCTTCAAATTTAGAAATCTATCTGCTCTAGCTCGGCGGACCTCGGGTGGCAAATAATGGCGAATGAAAGCATCTACAAATTCTTGCCAAACTGGAGGAGGCGCATTCTCTCCTCTTGGTAAGACCTAGTTATTATACCATAAGACCGCCACATCCCGGAGTCTATAAGATGCCAACTCCACGGATTCAGTTTCGGAGGCATGGACAATCCTCAACGTTCTCAACATCTCATCAATGAAACCTTGCGGGTCTTCATCCGGCTTTGAACCGAAAAACTCCGGAGGATTTAAGGTCATAAAATCATGGGCTCGGGTGCTAGCTGACAGATCACTTGGGACAGTATTTTGCCGTTGTGCCTGGGCGGCAACCAACTGTGTTAATAAGTGGATGGCCTCGGTCACTTGTTGACCCGAAGCAACCGGTGGAGGAACTGGAGCTGAAGCTCCTCCTGGTTCTTCTATATTGGGCGGGGTGGATGAAGTATTAGATAGGGCCTCATTATGAGACTCGCCCCCTTCTACATCCGTTGGCGGCTCTTATACTACTCGCCTGTTTATCGTAGTCTTGCCCTTCTGGGCGGCTGTAGCTTTTCGCTTTGACGGCATTTCTGAAATCACAACACACTATTAGGGAGGATAGAATCTTATACACGGCTCTATCACACTATCTCATAAGAAGAAAGATGGTAATTTTTCCTAAATGCCCCGTAGCCTCCTGTTTATTGATGTGGCGCGCAACACACCATAAACAAGACTCTGCTAGACACGGCTCGTAGACAATTCCTAGGACTGAACCGCTCTGATACCACTTTTGTCACGGCCCGGCTAGGGGCCGTGACGGGTACCCGGGGCTAACCACCGAGCACCACTCGTCCTACTACTTATCATGCTGATTAAACGTTCTTTTATCAAAATCCTACTCAAGTTATAAGAAAATCATCTTTCCTTCGAAAATATAAATGCTTTTATATGCACAAGCCTTTTGGTCATTAAAATAATATATATATATATATATATATATACATAGTAGCAACCTTGTGACACCATACCACCGACACTGCGTATCTACGAGTCTCTACTAGGGTACTAGACATATGGACGGGACAAGACCCTGTCGTGCCCAAAATATACATGTACACAGAAGAATAATCATAAGCACCTCTGAAACAATTGAGTGCTCTCAAACCAGCTGACAGCTACTACGAGTCTGGATCAAGCTCACCTCCCTGTCTACCTGTGGCATGAACACAGCGTCCAAAGAAAACGGACGTCAGTACGAACATTGTACTGAGTATGAAAGGCATAAACAATAATATTACGTCAATGAAATAAAGGAAGCATCAATAAAGAACATATGTATCTGATTGTCAAATATAAAGGAAATGATGCGTGCTGGCTTACTCATAATCATCATCATGTCATATATGCATAAATATATAAGCTGCCCGTCCATATCGGATCGGTGTGATAATCATTATCCTGCGTCCAGGCCTCCCGCATCCGGGATATCATCTCATGCCGCCCACTAGTGGTGTCTTCCCATGCCATCTGGCCATGGTGTATACGCTTCCCGCCTTAGCGGTGACTGCCCGGCCATATAGGCGCGGTGTTATATCATCATCATAATATGCTCATCATAGGGCATACATAATGACTCAAGGACAACTGTGCTTTATCGGGGTGACTTAAGGTCGTGATCCCCCGATTTCCTTATGGAGCACTCATTAACATCCTGCCTCACCTTGAAGGGAGTAGTATCTGAGGTGAGTGTAAGCAATGAATGACATCATTGACGTTTTAGTAACATCATATCATGAACATCTAGAACTTCTATACTTCAACTCATTACCCTGTGTAGCTATTAAGGAACATAGGCTCGTATTTTCCGGAACTTAAGAGATTCATGGAGAGGAAGGAAAGTCATACTATAGGATTCATGCCATAGAAAGAAAGGACTAACCTCACATACCTTTGCGCTTAACAAATGTATCATTCGCTTGGTTTCCTTTGGTGCCCACATTTCTACCTTCAAGAGGAATCGCATTAATATTAGTTACTCGGCTATAAGAACATTTTATCATTTCTAGGGAAAATTGAGCAGCATTTCCTTTGTTTATACTACTTTTCCCACATTATGTATGAACTCCCAAACGTTAATAATAATATTCATAATATAGCAACAACAATCATCATTTATCTACACTTACCACAATTCACCATTTCTCTTTGATTTCTCCACAATTATGATTATAACTCGTTATCGCGTTTTGTCATATATAATACTTATTCCATGGTCTAAGTGTCATTAATAACATATTTACAATCGCAACATACCAACATTCATAATTCGTCCCAACAATTGTTTAACAATAACACTATTCACACATCCATGACCCAATTTCTATGTCTTTCCACAATCCAAGTGTACCAACTTTTAACCACTCAAACCATATAAAATAGTCATAAAACTCACCTTAGAAGATGGATGAACAACACTCAAGTAGAGCTTCTCTTCTTGCACCAAAACCCAAACTCTCTTCTCTTGAGTTTTCTTGGCTTAGATGAACTTTTAATGAGTTTCATGGACTTGATTTCATGGTGTTGGTGTAGTTGATCATAGATTTCCTTTGATTTCTTATGGAGAATGTTCTAGAGGTTTCTTTGGTGTGTGGAGAATGAAAATGAAATGAAATAAAAATGAGGGAGGGTCCTTATATTAAATCATAAAATCAGTCCCGTCCGAGATGTACGGTGCGATTGATGGGGCGTCGATTGGATTGACGAAGCGTCGATCTGGCCATCGAAGTCGTTAAATTTCCAGTCAGCAATCTGTCGTTTCCCTTCATTCTACGGTGAGAAAAATGATCTGTCGAACTGATCGACGGAGCGTCGACCTGTTCGCCGAATTGTCTTCGCTCTAGCTCAATTCTACGGCACAATCGTCGAAGCGTCGACTCGTCCGACGGTACAAAGAACGACCGTCGAACCCCCATTCGCAGAATTGCGGTGAAGTTTCATTTAACGATCTTTTCTCCCTAGCCTTTAACTTCTTTGGAATCTTAATTAGAATTATTAAGTATCCCTTCTTACTTGTAGGGACATCATGTACACCTTAACTTACGTTAGTCCCTTCACTGCTCAGCAACCCAAAGTTCCGAGGTGTAACATAATGTACCTGTAACGACATCTGGGGAGGACTCGAGATCCTGTCATCCGGCTAAATCATACACACGGGGCTGAGTGGCACCTGACGTAGATGATCCCGCTCTGTCTCTATCTTGACCTGCTGGGATCTGGGGAGTCTGCCCTATTGGGCGCACTGAAGATGAACCCGCTTCTGATCTTGTGGGCTGAATCCCAACCCTACCGCTCGTCGACGGGCAATCTCGCATCATATGCCCAACCTGGCCACAGGCATAGCAAGCATCCGAACCTTGGCGACATTGTCCGGAATGTAGTCTACCGCACTGGTTGCATCGCGGTACTCAGGGTCTCCTTTGACTATAATCTTCCCTGAACTGAGAATCTGCGGCCCTCAAACTCTGACCCTATCCTGAATGAAAGGAGCGATCAAATCTCCTACCCGTAAATCGAGGAGGTGCACTAGTCACCGACTGGCCTGAATGTCTAGAATATGTTTGCATTGATCCCTCTCTATAATCACTGCCTGCCCCATAGATCTAGCCCTCTTGCTTTGCCTTTTTTCAATATCGCGATCACCTCTTGGTGGTAGCTGTCATCCTTCTAATTCTGGGCAAAGGCTTGTATTCGGGAAATATCCATCCCTTCTTGTAGCGAAGCCATCAAACAGTCCTTGAACAAATGTGGCTCCAAGCCACTCACAAACCTGTGCACCCTATCTCTCATATCGGCCACCATAGTCGGGGTATATCTAGCAATGGAGTTAAATTACAGGCTATACTCCTGGGCACTCATACTTCCTTGCTTCAAATTTAGAAATCTATCCGCTCTAGCTCGGCGGACCTCGAGTGGCAAATAATGGCGAATGAAAGCATCTACGAATTCTTGCCACACGGGAGGAGGCGCATTTTCCTTGATTGATGCTATCCAATTATTATACAACAATACCGCCACATTTCGGAGTCTATAAGATGCCAACTCCACGGATTCAGTTTCAGAGGCCTAAATGATTCTCAATGTTCTCAACATCTCATCAATAAAACCTTGTGGTTCTTCATCCGGCTTTGACCCGAAGAACTCCGGAGGATTCAAGCTCATCAAATCACGGGCTCGGGTACTAGCTGACTGAACACTTGGGCTCGTATTCTGTCGCTGTGCCAGGACGGCAACCATCTGTGTCAATAGATGAATGGCCTCGGTAACTTATTGACCCGGAGCGACCGGTGGAGGAACTGGAGCTGAAGCTCCTCCTAGTTCTTCTACATTTGGCGGGGTGGAGGAAGTATTAGATAAGGCCTAATTATGTGACTCGCCCTCTTCTACATTCATTGGCGGCTGTCTTCCTACCCGCCTTTTTGTCGTAGTCTTGCCCTTCTGGGCGGCTGTAGCTTTTCCCTTTGGTGGCATTTCTAAAATCACAACACACTATTAGGGAGGATAAAATCTTATATACGGCTATATCGCACGATATCATAAGAAGAAAGGTGGTCATTTTTCCTACATGCCCTGTAGCCTCCTGTTTATTGATGTGGCGCGCAACACACCATAAATAAGACTCTACTAGACACGCCTCGTAGACACTTTCTAGGACTGAACTGTTCTGATACCACTTCTGTCACGACCCAACTAGGGGCCGTAACAGTTACCCGGGCTAACTACCGAGCACCCCTCGTTCTACTACTTATCATGCTCATTAAACGTTCTTTTATCAAAATCATATTCAAATTATACGAAAATCATCTTTCATTCGAAAACATAAATAGTTTTATATAAACAAGCCTTTTGGTCATTAAAATAACATCTACATATACATATATATATATATATATATCTACATATACATATACATATATATATATATATACACATACATAATGGCAATCTCGTGATACCATGTAACCCACACTGCGTATCTACGAGCCTCTACTAGAGTACTAGACATAAGGACGGGACAAGACCCCGTCATGCCCAAAATATACGTATGTACACCAAAAGAATAATCATAAGCACCTCCGAAACAATGGAGTGCTCTCAAATCAACTGACAGCTACTACGACTCAGGATCAAGCTCAGCTTTCTGTCTACTTGTGGGCATGAACACAGCGTCCAAAGAAAACGGACGTCAGTACGAACATTGTACTGAGTATGAGAGACATAAACAATGATATTACGTCAATGAAATAAGGAATCATCAATAAGGAACATCTGTATCTAACTGTCAAATATAAAGGAAATGATGCATGTTGGCTTACTCATAATTATCATCATGTCATATATGCATAAATTTATAAGCTGCCCGTCCATATCGGATCGGTGTGATAACCATTAGCCTGCGTCTAGGCCTCCCGCGTCCGGGATATCATCTCATGCCGCCCACTAGTGGTGTCTGCCCATGCCATCTAGCCATGGTGTATACGCTGCCCGCCTTAGCTGTGCCTGCCCAGCCAAATAGGCGCGGTGTTATATCATCATCATAATATGCTCATCATGGTGCATGCATAAAGACTCCAGTACAACTATGCTTTATCGGGGTGACGTAAGGTCGTGATCCCGCGATTTCATTATGGAGCACTCATTAACATTCTGCCTCACCTCGAAGCGAAAAGTACATGAGGTGAGTGTAGGCAATAAATGACATCATTACTGGACTCATAACATAACTCTTACCTCGTTTAGCTATTCAAGAACATAGGCTCACAGTTTTTCGGAATTTAAGCGATTCATAAATAGGGAGGAAAGTCATACTATAGGATTCATGCCATGAAAGAAAGTACTAGCCTCACATACCTTTGTCGTTTAACTATTCTATCGCTTGATCGTCCTACTTCGATGCTCGCGTTCCTACCTTCAAGAGGATTCGCACTAACATTAGTTACTCTGCTATAAGAACATTTTACTATTTCTAGGGAAAATTGGGCAGCATTTCCTTTGTTCCTACTACTTTCCCCACGTTCTATATCAACTCCCAAACATTCATAACTATATTCACAATATCGCAACAACAATCATCAATCGTCTATATTTACCACAATTCACCATTTCCCTTCAGTTTCTCCACAATTATGGTTATAGCTCATTATCGCGTTTTCTCATATATAATACTTATTCCATGTTATAAGTGTCATTAATAACATATTCACAATCACAACATACTAACATTCATAATTCCTCCCAACTATTGTTCAATAGTGACACTATTCACTCATCCATGACCCATTTTCTACCTCCTTCTACAGTCTAAGTTTTTCAACTTTCAACACCTTATATAACATGTAAATACCATAAAACTCACCTTAGATGATGGATGAACAACCTTTGAGTGGAATTTCTCTTCTAGCACCAAAACCCTAACTTTCTTCTCTTGAGTTTTCTTGGCTTATATGAACTTTTAATGGGTTTCATACACTTGATTTCATGGTTTTGGTGTAGTTGATCATGGATTTCCTTTGATTTCTTGTGGATGAATGATGGAGAAGGTTCTATAGGTTTCTTGATGTGTGGACGAATGAGATGAAAATGAAATGAAATGAAGGAGGGGTCTATATATTAATTCTCAAAATCAGTCCCGACCGAGACATACGGTACGATCGACGGAGCGTCGATCTGGTCGTCGAAGTCGTTAAATTTCCAGTGAGCAATCTGTCATTTCCTTTTATTCTACGGTGAGAAGGACGGTTCGCCGAACTGATCGACGGAGCGTCGACCTGTTCGTCGAATGGCCATCGCTCTAGCTCAATTTTACGGCACAATCATCGAAGCGTCGACTCATCCGACGGTACAAAGAACGTCCATCGAACTCCATTTTCACAGAACTGCGGTGAAGTTTTATTTAACGAACTTTTCTCCCTTGCCTCTAACTTCTTTGGAATCTTAATTTGGATTATTAAGTATCCCTTCTTACTTGTAGGGACATCATGTACACCTTAGCTTGCGTCAGTCCCCTCCCTGCTCAACAACCTAAAGTTCCGGGGTGTAACAGAATATTTGGTAAACTCTTAAATATTAGCGGCTATAAAAATTATTAAAAAATTCTTTTTTAGTGCCCATTATAATTACCACCAAAAGTCCTCTTTTACGGGCAATAAAATGAGTTTTTACTGTAATAGTAAAGGCTGCTAAATGGATGACCTAGTGTTGTACACCTCGAAAAATTTTCCCCTAATGTACAGTGAGTAGACTAACGAAGGGCACAAAGTATACGATGTTTTGATAAGTAAGAAATAACATTTGATGATCCTAATTGGGATTTCAAAGACAGTCGAAGTAAGAGAAGAAAGTTTGCCAAGAAAGGGAAGGTATACGTTATGTATCGAAAGAGCTTTACGAGTGACAAGTTAATGATGGCTTAACGATGTTTTGAAAAAGAGTTATAATGTCCCTTAGACTGTGAATAAGGTTTTAAACACGTGTTAAGAAGGTTCCATAAGGATTGGAGATCAAACGAGTCGACGAGAATGAATTCCGGAAAGTTGGGCAACATACGGTCCAACATACTGGCCGTATAAAACATACTGGCCGTATGTTCTTCCCAAAATGAGGACCTTCACTGGACCAAACATACGGCGCGACATACGACCAGTATAAAAGATACGGACCGTATGTTCATGTCAGGTCAGATTTTAAAAGTTGATATAAGGACCCCATCTCATTTAATTCATTTCATTCTTTCTCTCCACACTTCAAGAATACTCTAGATAGCACTCCACACTTCTTCCACAAGAACCCAAGAGAAATTCATGATCATCTTCATCAAACCAAGAAAACCAAGTGTAAGAAACTCATTGAAGTTCATCCAAGCCAAGGAATTCCATTGAGTCAACTCTTTTTAACTTAAAGTTGATTTTTTTCTTCTTCTGCTTCTATATTTCCTTATTATGTTACCATATATGACTCACATACTCAGTACCTTGTTCGTACTGACGTCCTTTTTTTTGTGGATGTTGTGTTCATGCCCACAGGTAGACAGGGAGGCGGACCAGATTCTTAGGAGCTATAGCAGCTTATACAAGAGCACCCTACTGCTCCGGAGGTGCAGCTTCTAGATGCATTCTTTTGTGTTCATATTTAGGAATGACGGGGTCATGTCCCATCTTTATGTCTTAGTACTTCAGTATTAGTACTTCAGTAGAGGCTTGTAGATACGTATGCCTGGGTAGTAGATGTCTCATGAATACACCAGGGTATTTTTGTGTATCAGTTTTGCAGCCATGTGGGCTTATGCGTGTGTGTGTGTGTATATATATATATATATATTGCCTTGGAGATTATGTGGGTACAGGTTGGGTGTGATGGTTAGCATGATGAGCGGTGCTTGGTAGTCAGCTCTGGGTACCCGTCATGGCCCACTGGTTGGGTCGTGACAAAAGTGGTATCAGAGCAGTTCCGTCCTAGGGTGTGTCTACGAGCCATGTCCCACAGAGTCTAGTTTATAGGTGTGAAGCGCACCATACTTATAAATGAGAGGCTGCAGGGCATTTAGGAATGATGACCGTCCTTCTTCTTCACTGATCGTGCGATAGAACTATGTTATAAGATTTCCTTCTCTCTAATTGTGCGTTATGATTTCAGTGATGCCGGTAAAGAGAAAAGCAACAGTCGCCCAGAAGGGCAAGACTGCGGCAGGAAGGCGGGTTGAACAGGAGCCACCGGTACATATAGAGAAAGGTGAGTCCCATAATGAGGCTCTGTCTCATACCTCACACACTCTGCTCATATTAGAGGAGCATGAAGGGGCCTCAGCTCCAACTCCAGTGTCTCCAGTTCCTCCACTGGTTACTTCGGGCAACCAGATGACCGAGGCTATTCAGCTATTGACTCAGTTAGTTGCTGCACAGGCCCAGGGGCAGAGTGCGGATCTGGGTGATAGAGCCACTAGCGCCTCCCGTGATTTTATGAGTTTGAACCCGCCAGAATTTTTCGGGTCGAAGCCGAACGAAGACCCGCAAGGTTTAATAGACAAGATGTTCAGGACATTGAGGATTATACATGCTTCCGATACTGAGTCAGTGGAGTTAGCGTCCTATAGATTGCGGGATGTCGCTGTTCTATGGTATAATAATTGGATAGCTTCAAGGAAGGAAAATGCACCTCCCCCACTTTGGCAGGAATTTAGATGCTTTCCTTCGTCATTATTTGCCACCCGAGGTTTGAATGGCCCGAGCCGACGAGTTTTTGAATCTAAAGCAAGGAAATATGAGTGCTCAGAAGTATAGTCTCCGTTTTAACTCATTGGCTAAATATGCTCTCACTATGGTAGCCGATATGGAAGACAGAGTACATAGATTTGTGAGTGGATTAGGGCCACATTTGTTCAAAGATTGCTTGACAGCTCCATTACAGGAAGGGATGGACATCTCCCGTATTCAGGCCTACGCTCAAAAGTTAGAAGAGCAACAACAGCCGCAAAGGGGTGATCGTGATGCAGACAGAGGGCATAGTAAGAGGGCCAGATTTGCCGATGCCAGTAGTGAGTATAGAGGGGGTCAGCGGCAACAGTACTCCAGATATCTAGGTCAGTCCGCAGCCAGTACACCTCCTCAATTTGCAGGTAGGAGATTTGATCACCCCATTTATTTGGGTCCGAGTCAGAGTTCGAGAGTCTCAGGTCCTCAGTTAGGAGGTGATTCTAGTCAAAGGAGACCAGCGATCCCGCGATGCAGCCAGTGCGATAGACTACAATCGGGTTAGTGTCGTCGAGGATCAGACGCTTGTTATGCCTGTGGTCAGGTTGGGCATATAATGCATGATTTCCCGTCGACGGGTGGTAGAGTTAGGGCTCAGCCTACGGGATTAGTAGCAGGTTCTTCTTCGTCCGTGCGCCCTGTAAGGCAGACTCCCCAGGCTTCAGCTGGCCGTGGCAGGGGCCGAGGGGAAGCTCCCAGTTCGAGTGGCCCTCCGCAGCAAGGTGTTTATGCTTTAGCCGGACACCAAGATCTTGAGTCCTCCCCTGATGTGGTTATAGGTACATTGACCATATTCTCCTACGATGTCTATGCATTGATTGATCCAAGTTCTACCTTGTCGTATATTACTCCCTATGTTGCTGGTCGTATCAGGGTGAAACCCGAGCCAATAAAACCTTTTGAGGTATGCACTCCTGTCGGTGACCTGGTAATAGCTAGACAGGTATACAGAAATCGTGTGATTATGGTATGTGATCGTTAGATTAAAGCTGATTTGATTGAGCTGGAAATGTTGGATTTTGATGTGATTATAGGCATGGATTGGTTGGCCTCTTGTTATGCTAATGTCGATTGCAGAACAAAGATGGTTCGATTCTAGTTCCCAGGAGAATCAGTGCTTGAATAGAAAGGTAACACAGCATCTCCAAGGGGTAGGTTTATTTCCTACCTCAAAGCGAGGAAGATGATTGCAAAAGGATATATTTATCATCTAGTCCGGGTTCATGACACTGAAGCAAAGCCGCCAACTCTTCAATCCGTCCCGGTAGTAAATGAGTTTCCAAATGTATTTTCGGATGAACTTCCAGGTCTTCCACCGGAACGAGAGATTGACGTTACTATTGATATGTTGCCGGACACCGAACCTATAACTATTCCTCCATACAGAATGGCTTCTGCATAATTGAAAGAGCCAAAGGCACAACTGAAAGATTTGCTCGAGATAGGATTTATTAGACCCATTTCATCGCCATAGGGAGCACTTGTCCTGTTTGTAAGAAAGAAATATGGTTCCTTCCGAATGTGCATTGACTATAGACAGTTGAACAAGGTGACAATCAAGAATAAATATCCACTTCCAAGAATTGATGATTTGTTTGATCAACTACAAGGTGCTCAGTGGTTTTCCAAGATTGACCTGATGTCGGGGTATCATCAGGTGAGAGTTAGAGAAGAAGATATTCCGAAAATGGCTTTCAGAACTAGATATGGCCATCATGAATTTCTATTTACGTCGTTTGGCTTAAACATCACCCCGGCAGTGTTTTATGAATCTGATGAATAATGTATTGAGGCCTTTTCTAGATCTATTTGTGATCGTTTTCATCGATGACATTTTGGTACATTCAAAATGTGAGTTCTGGTTGAATTCTGTAACTTTTCTGGGTCATATTATCTTTGCTGATGGCATTCGGGTTGATACTTAAAATTCGAAGCTGTGAAGACGTGGCTAAGGCCTACAACACCTACGGAGGTCCGTAGTTTTCTGGGCTTAGCAGGTTATTATAGAAGGTTCATGGAAGGATGTTCTTCTATTTCTGCACCGTTGACGAAGCTAACGCAGAAATCCGTAAAATTTCAGTGGACCGATGCTTGTTAGCATAGCTTCCAAGAATTGATAGATAGATTTACTTCAGCCCCCGTCCTGACACTTCTAGAAGGACTAGAAGGTTATGTTGTTTATTGTGATGCCTCCAGTGTCGGATTGGGCTGCGTGTTGATGCAGAACTGGAAGGTTATAGCTTATGCCTCAAGACAGTTGAGAAAACATGAGAAGAACTACCCAACCCATGATCTTGAATTAGCTGCGGTTATTCATGCACTAAAGATATGGAGACATTATTTATATGGTGTACATGTTGATATCTATACAGATGATAAGAGTCTACAATATATCTTCAAGAAAAATCAATGAAGTGAGTATTTTATATCATCCTAGAATGGAGAGTATAGTAGCTGATGTACTTAGCCGCAAATCAATGGGTAGTCTATGCGAGGTCCCTCCGGAGAAGAAAGAATTAGTCCATGAGCTCTACCAGCTAGCTAGCCTAGGAGTTCGTCTAACTGATTCAGGCAATACAGGAGTTGGTATTCACAATCCAGCTGTTTCATCCTTAGATATGGAGGTGCAACAGCGCCAATATGAAGATCCCTAATTGAGTCACTATAGAGATACATTTCATGAGAAGGTGAAGTCACCATTTGAAGCTTTTGCAGATGGAGTTCTCAGGTATCGACGCAGGCTGTGTGTGCCAGATGTGGCAGGACTACGTCGTCAGATTCTAGAAGAAGCTCATCACTCCCGTTATTCTATTCATCCAGGAGCAACAAAAATGTATCACGATCTCAAGTTAATGTATTGGTGGGATGGAATGAAGAAAAATATAGCAGAATTTGTGGCCAGTGTCCTAATTGTCAACAAGTGAAGATTGAACATCAGAAGCCAGGAGGATTATTGCAAGCGATGGAAATTCCAACTTTGAAATAGGAAGTAATTAACATGGATTTCATTGTAGACTTGCCTCGTTCTTGGCACAAATATGACTCCATATGGGTAATTGTTGATAGACTCACGAAGTCGGATCATTTTCTACCAGTCAGAACTACTATGCGGCGGAAGGTTATACAAAACCGTACCTTAAAAAAGTAGTGCGGCTTCATGGTGTCCCTGTGTCTATTATTACTGATAGAGGAGCCCAATTTATAGCTAAATTCTGGAAGTCCTTCCAAGAAGGTTTGTGAACTCAGAGATCGATTGTTACCAACTCAAAGTCGCCAAAAATCTTATGCGGATAATCGCTGACGAGACTTGGGATTCCAAATTAATGATTATGTGTTCTTAAAGGTGTCGCTGATGAAAGGAGTAATGAGATTCGGCAAGAAAGGAAAGCTTGGTCCACGATATATCGGACCCTATAAGATTGCACGCAAGGTGGGCCAAGTGGCTGATGAACAAGATTTACCCCCAGAGCTTGAATCTGTCCATCCAGTTTTTCATGTGTCGATGCTTCGTAAATGTGTTGGAGACCCTTCCAGAGTTGTGGCAGTAAATGATGTTCAAAGTACGGAGAAGTTGGCTTATGAAGAAGTACCCATCGCTGTATTAGATAGGCAGGTGCGGAATCTCAGAAACAAAGAGATCGCCTCAGTTAAGGTTTTGTGGAGAAACAATAACCTAGATGAAATGACCTGGAAAGTAGAAGAAGATATGAAGTCCAAATATCCATATTTATTTCCATCCCCAGAAGAGGTTTGAGACAAGATGCCAGTGGCATAAGGTATATAACGCTTTCTTTTAATGTTTTTGGTCGTGTGTGGCCATGTTTTCTTGTTGTGTTATTGTGGCCCTGTGAGGCGATGTTACATTTTTTTTGGGCGTTGTGACAGGATGGTAGTGCTATATTAGAGGGGAAACTCTGGCAAAATTTCTGTAGAATTCCCAAGAACTTAACATTCGAGGATGAATGTTCTTAAGGGGGGGGGGGGGGGGGGAGAATATTACACCTCGAAATTTCAGGTTGTTGTGTGGTAATCAGACTAACGGAAGTTAAGGCTATTATAGTGTCCCTAAAAGTAAGAAGGGATACTTAATGATTCTAATTAAGATTCGAAAGACACGTGAGGAGAGAGAGGAAAGCTCATTGGAGAAAGTTAAGGCAAAAGGTGTCTTACCTCGTGTACAAATGTACAAATAGGTATTCCTGGTAATTCACAGGACTATAAGTTGAATGGATCGAATTGGCGAAATCTAAACTGAATCAGGGAAATTCTGCAGACACCAGTCACTATTGATGGGCCGTCCACATGCGACCGACCGTCATTGTGCACCGTTAACATGTTCCTGCAGGCTGAGATCTGCAAGCACTATTCAAAGGGTCAAGTCGACGGACCGTCGACATGCCGACGGGACCGTCGACATGCCGACGGGACCGTCGACCCAACTGCTAACATGTTGTTATATCCCGCATTTTTCGCATTCGGATAATTTAAGGTAATTGCGGGAGATTAAGAGAAAGAATATAATTTTGATCTTGTTTGGTGTACAAGTTGTTTACAAAAATTTTGAAGTGGAAATATGGAGAAAGGCGAAGGGCAAATTTGGAAGTTGGAAAAATGCTTCATGAATTACATAAACTAGCTAAAAATTCAAGTGGGCTTGAAACATTTTTTTTAAGACAAAATTGAGGCCCAACCGGCCATGGCAAGCAAAAATTGGCCCAAGCCCATGTCTTGATTTAATCCAAGTGAATAAATTAAAGGAGGCTTATCACTTAACATTATTCAAGAACTTTCAAGAAAGAAGGAAAAAAAAGAATTGAGAGCAAAAGCCTTGGAGGCTTTCGGCCATAGAAAAATTTTCCAAGAAAAGTAGATAAAAATTTCTCCAAAAATCATTTCCTACCAATCTAAGGGTGCTTAACAAAGTGGAGTCGTTATTGAAGCAAGAAAAACACATATTCATACAAGTTGTGGATTCTAGTCAAGTGGAGAATTGAGGAAAAAGGTAAGGTTTAATCTTTTTTATGTTATGGAGGCTTGTCCATGTTGTAGTGTATGAAAATGAATGGAATTCATGAAGAACATGAATATAGAGGTGGTGGCCGTGTGGTGTATATTATATGTATAGCCGTGTGTGTTGTGTGTTGTGTTGTGATATGTTGTGTGTTGGTTATTGTTGTAAAGTATAGAAAATATGAAAATTCATGAAAATATGTATATGGGGTGTGTTGGTCGAATGGTGTAGGCTATGGAAAGGTGTGGTGAATTAATTTTACTTAGTATGGTAATTGTTGTTATGGTTGTAAATGATATGTGGAAAATGGAAGTTGAATGAAATTGGATAGAATGTAGTTGTGTGTGCATGATATGGCCGTGTAGTGTGTGGTGTGTATGTGGCCGTGTATACTTAATGTATAGTCGTGCATATTGGTGAGTTGTGAAAGAATAATGAGCGAGTTGTAATTAATATCTTAGTCGTTGTGTTGTAGATGTTATATCGCAAATAAAGGGTTGATAACTTTGGTGAAGTATTGATAATTGGGAGATTATGTATATTGAAGGAAATATGTGAATTGTTAGTGCGATTGTTGAATTATGTTGATAGTTTGGCCGGGTTTGAATTCCCGGATTGTGTTTGATGAGAATTTGACTAAATTGAATGTCGAGGATGGTATATTTACTGAGGAAATGCTGCCGAAATTTCGGTAGCAAAATGTTTCCTTAAGGTTTTGACTCTAAGTATACTAATGGAAGTTTTGGTAAAAAAATGACCAATTCACAGATTTTGACGAAATTGTGACGTGAATTTGGAATAGCAAAAGGAGCAGAAAGAGGTATGTAAGGCTTCACCCTTCTTTCAATGGCATGTCTTAACTAAAAGAAGTCGGGTACGAGTCTCGGGGACAACCCTAATCCCCGGAATCCGCACCTAAAGTTTTCAACTTCTCGTTCAATTGAATAGAAGTAAAAAGTGTGCAAAATGATGAAAAGACCTTCTAGACCCCTATAACTTGCCTAAGTGGGACCCGATTACCCTAAGACTCATACAAGTAACGCTATGACACGTAATATGGGTAAATTGTATACGCTACCTCATCCGGCCCGAGGTGGGCCCGTTACTCTCGGATCTTCCTATAATCTTGGTTAACGTACTTGAAGTGAATCCAAAGGGGGCCTTCGATCCCTATTTCGTCACCAAGTGATAAGTACTATGACTACTCCAACGGGAGTGTTTCTATGATGATAATGATGATGACAATGTCGGACAAGAGAATGTAGCTATGATAAGTACGACCGGAACGACTCTACGACTAAGCCAAGTACTTCATATAAACTTGAAAGCGATAAACTAATTTTTGAATCATGTTTATATTTTCTAGTTATAACTTTATTTTCTAAAATACCTAAGATTTCATTTTCGGTTACTGTAACACTATTTTCCGTTGACAGTTTCGCCTTAAAATACTTGTTCCCTCAAGGTGAGACAAAGCTATCACTAGCACTCAGTAATGTAATCGGAGGTCACCGACCTTATGTCACCCCGATGGATACATGATTTTCCTTGGCTCTCTTGTGCGCTTATATGACATATATATATATAACGGGTATACGTGTATGGGTATGTATATATATATGACAAAGTAACTGTATATAAGACATGTATATGCATAAGGGATGAGTAAATGTACGTGTATGTGGGGAAAAGGGGAAGGGCCACTGTTATATCACCACCTGATTCAGCTGGATTCCATCCTGGACGCGGGATGCCCGGACGCGGGATATGGGAAGAGCCGTACGCGGCGACTGTATACATATATATATGATGTATGATACATATGTAATGTAATGTGTTGGGTCACCGTTGGGGAGGGGGTTGGGAGAGCCAATGTATTCGGCGCCTGTAAATGTGAATGAAAGATACCGTTATTGAAATGTACTGTTTTCTGCACACGAGAATAAGAAATATAAAAATGTTGACCCCTGTGCCCATGAAAAGAAACGTTTCAAAGATGAAAAGACAAGCCTACATGACAGCCGGCCTAAAGAGGGGCCTTCCTATGTACAGGTTACGTTCTTGCCTCGTTATACACCCTATGGCTCCGTGATATTATTATTGATTGTACTCTATGTTACTGCTTGCATTGTTTTCCATGCCTTACATACTCGGTACATTATTCGTACTGACGTCCCTTCTTGTGGATGCTGCGTTCATGCCGTGCAGGTTAGCAGGTATACGGACCGGGTTTCTAGGGCTCTATCTGCAGCATTGGGCAGCGCTCCAGTTGTTCCGGAGTCTTATATCATCGGTACTATTTTGTGTATGTATTTTCGGGCGCGACAGTACTTAGCCCTTCCTATGTATAAATGTACTATGTCTAGAGGCTCGTAGACAGATATACACAGTCAGCTATGTACAGTTAAACGTATTGTATTTTGAATGGTTCGCGTCCCGGTGTAACGCGATATTAGAAAGTTTACTGCTAATGTTAATGAAAAAAAAATGTGCCACTGTTCATACAGGATAGCGAAGGGGTGCTCGGTACAAGTATCGGGTAGTCGTCACGGCCCCTAGTCGGGTCGTGACAGAAGTGGTATCAGAGCAGTTCGGTCCTAGGGTTTGTCTACGAGCCGTGTCTAGTAGAGTCTTGTCTATGGGTGTGTAGCGCGCCATACTCATAGACAGGAGGTTACAAGGCATTTAGGAAATGTGACCTTCTTTGTATTCTGAAATCGTGCGGTAGAGCTATGTTACCAGGCTTCCATGTTCCTTTTCTAAAACCGATGTTATGGTTTCAGTAATACCGCCGAAGAGAAAGGCTACGGCGGCCGAGCAAGCCAAGGGGGTGGCGGCCCGCAGAGTTGAACGGGAGCCAGACGAAGAAGAATCTCGCAATGAAGCTCCCCCTCACACTAATCCTGTCCCCCCTGCACCGGCAGAGCAGGGAAGAGCTCCAGCTCCAGTCCCCGCACCTCCAGTTCCGCCGCCAGCAGTTCCGGGCCAGCAAGTGGCAGAGGCCATCCAGTAACTGACCCAGTTAGTCGCCACACAGGCTCAGCGGCGAGATGTAGATCCGGGAGATAGGGCGGTAAGTGCAAGAGCCCGTGACTTCATTACCCTGAAGCCGCCAGAGTTTTATGGGTCAAAACCAGAGGAAGACCCGCAGAGCTTTATAGATGAAATGCTGAGGACTCTGGGGATAATGCATGCTTCAGATACAGAGTCAGTAGAATTGGCATCGTACAGGTTGCTGGATGTAGCAGTATTGTGGTATAACAGTTGGATATCCTCTATGGGAGTAAATGCCCCTCCCCCGGTCTGGAAGGAGTTTACGGAGGCATTTCTACGACATTTCCTACCACCAGAGGTTCGACGGGCTCGAGCCGACATGTTCCTGAACCTTAGACAGGGAAATATGAGTGTTCGGGAATACAGCCTTCTTTTCAACTCACTAGCCAGGTATGCCCCCGCCCTGATAGCTGATAGGGGAGACCATGTGCACCGGTTTGTAAGTGGGCTAGGGCCACATTTGGTTAAGGAGTGTTTGACGACCTCACTCCAGGACGGGATGACTATTACCCGCATCCAGGCCGACGCCCAAAATCTGGAAGAGCAGTATCAGACACGGATAGAGGAGAGCTATACAGATAGGGGTTCCAGAAAAAAAAGGCAGATTTTCCAGGGGTAGGAGCGAGTATAGAGGGGGGCAGGCACAAGAGAAATCTGGGTATTCGGGCCAAACAGTGGCCAGTGCACCTCCTCGATTTGCGGAATGGGGATTTGGCCAACCTACCAATTCAGGAACAGGACAAGGCTCTAAGGCTTCAAGACTCCAGTACAGAGCCGATTCTAGCAGGACGGGGCTTCCCCCACCACGATGTGCTCGGTGTGGCAAGCCACACTCTGGGCAGTGCTACCTAGACACTGGTGGTTGTTTTGCCTATGGTCGGACTGACCATTTTGTACGTGATTGCCCACTAAAGGACGGAGGAGGCCAAACTCAGCCAGCCGGCTCAGCGATCGGTTCATCGTCGACGGTGCGCCCTCGTGGACAGATTTCTCAGGCCCCAGCGGGCCGCGGCCGAGGTAGAGGAGGGGCACCCAGTTTAGCTGGTCCTCCGCACCGCCTATATGCACTGACAGGACGACAGGACCCCGAGCCTCCCGCAGACGCGGCCACAAGTACTTTTTCGGCATTTTCTATGATATGTGTATTAATTGATTCAGATTCTACCTTATCCTACCCTGCCCTTAGTATTGTCGAACATACCAGGAGTTTGGAAATTTGGACGAAAAGTGGCTATACGCATAGGTAAAAAGGCGGATACTGGAGATTGCGGAGGTTAGAACTGTAAATAAAAGAAAAGACGTGTTACGCGGACGTTTCGAAACCTGCTAAGACCCCAACGCGTCCCATATTATGCGACATAAGTAGTACGGGGAAGCGGAGGTAGAAGTACTAACACCGAGACACTGAAATGCATTAAAGTTTCAAGGTTAAGCGTGCTCCGGTGGGAGTAATTCCATGATGGGTGACCCCCTGGGAAATATGCTGAAAATTTTATAGATGCGGAAACAAGAGACGAGTGTAAAAGTAGGTAGCCCAGAGTAAATTGGGGTGTGGGAAGTGGTTAGAAACCCCACACGAGTCACATAGGCCGAGCCGGACTAGACTAACAGAAAAAGGGACATCGTGACAACGGAAAGCTTTGGGAACGAAGGAGAAAAGTACAAATGTCACAGGGTGAGGCCAATATTGAGTCCACACTAGCTAAGGCAAGGAATCCCTAATATGGCGGTATATGGGGACGTGTCTAGTGAGGGGATAGACGCGGCGGGTGCCACGAAAAAGGGATTATAACCGTGAAGATCGTAAAAAGGGCAACCTAAGCTTCTAAAATGAATATGCTAAGTGACATGAGGTATTTACAAAGGAGACCTCCCCGAAATAATATACTACGCTATGAGGCTAGTTTAACATTCGAGGCCGAATGTTCTAAAGGGGGGGAGGATGTTATATCCCGCATTTTTCGCATTCGGATAATTTAAGGTAATTGCGGGAGATTAAGAGCAAGATTATAATTTTGATCTTGTTTGGTGTACACGTTGTTTATAAAAATTTTGAAGTGGAAATATGGAGAAAGGCGAAGGGCAAATTTGGAAGTTGGAAAAATGCTTCATGAATTACATAAACTAGCTAAAAATTCAAGTGGGCTTGAAACATTTTTTTTAAGACAAAATTGAGGCCCAACCGGCCATGGCAAGCAAAAATTGGCCCAAGCCCATGTCTTGATTTAATCCAAGTGAATAAATTAAGGGAGGCTTATCACTTAACATTATTCAAGAACTTTCAAGAAAGAAGGAAAAAAAAGAATTGAGAGCAAAAGCCTTGGAGGCTTTCGGCCATAGAAAATTTTTCCAAGAAAAGTTGATAAAAATTTCTCCAAAAATCATTTCCTACCAATCTAAGGGTGCTTAACAAAGTGGAGTGGTTATTGAAGCAAGAAAAACACATATTCATACAAGTTGTGGATTCTAGTCAAGTGGAGAATTGAGAAAAAAGGTAAGGTTTAATCTTTTTTATGTTATGGAGGCTTGTCCATGTTGTAGTGTATGAAAATGAATGGAATTCATGAAGAACATGAATATAGAGGTGGTGGCCGTGTGGTGTATATTATATATATAGCCGTGTGTGTTGTGTGTTGTGTTGTGATATGTTGTGTGTTGGTTATTGTTGTAAAGCATAGAAAATATGAAAATTCATGAAAATATGTATATGGGGTGTGTTGGCCGAATGGTGTAGGCTATGGAAAGGTGTGGTGAATTAATTTTACTTAGTATGGTAATTGTTGTTATGGTTGTAAATGATATGTGGAAAATGGAAGTTGAATGAAATTGGATAGAATGTAGTTGTGTGTGCATGATATGGCTGTGTAGTGTGTGGTGTGTATGTGGCCCTGTATACTTAATGTATAGTCGTGTATATTGGTGAGTTGTGAAAGAATAATGAGCGAGTTGTAATTAATATCTTAGTCGTTGTGTTGTAGATGTTATATCGCAAATAAAGGGTTGATAACTTTGGTGAAGTATTGATAATTGGGAGATTATGTATATTGAAGGAAATATGTGAATTGTTAGTGCGATTGTTGAATTATGTTGATAGTTTGGCCGGGTTTGAATTCCCGGATTGTGTTTGATGAGAATTTGACTAAATTGAATGTCGAGGATGGTATATTTACAGAGGAAATGCTGCCGAAATTTCGGTAGCAAAATGTTTCCTTAAGGTTTTGACTCTAAGTATACTAATGGAAGTTTTGGTAAAAAAATGACCAATTCGCAGATTTTGACGAAATTGTGACGTGAATTTGGAATAGCAAAAGGAGCGGAAAGAGGTATGTAAGGCTTCACCCTTCTTTCTATGGCATGTCTTAACTAAAAGAAGTCGGGTACGAGTCTCGGGGACAACCCTAATCCCCGGAATCCGCACCTAAAGTTTTCAACTTCTCGTTCAATTGAATTGAAGTAAAAAGTGTGCAAAATGATGAAAAGACCTTCTAGACCCCTATAACTTGCCTAAATGGGACCCGATTACCCTAAGACTCATACAAGTAACGCTATGACACATAATACGGGTAAATTGTATACGCTACCTCGTCCGGCCCGAGGTGGGCCCGTTACTCTCGGATCTTCCTATAATCTTGGTTAACGTACTTGAAGTGAATCCAAAGGGGGCCTTCGATCCCGATTTCGTCACCAAGTGATAAGTACTATGACTACTCCAGCGGGAGTGTTTCTATGATGATAATGATGATGACAATGTCGGACAAGAGAATGTAGCTATGATAAGTACGACCGGAACGACTCTACGACTAAGCCAAGTACTTCATATAAACATGAAAGCGATAAACTAATTTTTGAATCATATTTATATTTTCTAGTTATAACTTTATTTTCTAAAATACCTAAGATTTCATTTTCGGTTACTGTAACACTATTTTCCGTTGACAGTTTCGCCTTAAAATACTTGTTCCCTCAAGGTGAGACAAAGCTATCACTAGCACTCCGTAATGTAATCGGAGGTCACCGACCTTATGTCACCCCGATGGATACATGATTTTCCTTGGCTCTCTTGTGCGCTTATATGACATATATATATAAAACGGGTATACGTGTATTGGTATGTATATATATATGACAAAGTAACTGTATATAAGACATGTATATGCATAAGGGATGAGTAAATGTACGTGTATGTGGGGAAAAAGGGAAGGGCCACTGTTATATCACCACCTGATTCAGCTGGATTCCATCCTGGACGCGGGATGCCCGGACGCGGGATATGGGAAGAGCCGTACGCGGCGACTGTATACATATATATATGATGTATGATACATATGTAATGTAATGTGTTGGGTCACCGTTGGGGAGGGGGTTGGGAGAGCCAATGTATTCGGCGCCTGTAAATGTGAATGAAAGATACCGTTATTGAAATGTACTGTTTTCTGCACACGAGAATAAGAAATATAAAAATGTTGACCCCTGTGCCCATGAAAAGAAACGTTTCAAAGATGAAAAGACAAGCCTACGTGACAGCCGGCCTAAAGAGGGGCCTTCCTATGTACAGGTTACGTTCTTGCCTCGTTATACACCCTATGGCTCCGTGATATTATTATTGATTGTACTCTATGTTACTGCTTGCATTGTTTTCCATGCCTTACATACTCGGTACATTATTCGTACTGACGTCCCTTCTTGTGGACGCTGCGTTCATGCCGCGCAGGTTAGCAGTTATACGGACCGGGTTTCTTGGGCTCTATCTGCAGCATTGGGCAGTGCTCCAGTTGTTCCGGAGCCTTATATCATCGGTACTATTTTGTGTATGTATTTTCGGGCGCGACAGTACTCGGCCCTTCCTATGTATAAATGTACTATGTCTAGAGGCTCGTAGACAGATATACACAGTCAGCTATGTACAGTTAAACGTATTGTATTTTGAATGGTTCGCGTCCCGGTGTAACGCGATATTAGAAATTTTACTGCTAATGTTAATGAAAAAAATGTGCCACTGTTCATACAGGATAGCGAAGGGGTGCTCGGTACAAGTATCGGGTACTCGTCACGGCCTCTAGTCGGGTCGTGACACATGTTTTTGCAATCAGGGATTTTTAGGCGTAAGTCGACAAACCGTGGACATGTCGACGGGTCGTCGACCTGCTCGGCGAACCGCTTCTCTGGAACCTTCCAGTTTCAGCTATAAATAAACAAGTCAGGCTCTTCATTTTCAGATTTCACTTTCTCTCAAAGTCTTTGAAGCTCAAGAATATTCCTCACATCATAACATCACAAATCCAAGAGGAATCAAGGATTAAACACCAAGAATTAGCAAAATCAAGTGTGTGGATGCTCACAAGGGTTGGTGGAAATCAAGAAGTTCTTTGTATTGAAGTGGGGTTTTCCTCCAAGTGAAGTATTGTCACCCAAAGTCCATTCCAACATCATCAAAGGTGATTTTTATGTTCAATTCATGTTATTAAGAACATTGAGTGGTTGAAAGACTTGGATTATGGAAGGAAGAAGAATATGGAGTACAAATATGGAAATAGTGATATTCTTGAATAATGACTTGACTTGAATTATAGTTCTTGACATGTTATGAGTATAATCTTGTGGTGAATAATACCAATTATGTTAAAGAAGTATTATATGAGGATGAATAGGTTGTTATGTGAAGAATAAATATGATGTTGTATTATAGGTATGGTTATGGATGATTTTAAAGGTGGATTTGAGAAGTAAACAATGTTTAACTTGAAGAATCCATTGATCATGATAGTATGGGTGTTCTTATTGTTGTTTAGGAGTTGTTTATTTTACGGAGGAAGTTGTCGAAACAATGGAAATGTCGTCAAATCTTCATTAGCTCCTAGTTGTTTTAGCTTAAGCTTCAGCATGTTTCCGGTTGTCTAAACTTAGTACAAATTCTCTTGAAGGTAGAATTGCGAGCTTGAGAGGCAAAATATTAGGCGATAACGTCGAGGAGAATTAAAGGTATGTGAGGCTAGTCCCCTTCTTTCAAAGGCATGACTTCTATACTATGATTTCTTTTCCATATCCCCATGACCTTCCTACACCCCAAAAGATGAGAGTTGAAGGTTCTTAAGAGCTTCCTATGAGATATGTTCTATGATAGTAATGATGATAATGATTCTTTCATGAGCTTAATAATTCTATGTTTATGATTTCATTGATGTTATTCCTTGTGATTGACTAACCTCATGATATTAGTTCTTTCAAGGCGAGGCATAGCGCTGATGATTGTTCCATAACATAATCCGAGGTTCCCGACATTACGTCACTCTGATAGAGTTACAGCTATTACTTGAGCTCTTATGCATGCTTCATGTTAAGTATATGATGATGATTACATCGTGCCTATACGGCCGGGCAGCACCACTACGGTGAGCGTAGCGGGCGGCTTATGGATGATTATACCATGTCGATATGGCATGGACATCAGCACTACTGGGTGGCGTGAGATGGTTACCCCGGACGCGGGCTAATGATGTTATTTATTCAGAAAGCTTATGTATGTATATGTGATATGTTTTAAAGGTAAAAGTGAGCATGCATGATTCCGCCTTAATAGGCAAGCAGCTACAGTTATTTTTTTCTTCTTGTGCTTCTATATTTCCTTATTATTTTACCATATATGCCCCACATACTCAGTACCTTGTTCGTACTGACGTCCTTTCTCTTTTTTGTGGACGTTGTGTTCATGCCCACAGGTTGTAGGGAGCGGCCCAGATTCTTAGGAGCAATACCAGCTTATACAGGAGCACCCCACTACTCCAGAGGTTCAACTTCTTGATGCATTATTTTGTGTTCATACTTGGGCATGACGGGGTCCTGTCCCGTCCTTATGTCTTAATATTCCAGTAGAGGCTCGTAGATACGTATGCGTGGGTAGTAGATGTCTCATGAATACCCCAGGGTATTTTTGTATATCATTTTTGCAGCCGTGAGGGCTTATGTGTATGTGTGTGTGTATATATATTGCCTTGGATATTATGCGTGTACAGGTTGGTTGTGATGGTTAGCATGATGAGCGATGCTCGGTAGTCAGCTCCGTATACCCGTCAGGCCACTTGTTGGGGTCGTGACAGTAGGCAAGCTCAATTAGAATTCTATGGACAAACATATGTCATTGTGGCCATAGCTTTCCCCCCAAAAGCCATATTCAAATTTTCAAAATCATCCAACTAAACATTTAGAATTCTATGGATAAAAATAGGCCAGTTGGCCGTACTTTTCCCTCCAAAATCCTATTCAAATTTTCAAAATCATCCAACTAAGAATTTATAATTCTAGGGACAAAAATAGGTCACTTGGCCGTACCTTTCCCCCAAAAAGGCTATCCAAATAGTACCAACAAGGTACAAATGGATAAAATCCCCTCTTTATTTTTATAAAAATGTAGCAATTTTTATATAGTTTTAGGTTAATTAGTCTAATACGCCCCTCGTAAAATAATATTTCTGTCACGACCCGACTAGGGGCCGTGACGAGTACCCGATACTTGTACCGAGCACTCATTATCTATCATATTACCTTTACCTCTTAGCAAACCGTGTAAACAGAGCCATATATTGTTTTTTGAACATTAACATTAGCAGCGTCATTCTGAACATAGGCTAATAAACTTCGTAGCACTTTATACAGCAACATTAACATGCCAAAACACCATATATCTAACATACTGACCG